>NW_023458558.1:3788787-3806399 GCF_013731165.1 Rhagoletis pomonella
GAATCTTTTGTTGTAAATAAGAATAATTCGGCCTTTGAGAGATTTAAATAAAGTCCATAGTTAATTGCTTCCTGAGCGATCAGAAAAGATGTATTTAAAACCGTAGATGAAATAACAGGTTATATCGCTACCGAACTACACAGGTAATCAGAGAGATGTTCTTCAGTTAAGGATATGCGTATATATGTAAATGAAAGCAAACAAAATTCTCCATAAACCATATATACACACACACATAACTTTCCGATAGCACTGATAGTTTCTGAGAAATTAAATAATAATTCTAGTTCTTTTTCTATTTTTTAATGAAATCAAACTTTCACAGGGGAAAAATAAAAATATATGGCTTTTTGGTATTTTTTATTGTTTTATGAAAGACCTCGAACAATTAAAAAAGAGTTGTGATGAGGTGAAACAAAACCTATACAAATAATAAAATTATAACAGGCCGATTTCTGTACATTAAAGATATTAATGAAAAATTATTGTAGCGGGTCTTAAAGCAAACCAGCAATTTTTAGAATTTTTTCTGTCTGTCTGTCTGTTGTACGCGCATCACTCGAATGCATGTAATTGAATGCACTTTTCACCGATATACTGGCGTATCTCTAACTTAAAATATAGAAAGAAAAAAATTTGCGTTTCCACCTTTTTGAAAATTGCATTTTAAGTAAATTGATAAGATTAAATAAATATTGCAATATGGCTGTCAAAAGAAAGAGGTATAAGAAGGCTTAAAGCCGAAAATATTTTTGTGGGGGTTGCCACATGTTTGAGAATTCAATTTAATTGACAAGTTAAATTAAATATTGCAATATGGTTATCAAACTGAAAAGGTTTAGGAAAGTTGACTGCCGAAAATATTTTTGGAGAGGGTTGCCAACTGTTTCAAAGAACTGTATTTAATTACATTGATAAAATAAATGAAATATTAAAATACGGGCATCAAACAACACAAAAATACTTTTAAGGCGCATGAAGCACGCCGGGTATTTGCTAGTCGCATAATAATTTCCCTACCAGCATATTTTGGTTTAGGCCTTTAAATGGCTGAACTAAGACCAACACTGTAGCAACACCCTGTACGATTGATTACAATTATTGTCACAATCTCAACATACATAGATAAAGATAATATTATTGATAGTTTGTATTCGTATTTATTATCGCAGTCGTAATCAACTTGATATGTTTGACAAAATGTTTTTCTCAATTCATAGATAGACATATAAACATGAATGCTCTATTAAGTGGACACACATTCAAATAAGCTTATATTCAGAAATTCAGTTACACATTTATATACATATGTGTAAGTTACTTCCGCTGTAATTTAATACAGCTCGGACAATCAATATAATCATTCGCATGTTTGTGTGTCGATGATGGCATATGCCTTGACATGTGTCGGCATACGATATTGTTCCACTGTGCTGGCCACTAAGCACCGATTTGTTGAAGTGGCACCGTTAAGCCATACAATATTATGACTATGGATGATGGTAAAATTGGATTATGATATCGTCTATAAATATTGACGGTAGTGGGGGTGTTGATTGTTTGGATTTGGTCAGCTAATATAATTTTTCTAGTCATATAACTGAAGACTGTTCACTATTCGTGAGTGATTAAGCGTTAGACCTGTTCATGAGTAAAACTGTATTCGTAGTAAGCGTAAGATTTAACATTTAACTAGATTGAAATACATACAGAGCTTCCACATTTAATAGGGTGCGTCAACGAATGAAACTTCAGGTGTACATATGTACGTATATTTTCAAATTATAAAATATTTTCATTAGCTTCTTGAAAACTTGTGTTAAAAATCTACTCCAGCTTAAAATAAAATATGTTAATTGTCGCGCTATTGCGCTTAGCACGCCGATCTTAACAAGAAGACTTTGATTTAGTGATTGATGCAAGCCGTAAAATTAGCGGTATGTTCATACGTACATCATTTCCACGTCCTTTACCACTTACCTCACGGTACAGCGCAGAAATTCATATGGCGTCCACATCAAAATTGAAAAAATGTATTTAATTTAGCCGTCGCCCCTAGACAAGAAATGGTAGACCTTCTTGTGTACCTCTACCATAAAATGATTTTTGTTATAAAATCCATTTAATCCGGAGGCATAAAATTTGAGTGGCTTTAAAAACAACGAAAATGTAGCGGGTGTCTACTTACGCAAATAGCTTAAAAGCTTAAAATTTAATCGGGCTCTACTTCAATTTAATATAACACAAAAACATGATGCTACAGTGAATTCCCGCTTTGGACCCAAAAAAAACGGGTTTCTACCGAATATCTCTTTTATCGCCATGCTGTTTCTCGTTTTATTTCTTTCTGAATCCGCATACATCCTTTTTTTGTTTATGGTGGTCAGCTAGAACTAAAGGCTAGAACTATGGCAAGGGCTGGCGAGTGAAATCGGGGTTACATCTATGCCAAACCGCGGCTTTTTCTGACCCAGGATAAGCAGTTTCATAACAGAGTGTAAACTGCGATTCGAGGAATAAAGCTATGCCACTCGCCCCCAAACTCTCTGTACTTGATCTATTAAGCAGATTCAGGGCCTTCGTTTGTTATAATAAGGCCAAGACTCCATTGGTATGTTGCAAATCTACTTGCCTGAGGTTTACTCTGTATTGCGATTCGAAAAGAAAATCATTCAGATTCGAATAATTGGTCACTTTTATTTTGTATTAGCCATACTGCCTTTCGCATAGCATTGGGCCTCGAATCGCAATAAAGAGTAGACACTCTGATCACCTGTTTCTAGCCAATCCAAGGAAATGCATATTCGTTTTTCTTCGGATTACTCCACAAGCATTTAAATATTTTCCTGCCCTAGCCGCTCTTTTATTTCCAGAGCAAGCCCGAGTTCCTTGTAGTAGACTCTCGCTTCTACATCGCAGCTTATCTTAGAGACCATTTACATATGCCTTTTGTACCCTTTTAACAATTTCAAAACTCAGAATTCTGAGACTTTTCTGACTCTAAATTGGGTCAGAATTTTTACAGGGTATCACCTTAGCATTAAATTACTTATGTATTTGTGCTCATGAGTAGAACAGCTTTTGATCATATTATCCACCTTCTTCACTGAAGCGTACGTAGGCTCCGTTCAACAGTAAATAAGACACGGAATTTTTCTAATACATTATATGGCCGTGCCCTATTTATCGCATTTCCTGTACTGGTTTGATGCCAGTTCTATATCCCTTGAGGTGATCTAGACATTAGATCGAGCCGCGAATTTCCGAGAAGCATATGTATATGTAAATATTAGCAATTGATACTGGGTGAGCTTTTAATTCAAGTTTTTCCAGTTGCAACTTACAACCCTGTTTCAGTCGAACAATCATATGCTGTTCACCTCATTGGGTACTTAAATCGCCTAAAGCTCTATCTCGTTCTGCTAAGACCTAGAGCTCCATATGGATTATTTACTGCATCTCACGCATGGATACTCACTTTACTAGAGTGAGTACATCCATAGCCCAAAGTGCATAGACATCGATAAACATAGAATGAAAATGTTTCGCCATAGTCTTACAGCCCTATTCCAATGCAACGCAACAATTGTTAGTATAACGACTTCGCCTAAAAATATGTTGCAACAACTTTTAGAGAAGCATTTTAAAATCTAATTTTCGTTAATTATTTTTGGGCATAGTAGTTATAATGCGATGAATTTTGCGCTATGCTGGAACAGGGAAATAAATATGAATTTGATATTCAAAGCATGCATTTAAAGTTAGGTTAAAAATCATATGTGCTTGGTAGGTGAATGAAACAAATAATAAATAAATGTAAGCATATGTTACTAAATAATATAATGTAGCTATACTTTTTGGCATTAGTTAGAATAAGTATGTAAGGCAAACAATAGGATAATGATTTTATATACAGATATGCAAAATTAACTGACACATCTCCTGACCAACTTACAATGTATGTGGACACCCAAAATACCAGAATAATCACTTAACAATCAGTTGTGGTAATCCTTAAATCCAAATGCGTGTAGCAGCTATTAATAATATTCAGTACAACTACCAACAACAAATCTAATGCAGGAGATAGTTTAAAGTGAGTGACAGTAACAGAAAGTTATAGGCATATCTGTGCCGTTCTATGTGGCTCTGAAGTCGCAAGACAGCCGGATGAAAGTTTATTTTATGCAACATTGACCCCTTACGGGCGAGCCACAAATGATTTGTACACCACAAATGCTACCACAGCAGGTCAATAACAAATTATGGTATTAATCTTTTTTTGCTTGTTTCTTTTGTTTTGTTTTTTTCTTTTCTTTTCTTTTGTTTTATTTTTAGCTGTTATTCGGACAATTTTCCTGGCCAGCATAAATTTATATTCCACAGTGATACGCAAAAGCTGACGGACAACCCTTCATATTATTTGCTTACTTCTGCAATTGGCCAAAAAGGAAATGGCAACAGCAGCAGCAGCAGCAGCAGCAGCAATCGCCATTAGCTATGTGCTCGTTCATACATATTTACATATGTATGTATGTATGTATGTTTGTATATCCAAACTAAAATTCAGTTCAGCTGTGCTGTAGCGTGCTTAAAGCCTGGAAATGCAATATGTATCTACATGTGTACATGGACTTCCATACATGCATGTGCACATATACACACCCAGTCGGAAAATGTTATATATGGTAATCGAAAAAATAATCAGCAAAACAGCCCTTTTCACATTCGCAAATACATTTTTTCCCCCCAGGGCGAGGTGCTAAGAAAAGTGGGGCATTCAATTTTGCATTACCTAGTATCGAGAAATGAATTTGCTTTAATGTGAAATTTTTGGAACTTTTGGAATACATTAGAATTCTGTTTACATAGTTAGCAGTAATATAATCGAGAACTTATAGCAAATATATTCTATTATTTATCACGCATGTAATGCATTACTACTTTTCCGACTGGGTATGTGTGTAATGTATACGCACCAGGGTGGTCCAAGAATGCATGTGAAATAAGTGAAGTCCGAAATGTAATGCTCTCACCCGCTGGGATTGCTCTATATCGCAAAAATATAGCCTTGTTTCTTTTTTGTATTTTGAAAAAAAAAAATGTAAAGAGGTCCCTGAAAATTTTCCAAGCATTTTGTAGGGGGGAAAAATACGTGGAAGTGGTACAGAATTCTTTTAAATAAATATTGTTCGATAGGAAAACTCTGTTTCTATTCAGGAGACTTCCAATATTATTTATTTAACAAATTTTTAATAGCAGCGATTTGTTTATGGGTCCCCTTTGTATTTTCGGAGGCTTTTGGGTGACCTATAAAAATACGGAATTATTATCAGGAAATGGTTAATTAAATAATTAGGTATAATTATTGAAAGTCTCTTGAAAAAAAACAGAATTTTCGGAACGAAAAATATTGGTTTTCCAGAATTCTATACCATTTCTACGAAAAATTATAATCTGCCTTATCCTGAGTTGAGCCCGAAAAACAATTTCATACGAAAATTTTTATTCCGCCCATAGTAAATACATGGAAACCAAAAGTGAAAAGTGAATCGTTTCGGGGAAAATTTAACTCATGATAAGGCTGAATATAAAATATATGAATATTTTAATTTTGTTTTTTTTTTGTGGTCACCCTAATGCGCACTCCAGTTGATGTTGCATTTTATTTTGGCCCTCGTACTCGCAACCCTAACTACATGTAACGAAGCGTTCCTTCCATGAGCAAAAGATAAATTCGCTACCAATTTGGCACAACTGACGCGTTCCTTTGATTATGGCCATGAGCAACAACAACAACAACAACAACAACATCACGGCAAGTAGGATGAATTGCAAAATATAAATATGTATATATTTTTTGTTATTGCTATAGCAATGCTTGCAACTTCTGCTATAACTTTGCCTTTGGCTTCTCACTCGCTCACTCGCTTATTGCCTGGCGCTTTTAACGCTTAACGCTTTGTTAAATGAAATCAATTCACAAGTCACGTTGTCGCCGGACAATAAATACATCAGAGTCTATTTAATAAAATCATGATGTGCACTTTGTGCTGCAAACCGCTGTACACACAAACGCGCGAGCGAAATACGTTTATCAGCCAGCCGTTGGCACTATCCGCCTCAGCGTTATACAGCCAATGCAAACATACATATACACCCACTCAGTTGCAATCGAAAATACACATATTTAGCCTGCGGTATAAGATATGTGTGTATGTAATGTGTATGTTTTATTTGTATTGATTCGGTTTAACACATAAATAAATGTGCGACTCATTGAGATTCCTTACGGCTCGCTTACAAATACTTACAGTTGGTGTCAAATGTAAGTGTACACTTTGTTTGAAAGTAAAATTCGCAATTACTTTAATGAACAATTTTTTTAATTAGTTATTTATGAAAATATTACTTCATTCTATAACATAAACCATAAAAATCAAAGTTTCACACTTTAATTTATAGAGTTCACAATAATGCAAACAATTTTCATAAAAATTTGAAAATTTCTATTCAGAATTTCTAAAAAATTTTCGTGTATGCAGTTTTGTAGCCCGTTAAATTTTAGTGCCAGTTTCAAGTCACTAGAAATTACCCTTGATTTTTTAGATTTTTTTTTGTGGAGGGTGTTAGGCATTTTCTTCCATATAAAAATAGATTATGATCACGCGTTATATGGAAGAAAATTCTGAATAAAAATTTTAAAATATTGATAAAAATTGTTTGAATTTTTGTGAACTTTATATAAAGTGCAAACCTTTGATTTTTATGGTTTATGTTAAAGAGCGATATAAGTAATTTAAAAAAAATAAAATTCATTTATATTACAACAAGGCGTACACTTACATTTGACACCGACTGTACATATATGGCATATCAATTGCGCGATATTTGGGCTAAATGAAAATGACAACACTACGTACATAAGTAGCTGGGAAGGTTGCGTCGCAATAAAAACGACAGCCGCATAAGACTCAAGCAAGAGTAAAATTTTGCTCGAAACATCACCAACAAACACTCTGGTCAAAGTCCAAAACAGCAACAGCAACAGCAGCAGCAGCAGCGCACATGATCAGTGATTGTGTAAGAAAAAAAATTAAAGCGGCAACCCTACCAGCAACAATCACCGCTGTAGCAACATCTTCATGATTACACGCAGTAAACACAACAAACAAAGCGAGGTCAACAAGATTGACCAACAAAATATGAACAGCAAAAGCAACATATCCACACAAAAAAAAAACCCTAAAGTAAGCCAATTTCCAAGGCTACCGCATTGTTAACGCATTTGGGTTGCTCGTCTCCCCTTTTTTCTGTCCTTACTTTTTATGTCCTACTTTTTTTTTTGCGTTCTCGTTGTTGTATCTGATACAGAACCGAAAGGCAGTGTTACTCATTTTTGCCCATGCTTGTCTATTCGAATGGATTTGTGCGAATGCCTGTATATGCGGCGGTTAGCTGGCAGAAATTGGCCAACAACGGCAACTGAATAATAAATAATAACGCCAAGTATGCCCTGAATATCCACTATGGATGCATGTATGCCCAGCTGTTAGTGTATGTGTGTGTGTGTGCGTGTTTGTTTGCTAATATGCGTCGCTGCGTTGAAGGAAAATGGATATTCATCATCTGCTAATGCAAAGAAAAACTTCAGATTATTAGCAAAAAAAAAACGAAATCAAACTTCACCAAATCAACGAAGAACGAACCTGAAAGATAACTGAAGAGAAAAAAAAAAACTGCGCAATAAATATCAAAGGAAACATCAAACCCCATTTGCAATGCGAAAGATAAAAGAAAAGTGGCGATTAAATATTATTCATTTACATATTTTCATTGTGATGTGAGTAGAAAGTTGGCAGAAGATGCCAGTTTGAGTTTAATACATACGTACTCTATAAATATGTATGTAGTTACAGCAATCCGGAGCTAAAAGCAAAAACTTGAATATGTCTGAATGCTTTCTATTAAGAAAGCTTAAGATACATTTCTTTTCGAATCTGGCAATAACCTTTTTCATTATGTACATACATATGCCTCCTGCTATATCTCCCTAGTTGGCAAAATTTAAAATAAAGAGGCCTTCTGGAAGTCCTTTTATTTTGTATGGAATGGCCAGAGTTTCTAGACCGTTTGATTCAGCTTCTCTTAGAAGAGAAAAATTTACTTACGTTAAATAATAATGAATTGAACTTTGCAGTAGACACACACCGCTATTGGAAGATCTTCTAATAAATCTTCCGAAGAGAATCGCTTATTGAAAAGTCCCTTCCTAAATGCGTTTGTTTAGAAACGCTACTCATTTTGGCGACTGGGCTCTATTCTATACACTAGTTAATATACTTTTTCTCTTGAACCATATTGGCCATTGACCGAACCTTTAGATAATTCTGTCAAGCTTTCTGGATCACCATCTTCAATTTATTTATTTCAAATCCTTAGAAAGATTTGGGTCGAAAATTCAAAGCTCGCGACGGATGGACTGTTAGACAGTCACCATATTGGTAGAAAATATGACTCGTTTGCTGGATGATTGTCGCCAAATGCCGGAAAAGGCTTTAAGGTATTTGCACACAGAAAGCCCATCCGCGCTTAGCGAAGCTTCAGGTGTTCACACTAAATGAAGCGAAACGAAGCTTTTCGCATGTGATCTGCCGCATTTACATTGGAAAACTTTCCGTCAATGAAAAGCAGCTAAAATATTTGATAGATCCGTCCGAAATTGTCTCCAAAAGAACTCTTTTATTTATTTATTTTGTATGCAATTTTCTCTGTGGCAGCGTTATGAAGCTGAAAATTCATAAAAAAAATTTAAAATCAAAAATCATCTGAAAAAGCTTGAAACGGCTGCGCTGAGCTCGACTCCACTTGCTGTGGGGACGCGCAATTAAAGTGTTTAGTTAAAGTTTTCTCTATGAACCAAAATTAATAAAAAATATTATCGTAGAATTTAGTCCAGATAGTTCGCTTGCCATTAGACTTGCATTTGGTTTCCAAATTCGGCCAAAAAGTGATTTTTTTCTGGTCAATCTATCATCAGGCGTGGAAATATCGCTTCTGCCAATCTTTTATTTCACCTTCAGCATAGGGAAGCCGACGTGGTCCTGATCTAGAAGCCGGGGCAGAGCAGTTACGAGGCATGTAGAATAAGAGCTTAAATAAGAACTGACCATTTGTTCTTTTTTTGGCTAAAAGGTGAGAGCAGGGAGCTTCGGGAGGTAACGGCTTACACATGGCAGGTGAAACTACTTCATGCCTTGCTGAAGAACGCTCTGGCGTAGTCCCTTGAGAATTCAGGGCATTCCGTCTTGAGTAGCTCGGGTGAAAACCTAGACCTACTTATTTATATGCAACAGCGAATAATATCTCGTATTTCGCACTGGAGGTTTCTTAGTAAGCACTGGATATAACAACAATTCATTTAATCCTAACAAAGCAAGTTTTCTTACCAGTAATCCGAGGAATTCGAGCTGAGTTAAGCGCTGCAATAACTTGCGTCTACCTTTCTCAGATGGCGAAAGAGAAGGCGGTGCTGTCCTTGTCTTGTTGTTATGGTGCTGATTCTACAAACCCCTTACTGCCACAAGCAAAGATCCCTTCAACTTACCTTACATTACAAAGGAGTAAACAGCAAGCAGCATATGTTGAAGTGGTCCGATTTTGGAAAGACGCATACATGTATATTCGTCTACAGTACAGTCTGCAGTAGGGGTGTCAAACGAAAGTTAAATTAATTACAACAATGTGGTTATCAATCGAAATGTTTTGGAAAGTCCCCATTTTTAAACTGTATATGAGCAGGTTGCCCACCTGTCTATAAAATTAAATCTAACTTGAATTATGGGAATTAGGTAATGGGAATATCTATCACAATATGGGTGTCAGACGAGAGACGTTTAAAAAGGTTGTAGATATTGAAAACATTTTAAAAAGGGTTGCCATCTGTTTCAAAAATTGTTTTCACATAATTTAATAACTTCAAGGAAATAAATATTTTAGGCTATCAATCGAAAAGAGTTTGTAAACTTATGATTTCTAAACTTCATTTGGGAGCGCTGCCACCTATTTAAAAAGTCCAATTCTAGTTAAATTATGAAATATGTATCAAAATATGGATGTCAAACGAAAGAGTTTTAAGAAGTTATAGTTTGAAAATATTTTTCATAGGGTTACCACCTATTTGAAAAGTGGAATGTACAAGTTAAATGAAATGTGTGTTAACACACGGTTGTCAAACGAAAAAGTATAAAAAAATCTTTTATTTTAACAATTAGATTAATTCAGTGCTTGAAAGGGTTAAAAAATCAAATTTAGTTCAAATTAATGAAAATGTCAAAGTAGTAAGCGTATCAATAAAATGCTAAATTATTTATTTCTAAACTACATAGAGGAAGGTTGCCATTTGTTTATAAAGTAAAAATCAATTTGGATTATGGGAATTAGGCAATTGAAATATTCATCAAAACATGGCTATCAGAGCTTTAAGAAGCTTTCGGTTTGAAAATATTTTGAAGGGGGTTAAAAATACGAAAAATGTGAACATCCCCTGTGCATTTGTCTAATTTTATTGAAATAAATTACTGCTAATTTAACACGCAGAAATTTCATGTACCCAGCGAATCAGGTGAGTGAAAGGTAGTAACGGTATTTACATATATACTATTATCATCATAAGCAGCCATACAATTTCTACTATTTTTTTAACAATTTTGTCTAATTTATAAAACTTTTCTCTCACTCAGTTTCTTAATTGTTGTTGCATACACATCAATATAGGACTGCTGTTCACGTTTTCTTATTATTGCTCTATTTTCAGGTTCAAAGAAATATAAAAAAGTACAGCTAAACTTAGTTATTAGTTATCTTTCAAACACGTTACGCTTCTTTTAATGGCGACGACGCACAGTGCCGCCTAAGTGAGAAAAAATCTAAAAATTCATTGTCTGCAATGTGAACGTGTTTGGTATTTTTGTAAAGATAATTTATCTGTTAAAAGGAATCGGACAGAAATTTGTCACCAGGAAGCCACTAAATTCCACAAATTTCATACTAAGAATTTTAATAAGAGCATAGCCATGCGTAAGCTCTTAATGGAAACAAATGCCAAAAATATATATTTTGAAATAAAATGCTGGTTTGACGTTTTTTATTTTCATATACCTAGATAGCAGAGAACTACAGGAATAAAAGTTTTGGAATAAAATTTAACACAGGATGTCCCTGCGGTATTCCAGAAAAAAAAATTAAAAATTTCAAAAAATGATAAATTTTAGTGGAATGAATAAAAAACCGTTCGCTCGTTTTCTGGACTTTTTAAAGTAATGCGGTTTTTACTAATACATAAAATCATTTTTTCAGCGCCATCAAATCTGTACCATTCGTTCTATTTTCGAAAATGAAGTGTCAGTTTAAAAAGCTTGACCTGTAGACAATAGAGGTTTTTGTTTTTTTGTAAGAGTTGCCACCTGTTAAAAAATTAAATTCAAGTATTTTAATAAGTTAAATGAACTATTAAGAGATGGGTATCAATCGAAATGTGTTTGAAAAGGGTTTATTTCTTAACTACATGCAGAGCGTTGCCACCGGTTAAAAAATCAAATTCCCTTGGAATTAAAGAAAATATTTTATTAAAATACATAGGTATCACTATATGGGAGTCAGATTCTAGCTTGCAAATATTACGAAGAGGGTTACCACCTCTTTGTAAAATCAAATTTAGTTAAAGTAAAATAATAATTGTGTCAAACAAAAGGTTTACGACATCGTTTTTGGTATTTTATTAAAAATACATACATTATCAATCAGAGATTTGTTCTGACTACGTTCCTTTTAAATTACTGGAGTCTTAAATTAGCTCAGGAATGTTTTTACTCTTCGGTTATTGATACACATACTTCAGCTACCTTATTCCTTTAATTTAAGTGCGCTTAATTTTTTAAATATGTGGCAACTCTTCTGCGTTTAGTTTAGAAGTAAAGGATTTTGAAAATCGTTTCGATTGATACCCATATTTTAATATCTAATTCATTTACATTATTAAATAATTTTAAAAAAATTTGTAATATATGGCAACCCGTTTCAAAAAAACTAAACTTGGTTGCACATGTACGAGCTGTCATTTGACACCTCACTTTTGAAAATAGAACCAACTATATGTACACACCTATGTAAATGTTACAAGAACCCAACTTTTCACTTTCAAACTGTAATTACAGTGAAAGCATGAAAGTTATCCCAAAAAAAAATGCATTTTTGAATTTATCGTCCTCAATTTTACTAAGAAGCGACTTTCCATTTAAATCCGTCCATAATTCTATTTTCGCCCACATTTTATATGGAAGGGAAGCACTGTGCGACATGGCTATCACTATTGCCTTTTATCTCTTTTTAACACTTCGAGTTTTTGCTGTCCGTCGCTTAGCTTAGGGAATTCAGTACCTTTGAAAATAACAGCAGTGGAGCACTTTACAATTCTATGGCTGTGAGTACGAGTACGAGTACTTACTTATTTATTTATTTGTTGCTTGCTGTATTTTTACGCTTCTTTGCTGACAACGTTAAGGTTTTTAAACATTTTCACACACCGTGTACTTCTCACAGCTGCTTTGTATGCTGTTACACGTTTTTGTTCTAATTTTAAGTTTGCCTTTCGTCAGCCAGTTGTTATTTAATTTTTTCTTCTTCTGTGCATATATCGCTTTCTTGCATATTTAACGTCCAGACATGCATGAAAATTTGCTGTTTCACCAGAAGTTCATTGTCAGTTGCGAGCTGCATAGCTTACGTGATTCACTTGCCAGAGAATTTGTTATATGCGAAAATTACTCATACGCCCCAGTGGCATACTTTTAACTTTTAGTACAATTTTCGTCTCAACAATGCTCATCTCATTGCTGAATGTTATCAATATCTTGTTTTATACAGTGTACCATCACTTTCTTGCTGCTAATTGGCTCAGTTACTTGTGAGAACTTCGGTTATTTGCAATGAGGTTACTTTGAATTTTCATCCGCCTCTTAATTCATAACCATAACTAAAATAAAATATCGAAGTAGGCAGAAAAAGGTACTAGAAATCGGAAAAAAGGCAAAAAAAAGGCACTAAAAAGAAAAACACCCGAAAAAATAAATAAATTTATATTAGAGATGTTTACTTTCAAGTAGAAAGTGAAAAAGTATGAACTAGTTTCATTATATGAAAAATGTCTAATTGAAATCTTTGACTGTGTTCTCCTTTCAAGTTTTTAACTCACAAAACTTCAATTCTTATAGTTACGGTGACCAGCCGTCCTCTATTATATGGGGCAGTCCTATTTTTTCAACCGTTTTCTGTTACTTTTTTATTAAATACGGGACGCCAAATGTTTTGTACTTTTTTTAGCGTCGCTTATTTGTCCCGTATTCGGTACTTTAATGCCTTAACAGGTCGTAAAAATGGCATGCCCATGGACTAGTTTTTATTTTTAAATTTGGAAGCTTGTGATTCAAATATAGGAGCACATATGAACATACATATGTATGAAGATACTTTCTGAAGTTATAATTTTGCGTAGAAAAACGATAATAATTATTTTTCAAATTTCAAAAAAAAAATCACTATTAGCATTTCATTTTCCTTCTGTTGATTTTAAATTTTTTTTAAGAAATTCGTCTTTAAATTGGCATTTGTTTTTACAGTCTACTCCATGATACAATAATTTTTAGAAGGTAGTTTCACTTCAAAATTTTTGACATAAACCGTGTCTGTGACAAACACGCAATGTGGCCACTGCTACGATATAGAACTTGGGGATTATCGCTTGTTATTTTAGATATTTTTTAACAGAACATGTAAAGATTTATATGTTTCATAACTGATCACTTAATTTTTAATATAAATATACGTATTTTATACATACATTTTTGCCACTGCTAATCACATGAATAAAAATCATAAAAATGAAAATATAACAGCAATATTTCTTGTTTATAATGGATTAGATCCATCGCACACCACGGACTTTATCGGCCGCCAATTTAGATGTGCTCGCTAGTCTTTCCATTGCACCACAACTTATTGGTCGGAGCGTTTAAGCTGGTGTAATGTGCGCACCTCCATACATCTTCATGTACATATTTCAAGCGAGCCCTATCATTTAAATAGGCGGCCGATAAAGTCTGTGGTGTGCGGTGGCTCTTATAGCTGTGTCCTTACATCTATTCCGTGTGTTGCAATATCCACGAAAGCAGCAGTTAATTTTTTATGAAGAAAATTATTACAAAATATTCGAAAATTTCTCTACTTATATGTTTGGCTTTTCTTTGTTTTATTTTTCCAACGTCAATAGCTGGATTTTTTTTTTTTTAAGTTGGTACAACAAAAAATACGAAACACGTTTTCTGTCAGATATCTAACATGGCGGATAAGAAGAAGAAGTGAAACTACCTTCTAACTTTGTTTGTTGTAAAAGTAAAAAAGTTCTTCAATGTCGAAGGGAAGCTCCTTCCGGATGCTATGCACTGCATTGTATTTAGTCGAAATCTGAGTCTGAAGATAATCCGTTGAAAACAAGTTCTACTTCAAAAGTAGTCGGATGGATATTTCCATCATGTTTCCCTGCCCAGGAATGTTTGTAACAAATTTTTCGATGCAAAAGTCCCGAGCACAAAGTAATATGTTATCGAAATATATTATACACTTGCGTGATATAACAACTGAATATTGACATAGGTATGTGTGTATGTTCTGCTCTCACAAAATTTTGAAAAATATGTGCCAAATAAAGGCGCTGTTTCAGGGCTAATAAATCCATGATCACTTGAAAAGGTTTTGTGGAAAAAATTGCGAAAATTATTTTATGTCCCGTATTCGGCTGCCATAAATATGGCCACGATGACCTACAGTTGTACTAACATTGCGCTCAATATAAATATGGAACGTTTCAAACTTTAATACAATTAAAGGTAGATAAGGCAAACAAGGCAAATATCTTAAAGAAGACAAAAAAGACAACATCAAATGTGTATACATATATGGAATCAAAGAATGCTAAATCATGGACATTCTTAACCGACAATATACTCGTATCTCTTTAGCAGAAGAAAAAAGGCAACTTTCCCTGCCCGTAACTATGTGCATACATACATATATAGCAAAGTATGTACATATGTATGTTTGCAGTTTCAATAAATGCTCTTCACAAAGCAAAATTCTACTACATTTTATTGCCAATAACCTTAACGCAACTAATTCACTCATGATTGCACTTAACAAGCATGCAGCCATGTCGATGCCTCTTTCATTAAAAAAAAAAAAAACATCAAACATGATCCTACTACTGCGCACCTGCATCCTTAGATGCTTAACTGAAGCAGCAGCAGTAGCATGAACAGCAGCAAATAATAAGTAGTCAGGGTGAATAGCAAACCTTTTTCTAAGTGGAACCCAACGAGATGTTGTCGATGCAATTGACTCATATTTCTGCTGCTCCTATGCGTTCATAAGGCAATCGTAGCTTCTTTTATTACGTCGGTGCATTTTCTTTAATAGAAAAAATATTAAAATTCTTTCATACACACGTGCATAAAGACTCAGCGTGACTAAATATTTGTATGTAACAGAGTAAAGGCCCAGTTATGACTTGGCTTGAAAAGTGTCTCTTTTGGTGGACAGAGAAAACACTAAAAGGGCAATTCTGTCTAAGATGGTTAAAAGTCTTTTGTAAGACATATGCAAGACAGATGGCAAGATAGTTCGAAAGACATTTGTTATTCTAGCACAAAAGGCTTAGAAAAAAAGCTCTCTCCTTCACCACTCGTGGTGAAAAGCTTTTCATTTGTATATCATTTAGCTCGCGTGACTCCAGCAATTTTTTGTTTTTATTATTTTAATATGAATTTTTTCTTTTTTAATATAATTTTTCAGATTTTTTTATTTTTCAAAAGGATATACATATAATTTTTTTAATTTAATGTAATTTTTAGAAATTCTTTGTGTATTTTTTTTCTTTTATAATTAAATTGTTTTATTTAATTTTCTTTAATTTTCTTTTTATTGTTTAAAAAAAAAAATATTTTTATAATTGCGTTTAATTTTTAGGAACTTATTTAATTTTTTTCTTTAAAAAAATTTTTTTAGTTAAATTTTCTTTACATTTTTAGATTTGATTGTGTTAAAAAGAAAAATATTGTTTTTTTTTAATTTCATTCACTTTTTAGAAATTCATTTTATCTCGGGCTTTGCGGCGGCGGCGTGGTCAAGTTCAAAAAGAATCGGCGGCTGCGACACCGGCGCGTCTCGAAACACCGGCGCTGCTGCCCATAAGGTAGATTTCATGAGGCTAATTATCATATCATGTCATCTCGTCAGCGTTGGGCATTTTCCACGCCAATTCAAATTATAATTTTATTTAATTCATTCTTGAATTAGTTTTAAATTTAAATTTTGTTACTTCTTACTTGAATTAAAATGTTGAGTGTCTGGCGCTGATGAATGGGCGAACAGAAGAAGGTCTAAGGTATATACTAGAGATGTACACGGGACATCGGGACTCGCGGGAGCCACGTACCGATTTTAAAATGGCCGGAATGCACGGTGTCGGGAAGGTCTTTAAAAATTTTGCGGGCGGGACGGGGCCAAAATCTTTGCCCGACACTCCCGATAAAACTTCCAGCCTCCGAAGATTCAGAAAATTTTCTTTAAAAACGATTTGTGAAATAAGCACTTTTTTATGTTTTATTGGGACGAAAAGCAAAGCAAACAAAAAGATGTTGCTTTTTATTAAATGTCGGATTAAAAACTAATCAACTCTTTATTAAAAAAAAAATACACAAGAAAATCAACTTGTTTGGCACTTCTGTTAAAACTGCTTTCTGAGATGTTGGCTTTAAAGTTTTTGACGTGTGATATCCCTGTTGTTTCCTATGTTTTTTCTGAGTTACGTTCTTTTGGGAAAAAACTCCTTTAAAAATGTAATTTTTACATTGTAAAATAGCGTTATTTATACGAGTAGTAGTTCCTTTAAACGATGTATTTCAATGAGCATACGGGTACATCATGAAAATTTCGTGCAAAATTCCTTAAGCGCCGACGCGCGTGGCTCGGCGGCCTGTACCTCTAGTACAGCTGCCCAGATCAGATCTTACCTTAGCGGCAAAATTCAGGAAGTCAATATTTTCAGCAAAAAGTGTAACGTCCTCATCTGGGTTAGAGGACAACCACATGATTTAACACGAATGTGGTCAAAATATGAGCGCGGGTTCCAGCTGCAGGCGCAAAAAAAATATTTTTCGTTATTTTTGTTGCTTGAAAAAGCACTTTGCTTTTGCTGTAAATTTTCTTGAAGGAATAAATATTCGAGCATTTTTTTCTCGAGAGCTGTAAACTTCAAACAATTTCTTTTCCATTTCTTGTGCCTCATTTTATATGATGCAATTTTCGTTTTTGAGAGCTGGAAACAGCTCTTAAGTAATTTCACATCACCTACGAATATATTTTCATGAAAACCTTTTTATGCCTACCATTTGAAAAAACTTGTATTGTCTTTTGAATGCTGCTAAGTTGTTCTATTACCGATCTCTACCGAAGAAATCGGTTACCGCGGCTGATTCTGTGCTCTGTGGCATTTGCAAGCA
>NW_023458558.1:3806499-3810164 GCF_013731165.1 Rhagoletis pomonella
TGCTTGCAAATGCCACAGAGCACAGAATCAGCCGCGGTAACCGATTTATTGGTTAGAGATCGGTAGTAGCAGAACTTATTTAGCAGCATTCAAAAGACAATGCAAGTTCTTTCAAATGGTAGGCATAAAAAGCTTTTCATGAAAACATATCTGCCGTTCGTAGGTGACGTAAAATTACTTAAGGGCTGTTTCCAGATCTCAAAAACGAAAAAAAAACAAAACGAAAAATGCATCATATGAAATGAGGCACAAGGAATGGAAAATAAATTTGTTCCTATCTAGATTTATTAAGTCTGTTTACAGCTCTCAAGAAAAAATGCTCGTATATTTATTTCTTCAAGAAAATTTACAGCAAAAGCCAAGTGCTTTTTCAAGCAACAAAAAATGAAAAATATTTTTTTTTGCGCCTGCAGCTGGTAACCTTCGTTCATATTTTGACCACCTTCGTGTTAAATCCTGTGGTTGTCCTCTAACCCAAATGAGGACGTTACACATTTTGCTGAAAATATTGACTGCCTTAATTCTGCCGCTAAGATAAGATCTGATCATGGCAGCTGTAGTAGAGGTATACGCCGCCCAGCCACGCGAGTCGACGCTTAAGGAATTTTGCACGAAATTTTCATGATGTACCCGTATGCACATTGAAATACATCGTTTGAAGGAGCTACTACTCGTATAAATAACGCTATTTACAGTGTAAAAATTACCTTTTTAAAGGAGTTTTTTTTAACTATTTTAAAAAAAAGGCCTAACTCAGAAAAAAACATAGGAAACACGTTTTTCGATCGAAAGCATTTATTACAGTTAATTTAGGGTCGAACCTTGGTAATCTGACGATTTTTTTTCAGAGTAGTCTATTTGTTTTCAATACTACTTTTTTATATACTACAACAACAATAATGTGGTACTTAATATTGTAGTGGACATTTTAATCACCTATAAGCCATTTTTTAAATAGTGGGTCAAGAGGCCATTCTGGTTGATAGGTTAAACTGTTGGAAAAAAGTAGACCACCCTGTTTTCAATCCAAGACCCAAAAAAAAATCGTAAGAACTCCGTAGTTTAACATAACGGCAGATAAGGTTATTACAAAAATTTTTAATAGCGACAGATATTACTCCAATAACTTAACTTTTTCAAATTTATTTTAGATGTGTAGAGAACATAGTAAACCATGTATGTATGCATATACTAGGGATGGACACGGGACTAAATATTCAATCCCGATCCGCCAATCCCGAAATCAAATTTTGAAGCACCGAAACCGCCCACCCCGAGGTTTTCCAGGATTATACCGTGGGTCCCGAAATCTATAACTAAGATTTATTCATGTTTTCAGTGAGTTTTAAATAATAAAGAAAACAATGAAAGATCTGGCATCTTCGGATATTTTTTTTTTTGCTTTGCTGTTCGTTTTCGTCCCAATAAAACATAAAAAAGTGTTTATTTCACAAAACGTTTTGAAAGAAAATTTTCTAAATTTTCGGAGGCTGAAAGTTTTATCGGGAGTGTCTGGCAAAGATTTTGGCCCCGTCCCGCCCGCAAAATTTTTAAAGACCTTCCCGACACCGCGCATGCCGGCTTTTTTGAAATGAGTACGTGAGTCCCGATGTCCCGTGTACATCTCTAGTATATACCTCAGACCTTCTTCTGTTCGCCCATTCATCAGCGCCAGACACTCAACATTTTAATTCAAGTAAGAAGTAACAATATTTAAATTTAAAACTAATTCAAGAATGAATTAAATAGAATTGTAATCTGAATTGGCGTGGCAAATGGCTAACGCTGACGAGATGACATGATATGATAACACTGGTCGACGGCCAAAATTTACCAGACGCCGTTATGAAATTCGTATGTAAAATCACCCCCTGATTCCGAAAATCAAGGTTATTTTTAATTTTATGGTAGCGTTTTTGAGATATTTGCAATTTACCGTTTTTGCAAAAAAAAAAAAATTGGGTCCACTTAATCATATATATCTCAAGAACGAATTAAGCAATTCCAAAACGGTTTGAAGCTTTTACAAGGTAATAAAATTTTCTATAAGCTGTGCATACAACACTTTTTGCTAGGCCCTGTAGATTCAAAGATAACGAACAATCATTACCGATTTTTTCAATTTTTTTTGTAAAAATAAAAAAAAAATTGTACTTTGCGGGGAAGGATCTCGAAAACCTTTTATTTTTTTGCAGATTTTTTTTTCTCCCTAAGCTCTGTTGTATTACAAAAAAAATAAGGTATCATCGAAGAAAATCGATGCAAAACTACGTAAGTTATAAGCGATCAAATAAAAATACCCAGGTTGCGCAATTTCAACGTATACCTCAAAACGTATGTATGGTATAAAGAAGAGTGAAATATCTAGCTATGCTCTGTTTCTATTGAGTTAAAAGTTCAATTTATGAATGAAATTACCCATATTTTTAACTTTTTTTTAAATTTATTTATGTTTATACTATATTCTAACAATCTTTATCTTAATTTGATTTTACTATGTTGTCGAAATAATTATGTGTTCTACTTTGACGCTTATTCAGTTTAGGATCGGTTTCTCTTATGAGAAACCAGCAGTAATCACCCATCATTGCGACGTCCCAGAATCCTTGATATCGATTCTCAATTAATTTCATTTGCTGATGAAACCTTTCGCCATGTTCATCACTTTCGTCGCCAAGATTTGCCGGAAAAAAGCTCAAATGTGAGTGGAGAAAGTGAATTTTTAAAGACATATTTACGCCCATTTTCGCATAATTATTGATTACTATCTGCTCGTAGTTAGGGCTTTTGTGTCTACCGAGAAAAGAAGCAACGACCTTTTCAAAGGATTCCCACGCTGCTGCCTCAACTGATGAGAGTAGTCCTTTGAATTGATTATTGTTGATCAACTTTCTTATTTGTGGTCCAACAAAAATACCTTCCTTTATCTTGGCTTGAGAAATATCTGGAAAAACTGTTTTCAAATAGTCGAATGCTTCGCCTTCTTTGTCCAAAGCCTTAACAAAGTTTTTAATGAGACCGAGCTTGATGTGTAAGGGTGGAAGTATGATTTTCTCTTTCTTGACAAGAGGGGTGTATTTGATGTTATCCACACCAACGGTAAACTCGACTCTTTCCGGCCAATCCTTTCTGACGTAGTGGTCCTTACGAGCTCGGCTATCCCACTTGCAGAGGAAGCAGCAGTGCTTGGTGTAGCCACTTTGTAGACCGCATAGCATTGCAACGACTTTGAGATCAGAACATATTTTCCAATCATGCTCTTCATATTTGATAAATTTGAGTATTTTTTGCATTTCCTCGTAGGTTTCCTTTGTATTTACTGCATGTGCAATCGGGATAGAAGGCTTTTTGTTACCAATATGCAATAATACAGCCTTCAAACTCAGTTTATTGCCGTCTATGAACAATCGCCACTCTTTTGAATCATATGTTTGACCAAACTCTTTGAATAAACCAGGGATGTCGTTGCAGTAGCATATACTGTCTTTCTTGGTATAGTGTTTGGAAAATGGTTCGTGACGAGTTCTACTATATGTCACCTTAACATCGGATGACACAAATTTAATTTGTTGCATACGAGAAGTGTGGATCTCGGCCTTTTCCTTGGATAGTTCCAAATCTCTTATCCAATCATTAAGTTGTGCTTGTGACAGAACGTTTCTTTC
>NW_023458558.1:3810264-3818285 GCF_013731165.1 Rhagoletis pomonella
GAAAAAAATTAAATAAGTTCCTAAAAATTAAACGCAATTATAAAAATATTTTTTTTTTAAACAATAAAAAGAAAATTAAATAAAACAATTTAATTATAAAAGAAAAAAAAATACACAAAGAATTTCTAAAAATTACATTAAATTAAAAAAAATTATATGTATATCCTTTTTAAAAATAAAAAATATCTGAAAAATTATATTAAAAAAGAAAAAATGCAGATTAAACTGATAAAAAAAAGTCACGCGAGCTAAATGATATACAAGTGAAAAGCTTTTCACCACGAGTGGTGAAGGAGAGAGCTTTTTTTCTAAGTCTTTTGTGCTAGAATAACAAATGTCTTTCGAACTATCTTGCCATCTGTCTGTCTTACAAAAGACTTTTAACCATCTTAGACAGAAATGCCCTTTTAGTTTTTTCTCTGTCCACCAAAAGAGACACTTAACAGTCTTCTCAATTTAGATGGAAGGCATTCGAAGTTTTTCTGTATATATTACGGGATATTTTTCCATCGACTATACCTGCAGCAAAATAAATTTTATTTTCTGTTTTTATTTGAAAGTTTGTTTTTCGATCGCCAGATGAATTACAGTTATACAAAAAATTATAATTGTGTGACATATTTATAGGGATTTTATAAACAAAAAAACTTAGAAATCAAAAATCTTTACTTCTCCAAGTTTCTAAGTGAAGTTGTTTTTGTAGATAACTACATATATGCGCTGCTCATTTGCCGGATATACAAATTTCAAGTCAAGTCAAGTGTAAATCTCCCATAACTGAGCTTTTGCTCTGTTACATACAAATATTTAGTCACGCTGAGTCTTTATGCACGTGTGCATGAAAGAATTTTAATATTTTTCCTATTAAAGAAAATTCATCGACGTAATAAAAGAAGCAGTGCATGGTCGCTTTTGTGTTATACGATTGCCTTATGAACGCATAGGAGCAGCAGAAATATGAGTCAATTGCATCGACAACATCTCATTGGGTTGCACTTAGAAAAAGGTTTGCTATTCACCCTGACTACTTATTATTTGCTGCTGTTCATGCTACTGCTGCTGCTTCAGTTAAGCATCTAAGGATGCAGGTGCGCAGTAGTAGGATCATGTTTGATGTTTTTTTTTTTTTTTTTAATGAAAGAGGCATCGACATGGCTGCATGCTTGTTAAGTGCAATCATGAGTGAATTAGTTGCGTTAAGGTTATTGGCAATAAGAATGTAGTAGAATTTTGCTTTGTGAAGAGCATTTATTGAAACTGCGAACATACATATGTACATACTTTGCTATATATGTATGTATGCACATAGTTATGAGCAGGGAAAATTGCCTTTTTTCTGATAAACAGATACGAGTATATTGTCGATTAAGAATGTCCATGATTTAGCATTCTTTGATTCCCTGTATGTATACACATTTGATGTTGTCTTTTTTGTCTTTTCTAAGATATTTGCCTTGTTTGCATTTTCTACCTTTAATTGTATTAAAGTTTGAAACGTTCCATATTTATATTGAGTGCAATGTTACTACAACTGTAGGTCATCGTGACCAATTCTTTCCACAAAACCTTTTCAAGTGATCCTGGATTTATTAGCCCTGAAAAATTTTGTGAGAGCAGAACATACACACATACCTATGTCAATATTCAGTTATAATATCACGCAAGTGTATAATACATTTCCATAACATTTTACTTTGTGCTCGGGATTTTTACATCGCAAAATTTGTTACAAACGTTCTTAGGCAGGGAAACATGATGAAAATATCCATCCGACAATACTTTTGAAGTAGAACTTGTTTTACCTTGATTATCTTCCGACTCAGATTTCGACTAAATACAATGCAGTGCATAGCATCCGCAAGGAGCTGAAGCGAAAACCGTATATTGGAAGGGATCAATTTCCCTTCGATATTGAAGAACTTTTCTACCTTTACAACAAACAAAGTTTGAAATTTTTGAGTACACTGTAAACAAAAAATGCCAATTTAAAGACGAATTTCTTAAAAAAAATTTAAAATCAACAGAAGGAAAATGAAATGCTACTAGTGATTTTTTTTTTTGAAATTTGAAAAATAATTATTATCGTTTTTCTACGCAAAATTATAACTTCAGAAACTATCTTCATACATATGTTCATATGTGCTCCTAGATATGAATCACAAGCTTCCAGATTTAAAAATAAAAGCTAGCCCATGGGCATGCCATTTTTACGACCTGTTACGGCATTAAAGTACCGAATACGGGACAAATAAGGGAGACTAAGAAAAGTACAGAACATTTGGCGTCCCGTATTTAATAAAAAAGTAACAGGAAAATGGACGAAAAAAAGGACTGTCCCGTATAATACAGGAAATAAAATTCTCGAATATAAATTTTTTTGTGCGGGATTTTTTTCTTTCTTAGTGCCTTTGTTGCCTTTTTTGCGATTTCTAGTACCTTTTTCTGCCTACTTCGCTATTTTATTTTGCCTTTTAGATAGGTTTTTAGGTCCTAAGAATCCGTTCCCTGGTTATGAATTAAGAGGCGGATGAAGCAAAGAAAACTCATTGCAAATGACCGAAGTTCTCACGAGTAACTGAGCCAATTAGCAGCAAGAAAGTGATGGTACACTGTATAAAACAAGATATTGAATACATTCAGCAATGAGATGAGCATTGTTGAGACGAAAATTGTACTAAAAGTTAAAAGTATGCCACTGGGGCGTATGAGTAATTTTCGCATATAACAACTTCTCTGGCAAATGAATCACGTAAGCTATGCAGCTCGCAAGCGACAATGAACTTCTGGTGAAACAGCAAATTTTCATGCATGTCTGGACGTTAAATGTGCAAGAAAGCGATATATGCACAGAAGAAGAAAAAATTAAATAACAACTGGCTGACGAAAGGCAAACTTAAAATTAGAACAAAAACGTGTAACAGCATACAAAGCAGCTGTGAGAAGTACACGGTGTGTGAAAATGTTTAAAAACCTTAACGTTGTCAGCAAAGAAGCGTAAAAATACAGAAAACAACAAATAAATAAATAAATGAGTACTCGTACTCGTACTCACAGCCATAGAATTGTAAAGTGCTCGACTGCTGGCATTTTCAAAGGTACTGAATTCCCTAAGCTAAGCGACGGACAGCAAAAACTCGAAGTGTTGAAAAGAGATAAAAGGCAAAACGGATAGCCATGTCGCACAGTGCTTCCCTTCCATATAAAATGTGGGCGAAAATAGAATTATGGACGGATTTAAATGGAAATTCGCTTCTTAGTAAAATTGACGACGATAAATTCAAAAATGCAATTTTTTTTTTGGGATAACTTTCATGCTTTCACTGTAAATACAGTTTGAAAGTGAAAATTTGGGTTCTTGTGGCATTTACATAGGTGTGTACATATAGTTGGTTCTATTTTCAAAAGTGATGTGTCAAATGACAGCCCGTACATGTGCAATAAAGTTTAACTTTTTTGAAACGGGTTGCCATATATTACAAATTTTATTAAAATGATTTAATAATGAAAATGAATTAGATATTACAATATGGGTATCAATTGAAATGGTTTTCAAAATCCTTTACTTCTAAACTAAACGCAGAAGAGTTGCCACACATTTAAAAAATTAAATGCAATTAAATTAAGGGAATAAGGTAAAACCATTCCTGAGCTAATTTAAGAGTCCAGTAATTTAAAAAGAATGTAGTCAGAACAAATAACTGATTTACAATGTATGTATTTGTAATAAAATAACAAATACGGTGTCCTAAATCTTTTGTTTGACACAATTATTATTTTACTTCAACTAAATTTGATTTTACAAAGAGGTGGCAACCCTCTTCGTAATATTTGCAGCTAGAAGCTGACTCCCATATAGTGATACCTATGTATTTTAATAAAATAATTTCTTTAATTCCAAGAAAATTTGATTTTTTAACCGGTGGCAACGCTCTGCATGTAGTTACGAAATAAACCCTTTTCAAACATATTTCGATTGGTGCCCATCTCTTAATAGTTCATTTAACTTATTAAGACATTTGAATTTAATTTTTCAACAGGTGGCAACTCTTACAAAAAAATAAAAACCTCTATTGTCTACAGGTCAAGCTTTTTAATCTGACACTTCATTTTCGAAAATAGAACGAATCGTGCAGATTTGATGGCGCTGAAAAAAAATGATTTTATGTATTAGCAAAAAACGCATTACTTTAAAAAGTCCAGAAAACGAGCGAACGGTTTTTTATTCATTCTACTAAAATTTATAATTTTTTGAAATTTTTATTAAACATTTTTTTTTTCTGGAATACCGCAGGGACATCCTGTGTTAAATTTTATTCCAAAACTTTTATTCCTGTAGTTCTCTGCTATCTAGGTATATGAAAATAAAAAACGTCAAACCAGCATTTTATTTCAAAATATATATTTTTGGCATTTGTTTCCATTAAGAGCTTACGCATGGCTATGCTCTTATTAAAATTCTTAGTATAAAATTTGTCGAATTTAGTGGCTTCCTGGTGACATATAGATTGTTTTATAGGAAAATTTCTGTCCGATTCCTTTTAACGGATAAATTACCTTTACAAAAATACCAAACACGTTCACATTGCAGACAGTGAATTTTTAGATTTTTGCTCACTTAGGCGGCACTGTGTGTCGTCGCCATTAAAAGAAGCGTAACGTGTTTGAAAGAAGGGGAATATAAATAATAACTAAGTTTAGCTGTACTTTTTTATATTTCTTTGAACCGGAAAATAGAGCAATAATAAGAAAACGTGAACAGCAGTCCTATATTGATATGTATGCAACAACAATTAAGAAACTGAGTGAGAGAAAAGTTTTATAAATTAGACAAAATTGTTAAAAAATAGTAGAAATTGTATGGCTGCTTATGATGATAATAGTATATATATATATACCGTTACTACCTTTCACTCACCCGATTTGCTGGGTACATTAAATTTCTGCGTGTTAAATTAGCAGTAATTTATTTCAATAAAATTAGACCAATGCACAGGGGATGTTCACATTTTTCGTATTTTTAACCCCCTTCAAAATATTTTCAAACCGAAAGCTTCTTTAAGCTCTGATAGCCATGTTTTGATGAATATTTCAATTGCCTAATTCCCTTAATCTAAGTTGACTTTTACTTTTTAAATAGATGGTAACCTTCGTCTATGTAGTTTAGAAATAAATAATTTAGCATTTTATTGATACGCTTACTACTTTGACATTTTCATTAGTTTGTACTAAATTTGATTTTTTAACCCTTTCAAGCATTGAATTAATCTAATTGTTAAAATAAAAGATTTACTTATACTTTTTCGTTTGACAACCGTGTGTTAACACACATTTCATTTAACTTGTACATTCCACTTTTCAAATAGGTGGTAACCCTATGAAAAATATTTTCAAACTATAACTTCTTAAAACTCTTTCGTTTGACATCCATATTTTGATACATATTTCATAACTTAACTAGAATTGGACTTTTTAAATAGGTGGCAGCGCCCCCAAATAAAGTTTGGAAATTATAACTTTATAAACTATTTCCGATTGATAGCCTAAAATATTTATTTCATTGAAGTTATTAAATTATTTGAAAAAAATGTTTGAAACAGATGGCAACCCTTTTTAAAATGTTTTCAATATCTACAACCTGTTTAAACGTCTCTCGTCTGACACCCATATTGTGATAGATATTTCCATTACCTAATTTCCATAATTCAAGTTAGATTTAATTTTATAGACCAGTGGGCAACCTGCTCATATACAGTTTAAAAATGGAGACTTTCCAAAACATTTCGATTGATAACTACATTGTTGTAATTAATTTAACTTAATTCAATTGAATTTTTTAACAGGTGAAACAGTTTTTGTTGTTTTAGGCTAGATATGAAGTTTCTGCATGCCGAGCAGAACACTTAGGTACACATGTTTTCACAAACGGAGCACGGCAACATCGAGTATATCGATATCGAAGTATAAGCAACTTTATTTGATATATTTGGTTTAATCAAATTCAATTATTAAAACAGGTGGCAACCTTCTTTAAATTATTTTTGAAAGTTAGCTTTATTAAAGCTCATTCGTTTGACACCCCTACTATAATATTTCTTTTATCAAATCAAATTTAATTTTACAAACAGGTGGCAACTTTCTAAAAAAATAAAAATAAAATGAGCTTTCTTAAACCCTCTGCCATTTAACACCCATATTGCGGTATTTCATTAATGTTGATAATTGAATTTCATTTAATTATTTAACAGGTGGCAACTCTTCTCGCGGAGACGAGACGAATATACATGTATGCGTCTTTCCACAATCGGACCACTTCAACATACATATGTTGAAGGGATCTTTGCTTGTGGCAGTAAGGGGTTTGTAGAATCAGCACCATAACAACAAGACAAGCAGAGCACTGCCTTCTCTTTCGCCATCTGAGAAAGGTAGATGCAAGTTATTGCAGCGCTTAACTCAGATCGAATTCCTCGAGTTACTTGCAAGAAGACTCGCTTTATTAGGATTAAATGAAACCTCCAGTGCGAAATACGAGATATTAACTCAAAGGAAGCCAAAGTGAGATCGAGGAACTTCTCCTTGGTAAGCAGCTATAAACATGGGATCATTTTCGCTATTGCATATAAATAGGTCCAGCTGATTATAAATTCAATAGCTAACTTAAATCGTAAGTTTTCGTCCGAGCTGCCCATGACCGAGTGCCGTGAATTCTCAAGCGACTGCTTCGGAAGCTCTCTGCTCTCACCTCCTAGCCAAAAAAGGCACAAATGGTCAGTTCTAGTGACAATTTAAGCTCTTATTCAACTGCCTCGTTACTGCTCTGCCCCGACTTCTAGATCAGAATCACGTCGGCTTCCCTATGCTGAAGGTGAAATAAAAGATTGGCGGAAACGCTATTTCCACGCCAGATGATGTTTCCATCACTTTTTGACCGAATTTTGGAACCAAATTCTACGTTTATATTTTTATTAATTTTGGTTCATAGAGAAAACCCTAACTAAAAACTGTAATTGCCGAGCTCAGCGCAGCCGTTTCAAGCTTTTTGAGATGATTTTTGATTATGAATTTTCTGTTTGAATTTTCAGCTTCATAACGCTGCCACAGAGAAAATTGCATACAAAATAAATAAATAAAAGAGTTGTTTTGGAGACAATTTTGGACGGATCGATCAAATATTTTAGCTGCTTTTCATTGACGGAAAGTTTTCCAATGTAAATGCGGCCGATCACATGCGAAAAGCTTCGTTTCGCTTCATTTAGTGTGAGCACCCGAAGCTTCGCTCAGCGCGGATGGACTTTCTGTGTGCAAGTACCATAAAGCCTTTTCCGGTGTTTGGCGTCGATAATCCATCAAACAAGTCATATTTTCCACCAATAACGGTGACTGTCTAATAGTCCATCCGTCGCGGGCATTGAATTTCCGACCAAAATCTTTCTAAGGATTTGAAATGATGCAAAAAGTTGGAGAGAATTATTTAAAGGTTCGGCCAATGCGCAATACGGTTTAAGAGAAAAAGTATATTAGCTACTGTATAGAATAGAGCCCAGTCGTAGCGTTTCTAAACAAACGCCTTTAGGAAGGGACTTTTCAATAAGCGATTATCTTTGGCAGCTTTATTAGAAGATCTTCCAATAGCGGTGTGTGTCTACTGCAAAGTTCAATTCATTATTATTTAACGTATGTAAATTTTTTCCTTCTAAGGGAAGCTGAATAAAACGGCCTAGAAACTTTAGCCATCCCATATAAAATTAAAAGGACTCCCAGAAGGCGTCTATATTTTAAATTTTGCCGACTAGGGTGACATAGCAGGAGGTATACACATAAACAGATGTATGTACATAATGAAATAGGTTATTGCCAGATTCGAAAAGAAATGTATCTTAAGCTTTCTTAATAGAAATCATTGAGACATATTCAAGTTTTTGCTTTTAGCTCCGGATTGGTGTAACTACATACATATTTATAGAGTACATACATATTAAAGCACTGCAAATATACCAGCAGAAATACTCTTCACATGTGTA
>NW_023458558.1:3818385-3823276 GCF_013731165.1 Rhagoletis pomonella
TTTGTAACAAATCGCACGCAAATACTAGTTTGCTGTTTGCTATTTTGCGAGTCGAATTAAAAGGAGAAATAGAAAAATAATGGGTTTCCTTAATATTATGGAATCAAAAGCAGTTTATTTATTTTTTTTTTTTTTTGTATACAAATGAACTGTAATATTTCAGCTACGGCGCACTATGGGCTGAAACGTATCCATGTTGTCAAAATAAAATATCTCCTGTCACTTCACTTGTAGATCAACAAAAAAAAATATTTTATTTTTTAAACAAGAGTAAGTGAAATTCTATAAAAAAATTACAAATTATGAATTTATAGCCTTAGCCTTACATCGGTGTTTGCAATTACTCCCAACTGAACGCAAAGAAGTCTCATTGAGCCCACTGCTGGTACACATAGGAGTCGATATGACCTTGAATATTTGGTTCATATTTTTGTACATAATTTTCCCTCGAAGTACTGTATGTACAACAAACAAAGCCAAATCAGGGACATTTTATTTTTTTATCGTTTCTGCCCAAAGTACGGCGGTTATCATACCGACAATATTCTACATAATGGTAAATAACTTGTCTAAATAATAATATGTAAATCAAATAAAATTAAAAAAAATAAATCAAAAAAAATCATAAAAACAAAAATTTTTTTGGCAATAGCTCTAACCGAGGATCGAACCTGGCACCTGCCGGCTTGTATTACGCAGCTCTCACCACTCGGCTACCACTGATAAAGGAACCGACTGCTTTGCTTGCTCAGGGAGCGTAGAAAATAAATAAAGTGCAAAATTAGCATGGACATCCGCCTTGTCGTCGGTAATACCGTCACTATACTATTTCAAATAAGAACTTATTCAATTTAAATTAGATTCCTATCTGAATTAGTAACTGCATTACCGATGAAAATGTATATGTCTTGCATATCCTCTGTATTCTACGCTCTCTGCGTCTTGCTCAGCTTGGGATTTAACTCCTGGACTTACCCTGCAAAAATCGCGACAACTCCATGCATGCGTGTAAAGAGTCCTCCCTAAGGACCAAAGAGTACTCCAAAACTAACCACAATTCATATAAAAAATATGGTCCAATTAACATTGCGATGTCGTAGGGCAGGACCATATACTCCATCCCTGCATTACATCAGAGTAGCACAAAACTACTCCAACACGTTAACAATGGCATTGTTGTTATATTTTTTCGTTTGTACACGCTTTTTTTCTTCACTTCTCAAATGCTTTTTCGAAATTAATAAAAACCAAGACAAAAATTAAAAATTACATGTTGCCTCTGACGGCATTCGAACCCGAACATGCTGGGAGCTAAGAACTAACAGCGAGCATCTCTACACATTCAGCTACAGCCAGACATGCAAATGTGCTTTCAAACGCTCAACTGCAATCACATTTCGTTAAAACCCGAGCAGTGAACGGATAACAAACAATAAGCTGGCGCAAAGACAAGAGTTGGTCCGCTAAAGCATGACAGAGGAACACTTTTGCAAATACTCCAATTTACCACAAATAGACTACATGGTCCAGCGATTTTTGCAGGGTTAATCCGGACAATCTGCCGCTACAGGCTAACCTAATATTCATGCACGCCGCCAATTTATTGTCAACAATTTCTCATGCACATGCAACTTGTATGAGATCAACCGAAATTGAACGGCGTGCGTATGAAGCTAACTCAATTTCCAATTTTTGTTCTGCGTGACATTTTGATTTGACGTTTCGTTCAATGAAATCAAATGCAAACGCATGCAAGTCAATTTCGGGTGACGCAAAAAAACAAATTCGACGGCATGCGTACCAAAACACAAGCCGCGAATATTAGGTTAGCCTGTTAGTTGCCGAGATAATACCGAATTAACGAGTTGATCCGAATCAACGCTGCCGTCTGTCTATGCTCGTGTTGAACTATAGTTCACCTAATGTAACAAGTTCGGCTGTAGGGGCTGAGTTACAAAACAACAAAAATGTATTTTTTACAACACATACATACATATAAAAGACTGAATTAATCAGTAAAGTAAAAAATAAAAAAATTATACATGTCTGCAATGGCGACACAATTCAATCGTCTTTATTCATTCGCCCTTCTCCAAAAACTCAAAAGGTTGTTTGCCTTTCAAATTTCCATGAGAGCTACCAACAGTGCTTATGAAAATTCGGCTGTGCCTGCATTTCATTTTCTTTTCTTCAATTTTGCCTTCGAACTGCGACCAAATTGCGCTTCGTTTTGGCATCTGAAAACGAAACACTTTTGTTAAACAAAAAGTCCCAAAAACTCAACTCAAATATTTACTTTTTTACACAAAATGCACTAAACGATGTAAATCATTGGATATTCAATGATAAATATTGTTTTTTAGCGCGAATTCCGATTAGTTATTACTTTATGCTTTTTCTACGAAAAACAAGATGTCATATGTGTCAGAATTACATTTCCATTTCTATTGGAGTGTTGCCACAGAAAATTTTAGTTCACTTTAATGAACGAACTAATGAACTAGTTCAATTAAAAGAGTCGGCTCTTTAGTTCAAAAGCTCCGCAAGCTTTAAAATTTTCTTTGAAATCCGAACAGTAACTCCAATTATTTTTAGATGAACATTGGCAAAGAACGATACTTGGTTGGTCATATTTAGTCAGTTTTGCTGAAAAAACCCGAAGGCGGTCCTTCAATAAGCCATACCAGATGATTTAAACAAACCTTCGCCTGACATCCGAGTCAAATTGGACGACAAATAATGAGTCATTTACCATAGCTTTATCGAAATATTGATCGCTTTCCACGAAGTGCATGGATTTTCTATATCTTGCTTATATAGTCCATACAGGACGCTATGTGCTGGGCTACGAACCTGGGAGGCAGGTCACCTGTCACCTAAGTGATTTTGGTAGAGACCAAAACAGTACGCCAGTCATTTCTCTTCTATGACAACTGACGCCAATTTTAAATGCCAAGTGTGAATACCTGGTCTGTGGTGGATTTGCAGGTCTAAAGCCACACCTATAAGTCCCAATCAGTTCGTTAACGACGAGCTTCAGTCTTTCACGCAATACACTCAATAAGACCTTGTAACCTATCTTTAGAAGGCTGATCCCACGATAGTTCGCTCGTATGGCGGCGTCGCCTTTCTTGTAGATTGGGCAGAGCACACTTGAATTCCAGCCGTATTGAAGCCGTCCACTCCAGCAGCTTGGTTATTTTTCAGCAGCGTAATCGTTATTCGTACCTCGTCATTGTCAGGCGGTGGGACATCGACTCCATCATCATCGGGTTCCTCTTTTCCACTACTTAATAAGAAACACTACTTCAATTTAAGTGTACATCTAATTGGTCGGTTTCACACAACAACCCAGCGGTTAGGTGACACGTGCAACTACGAAAATGTTGCTACTCAATTTTCAAGCGCAAAATTAATAATTACACTGAAACGTCCTACACACATTTTGTTCTGCTTGTTTTCATCTAGTGTGAAAAGCCCCATTGGCCAATAGGATCTCAGTGCTAAGCGGGGTGAGGGAAAGAGGATTAAGTTGTTTTGCTTTTGGATAACAATTACACTCTAATCAAAAGCAAAAATAAAAATAAAACGAAACCTTGTTAGAGTATGCAAGATTTGTTTCTAATGAAATAAGTAAATTAAAAATAAAGTTTCAACTTCTCAACGTACCGTGACTGTACATTTGTACCCGCACGTGGTAACTTATTTTCCCGCAGCTAACAAAATCACTAAACACTTCAATTACTCACAAAATCCACATTCCCTTGCCAGGCTAAGCTAACTGAGATTCTTTACATTGCTTACACGCTGCGATCCCACCGACCGCACGCACTAACGCTATCCACCTTTCATACAAATTTATTCTGTTTAATATTTTCCGGTAATTTTTATTCTATTATACATTTTTATTTTTTAACAAGGGATTTGCGTTGCCACGGACCTTCATGCCAGAGTGCAGGAAATTCATCTAATAACATGCTGACAAGCACATCCGCCCATCTTGACAACAACGTCGTCGGCGACGACAGCAGCAGCTGCCTTTTAATTTCGTAAGGTGTTTTAGCCAAATTTCTCTTTCAAGCTGTTCCACCTTGCCTTAGCTTAGCTTTCATTTTGACACCTGGAAAATTTCCCCTCCACATTGAATTTACCTAACTACAAGACAAACGGTTTATGCTGGCGTATTATGAAAGTTACGCGCAGGCAGAGTCCGTCACGTCACAGAGCCAAAATTAAAATTCAGACAGCTGACCATCACCCCCGCTACACTTACACCCCACGAACTTTAGCCGGAGGGGAGGCACACTCTGTGCCACCAAAAACGTTGATTTACTGTTGTTATTATCGCGAAATCTTGAGAAATTTTTGAAGATAATCAAATTTAAGCGCTTTTGCGTGGCTCAAATGCTTTCGAGTGGGCAGGCGAAAGGCCACGACGACTCACTCCCCGATGGCTTGATTGCTGCCAGCGTGTCTGTCTACTTACCTGTATGCGAATTCGCTTGTTGGTGCATGGAAATACGAGTATCCTTGGCACTCGGCGCTGCTTAACTTAAGCAAGTACAGAGGGGAGAGGAGGAGAAGGGAGGGAGATAGAGTGAAAGTGAAAGTAAATGTCAGAACGCGCAGTTAATATAACATTATTTGTCTTACGGTACGTACGTATTGTATAGTATGTACTTATGTATGTAAGTATGTGCATATACAGCCAGCGTCAAAAATATGAATACCCTGAAGTTTTGACGACTTTATTTATTTATATACTCCATACCATGGCACAATAAAGAAGTAGAAGGTTGATTTATTTTTATACCGTGAAAAATCTGTACTGTCAAACTTTGCTTCATTCATTTACACATTTACATACACATACATTAGCAGCCTTATTGCT
>NW_023458558.1:3823376-3825306 GCF_013731165.1 Rhagoletis pomonella
TTTGTAACAAATCGCACGCAAATACTAGTTTGCTGTTTGCTATTTTGTGAGTCGAATTAAAAGAAGAAATAGAAAAATAATGGGTTTCCTTAATATTATAGAATCAAAAGCAGTTTAGTTTTTTTTTTTTTGTATACAAATTAACTGTAATATTTCAGCTACGGCGCATTGAAGCCGTCCACTCCAGCAGCTTTGTTATTTTTCAGCTGCGTAATCGTTATTCGTACCTCGTCATTGTCAGGCGGTGGGACATCGACTCCATCCTCATCGGGTTCCTCTTTTCCACTACTTAATAAGAAATACTACTTCAATTTAAGTGTACATCTAATTGGTCGGTTTCACACAACAACCCACAGAACAACTTTGTTTATCGGCAAGTGACGCGGTTAGGTGCACTTACACACGTGCAACTAGGAAAATGCTGTTTACTCAATTTTCAAGCGCAAAATTAATAATTACACTGAAACGTCCTACACATATACACATTTTGTTCTGCTTGTTTTCATCTAGTGTGAAAAGCCCCATTGGCCAATAGGACCTCAGTGCTAAGAGGGGTGAGGGAAAGAGGATTAAGTTGTTTTGCTTTTGGATAACAATTACACTCTAATCATAAGCAAACCAAAATAAAACGAAACCTTGTTAGAGTATGCAAGATTTGTTTCTAATGAAATAAGTAAATTTAAAAAAAAGTTTCAACTTCTCAACATACCATGACTGTACATTTGTACCCGCACGTGGTAACTTATTTTCCCGCAGCTAACAAAATCACTAAACACTTCAATTACTCACAAAATCCGCATTCCCTTGCCAGGCTAAACTAACTGAGGTTCTTTACATTGCTAACATGCTGCGATCCCACCGACCGCACGCACTAACGCTATCCACCTTTCATACAAATTTATTCTGTTTAATATTTTCCGGTAATTTTTATTCTATTATACATTTTTATTTTTTAACAAGGGATTTGCGTTGCCACGGACCTTCATGCCAGAGTGCAGGAAATTCATCTAATAACATGCTGACAAGCACATCCGCCCAAGTTGACAACAACGTCGTCGGCGACGACAGCAGCTGCCTTTTAATTTCGTAAGGTGTTTTAGCCAAATTTCTCTTTCAAGCTATTCCACCTTGCCTTAGCTTAGCTTTCATTTTGACACCTGGAAAATTTACCCTCCACATTGAATTTACCTAACTAGAAGACAAACGGTTTATGCTGGCGTATAATGAAAGTTACGCGCAGGCAGTCTGTCACGTCACAGAGCCAAAATTAAAATTCAGACAACTGACCATCACCCCCGCTACACTTACACCCCACGACCTTTAGCCGGAGGGGAGGCACACTCTGTGCCACCAAAAACGTTGATTTACTGTTGTTATTATCGCGAAATCTTGAGAAATTTTTGAAGATAATCAAATTTAAGCGCTTTTGCATGGCTCAAATGCTTTCGAGTGGGCCAGCGAAAGGCCACGACGACTCACTCCCCGATGGCTTGATTGCTGCCAGCGTGTCTGTCTACTTACCTGTATGCGAATTCGCTTGTTGGTGCATGGAAATGCGAGTATCCTTGGCACTCGGCGCTGCTTAACTTAAGCAAGTACATAGGGGAGAGGGGGAGAAGGGAGGGAGATAGAGTGAAAGTGAAAGTAAATGTCAGAACGCGCAGTTAATAGAACATTATTTGTCTTACGGTACGTACGTATTATATAGTATGTACTTATGTATGTAAGTATGTGCATATACAGCCAGCGTCAAAAATATGAATACCCTGAAGTTTTGACGACTTTATTTATTTACATATATACTCCATGCCATGGCACAATAAAGAAGTAGAAGGTTGATTTATTTCTATATCGTGAAAAATCTGTACTGTCAAACTTTGCTCCATTCATTTACACATTTACATACACATACATTAGCAGCCTTATTGCT
>NW_023458558.1:3825406-3855437 GCF_013731165.1 Rhagoletis pomonella
CATTCATTTACACATTTACATACACATACATTAGCAGCCTTATTGCTTGCTTTTGATTGGTCGAACGTGTTTACATTTCTTTCTGTTTTGACATTCTCCATAACAAATTTTTCCTATTTTTTTTTTATAAAAAAATAATCCATTCAACAGCGAAATTCGGCAGAATATTTTTTTTTGTTTTTTTTTCATATTGAGCTCGCGAAAATCCATGAAATACCAAAAACCCTTCATCAAAATTTTCTAATTTTCAAATCGATTTCTTAAAAATTACCGTTGATTTTGAGCATGTTTTTGTCAAGGGTGTTGCGCATTTTCTTCCAGAAATCACAAAATTTTTTATGGCAAATATAAATAAATAAAATCGTCAAAACGTAGGCTATTCATACATACTTATTATTTTTGACGCTGACTGTTTCTATCTACCACCCCCCCTACTCTGCACTACATAATATTTTCGCTAATGTTTATTCTTTTCGCTTGTGTTGTTGCTTATTTGATATCCTGTTTTTTATCACATCTTTGTTTTGATGGTGAAATTAAATTTTTCTTGCACGCTCTAGCTGCATCCGGCTGAGTTTCTCGCGAAATTGCCTTTTTTATTTGTTTACATTCGTTGCATATTGAATGCTCGTCCTTGGCAATACTTCAACGTAAGTGGATAATAAATTAGATCATTGCATAATTCATGGAGATAAAATATTTCAATTTTGGACGACGCATTTCAAGTGAAGTTCTCAAGTTATTGTATTATTAAATTAAAATGCTTGAAAATTAGTTTATTGTTGCATAATTTCGACCATTCTATTGCTAATAACTTCTATTTAAATTTATTTCGCTCAGGCATCATCAAAATTGACATTTATAAATCATTTTCTTATGCAAAAGGGCACAAGAGCATAATTAAACATTTTAAAAATTGTACTGTTCTAAACTTCAGGTTTCTTGCGAACAAAACCTGATAAGAATTTTCTTTGAATTTATTCAAAGTCTCTTGTTTATGTTATGTTGTTATGTTTCCTCATAAGATTTTAGACCCATTAGTCTATCATCACTTCTCCTCAAGATCATAGAGAGAGATTCCTGAGTCTACAGATCAGGCGATTCCTTAGTTTCGAAAACTTCAGCGAGGCCCAACTTGCTTGGAATGGAATTACCATCCAGAAGCCATCATTCATTACCATTTTCAGTATTTGAGCCGGCGGTATAGAAGGTTTTCACCGAGCTTCCAAAGAGAGTATCTTGATCTCTCCATTTCTCCCTTGCAGGAAATCTAGCGAGGTACTTTCTTCATAAGGAGACTCATGGTATCAGTTTGTCATTAGGGTACCGCAGCAGTGCAGTCGACACATATTCTATAGTGCCTCCTCTGGGATCGCTAAATCCAGAGGTGGCAAATCCAAGTCCTGAAATGTACTCATTCCGCCCGCAATGCCGATAGACACGCTCCTTTGTAGCCTGTTTAACACAAATCCACTGGTTTGTACCATTAGTCTGCGCCACTATATTACATCAGAGTAAGTGACGATTGGTCTGACTAAAACTATGTATGTATGTATATCTAGAATACCGTAGTCCAACATGCTTACCGCAAATGTACGGAGATGTTAGGAACATATACTCCTCCGTAGTCACCGCAAACCTGAATTCACTTATCACTCTCCGGATCGACCATTTGTTTAGTACCAAAAGCATCAATGGCTCCTTGGGAATCGCGGAAGTAGGGAAAACAGCCAAACGCGATACCCTTCAAGTGGGGGTTTCATCTTCCCAGCTAAATAAGGAACCTAGTGCTAACCGAATTCCAATTTCGCACACCAAAAGTCATTATGGTCGTAGCGTATGTAGATGACTTAGTCATTCTGGTCGTGGCTAAATTCATTTCGACGGTCAGTGAGGTGAACAAGATCCCTCCGAAATTGTCAAGCGATATAAGCGATAAATTCGAACTCTATCACTCTCATGGCGCTACTTTCAAATTGGCAAAAGTGGCAAACTCTCCTGGAAAATGAGCACTGAAGGGCGGAGAAGAAAAACTGGGGGCCACGACGGCAGATAATACACTGGATTTATACAGCTGTCCTCACCTATGGCGCACTGTTGTAAGGCCACCAAATCCTATATACTCAACTTGCAAAAAGTGAAACGATAAGTATTCCTTAATGCGACGGTAGCAATGTACTCAACGTTCTAGGCGGCTTTATGAAGAGACACTCCTGGACATTCCACCTATATACATATACATTAAACGTGCTGCAGCTAAAAGCCTTATACGACGCAGAGCGTCTAAGTGGCGGCGAAATACTTTCAAGGGTCACCATCCTCAATAGAACAAATGGAAGCTGACTTCGACAGAAACTTCGATGTCCATTTTGCAGACAGAAAAAACTGGGAAGTTAGTATGTATTGTTGTAAACGATAACGAAATCCCCATTTTCAAGGATAGCACCAAAATGAACATAGCGACTGGATCCGGCGTCTTCTCTTAGGAAATAGCTCTGAGATAGTACTATAGACTCCCAGATCACTGCAGTGTATTCCTGGTCCTGGTTCCTGGATTGACATGACGGCGAGGCTGGTAAGCATGATTAACCTAGCTCCATCTAAACGTGCCTTCACGTTTACGATGCTGTGCTAGAAAGCAATTTGAAATAGCATTATATGAAGTGATCCAGATATTAAAACCCCTCCTGCAATTCCTATCTGCAGAAGTTGAGAAAGTGATCAGGGTAGTCACCAACACGCACGAATTTTTCTAAGGCCCTTAACGTCAAGCGGTATGCCGAATGTCCACTAGGCTAAAAACTTGATGATATTTAAAAAATACCATGTGGAAATAGATATAATGACTCTCTTTATGAACGAATGAATGAATAGCACGGGAATTTTTAATGCCCAATATTACTCAATGACTGTATGTATTTAAAATATTCTGATGGTAAACTGAAACTTCTCACTTTTAATAAACGAAATATGCACTCAAAGCTACAAAACCTTGACTTGTTTATTAGGTTTGCTCTCCCGTTAAAAAAAAACACTAAAAGCTTAGTTACACACTACAATAATTCGATTAAAAACAATTTAGCAACAATAATACCACAATAATCGCATAAAAATTGAAATAATTGAATTACTCATCCAAAGTGATTTAAAAAGAGTCAATAAAAAATTCAAGTGTCTCTCAGCAGATTAAATAGCCTAAATAAACAACAAAGACAATAAAACGGAAATTAAGAACAACAATACAAGTGCAAATTGCGGCATGGCAAAGGAAAACATGCAAAGGCTACTAAACACTGAAAACAAAGCGAACAAAGTTCACTAATTACGACAGGCCGATAAAATCGAACAAATCAACAGTGAAAACAAGCTGAAACAACACCAGGAGCAACAATAAAAAAGCAAAAAAAAATCTTCAAACAAACTGGACGGCCGGACCCTCGCCGGACCCGATTTTAAACATGCAATGCCCCCAACCAACCAACAGCAAGGCAAACCGAACGAACGAAAGCGAAAGTAGCAGAAAAGTAGAAACTTTTGCTATAGCAAGTTTAAGTGAAACTCTTGTAACATTTTTTGTTTTTCTTTTTTTTTTGTTAATTTCTTCTGCTAAAACTTTTCTGAAGGGCTGCTGTACCACTCAAAAGTCGAAACATTAAATCACCCATTTACTTCTATTAAAAATTCAATTTGTTGCACCAACAACAATGGTCGCGCTGTAAAAACAAAAAATAAAATTACAATAAAAACGTAAACCTAAAAGCATAAAATGTCTAGTAACAACAACAGAAAACAACAATGTGCCACTTTTTCCAAATGGATAAGTGCAGGGAAGAGAGGCGGCGGCAGCCGACAACATTCAAAGAACTGTACTAAAACAGCAATCAAAGCAACTGCAAATAGCGCGAGAAAGCAGAACGGTAGGTGAAAAAAAACAAAACGCGATGGCAGGGGCCATCGGGGCTGTTGCTGTTGCTGTTTTGGCTTTTCACATTTTCCGCACCGGCTTTGGGCTGGTTGGTCTCTCTCAAACTTCAGCTGCTACTACAACATAGAAAAAAGTAAATATGAATTTGATTTAATTTTCTGATTGATTTATTTTTTAGGAAACTGTATACTTTCCCTTGTTTTGCCGCATTTTTCGCTTTTGGGCTTTCTCTTGCTGTAGACTGGGGCGCTGTTGTGTTTGAAATTTGCTATTGTTATTGTATTCTTTTTCATTGTTGCTATTACGTAGGCTATCGTGTGGGATTTTTTTTTTGTTTCCTACTAAAAATATATATGTATATGTATATATATTTTTTTCTTTCTGATACAGTGTGAAGGCGATGATTATAGGCAGCTTTTGTAGTGAAGAGATGAAAGGCGGAAGCACTAAGCTTTCAACAACGGCAGTAAGCCCAAAAAGAACAAGTTAAAGAAAAAGCGTAAAAACGCAAAGGTAATAATAATCATAATACTCGTAGCATCAACCACCTGCTGTCTGTGTTGCCACAACGTTGCTCACTTATGCTACGCCCCTAACCAGCTTCCCTCAATACATACATGCTAATCTAATCTGGAATGTCGATAGCAAGCGCAAGTAGGTTGAAGCCGGAAAAAAAATGTTTTACCAACAATTTAAAAGTTTTTTTTTCTGCATCTTGCTGTCACTTGACTTTAACTTTCCCTTTCCAGTTGCTTATTTATTTTGTGTATTCCCAAAAAGTGAAACTTTCCAAGACTCTGGGGATAATATTTGTTGAAAATACTAAAAAAAAAAAACTCACTTTTAAAGAAAACAATTTTTCAGAAAAAAAAAACAAAAACAAGCAGTTTTTCCAAAGCGTCAACACGTGCGAAAACTTGACAAGTTGCGGAAGCGCAAATCAGAAGAAACAATATGCCATATTTTGCTCGTCATATGTACGTACAGATGTATGTAGTTAGTAACGCTTTCGGAGTAAATATATGATAGAAGAAAAAAACTGAGAAAAAACAAAAGCAACCAAGTTATTAATCGCACCTTAAATAATCAAGCGATTTAACTAATTAAGAATGAAACCTTAAACTTAGAAACAATCGAGCTGATTTATGCAGAAGCAACAAGCAAATTGACTGGCATATGGAAACAATTATCGAAAGAGATTTATATCCATTATTTCCATTGTAAAAATGTTGTCAAAATGAGCCTGGGGATGTAGGTTGATTTTATACAAACCAATATTTACTTGTATTTTGTTGTTGCCTCTGGTATCTAAAGTATTAAAACAAGTAATTTTTTAAGGAAGTAAAAATTTTAGAGTACTGTTAATTTTATCCTGATCCAATAATCGGATCTAAACCAAATTAGTATGGCACCACCTTTCCGATAGAGAAATCGGTAGACGTGGTCCAAAGTTATGCGGTAACATATTCACATAAAAAAAAATATTCCGACGAATTGATAATCTCGTACATTTTTTGAAGTCGGTTAAAAATATTAAGTTTTTTTTTAAATACTATAGTTGGTCATGTGAAATGTAAAGGAAAATTGAACAAGGCGAATTCAAATACTATGTAAGGTTGTATTAGGTTGTATTACCAGAACAGCTGCTTTAATTCGCCTCCTTATGAATAGTGCGGAAGTAAGAGTGTAGGCATTTTCTTTCCCTCTTCCTCCTTGAGCGAAGAATAGCTAAAATTTGAAATTAGAGCGTGGCGACGAATAACTGGTACCCAGTTTTTTTTGAAAGGGCCCTTTATAAATTTTGCGAATAAAGTATTTTATTGTTAATTTTCCACAGATTATACTTTAGCTGTATTAATTAGTTTTGAAATTTTAATCTTTATTTACGTTTGCCAGCAGTGTAAACTTTGAGAGAAAAGTTCATTTTGCACGCAGGTCTTCGTCAGTTAATTTATTCTATATCTTGTGTAACTATAGGCCAATTTTCTCTATTTTGAGTCCCTTATACTCCCCCTTGTGTCCAACATAAGGCCCCATACTCAAAAATCTAATAGTCATGGAACTGGTGACTAGGACGTCCATTCATTTGACCATCCCTATACAGTTTTTTTTGTCTTTTTTTATACAAAGCCAAAAAAAAAATACACTTGAAAAAGACGTGCGAGCCAAGAGCTGAGAGTTTACGCTGCTGGAAAATATAAATAGGCATTCAAATTTAAAAACTAATTAATACAACTAAAGTAAAATATGTGGAAAATTAACAATAAAATACTATTTTCGCAAAATCTCTAAAGGACCCTTTTATTTCTCAAAATACCTGGGTAGTAGTTATTCGTCGCCACGCTGTAAAGTGCTGAGCAAGACCAACATACAAGCTATAAAGAGATAGCGGGGGCACTTAATAGTTTTGGTAGAAGTTCAGGTTTTGTTCAACTTTGAAATTGAAAAACTTAACTTTTAATTTATGAGAATAAATATATTTTTTATAAATTAAAGAAAATGTTTTCCATGTAGGAAATATATTTTTCTAATTTGTATAGATATATATATATCTATAGGGTTCTCGGCAACTGCTCTAACGATTTTGATGAAATTTTGTACAAAGATAATACTTAGGATTTTAAGGTTATCTGACTAGGCATTATCACCGAGAAGACCCGTATAAGGTTGCCACCAATTCGAAATTAGTTACAAACTAATTAAAACATTAAAATATGGGTATCAAATTGAAGTTATTTTAAATATCCCTAATTCAAACATATTTTTAATAGGGTTGCCACCTATTTTGAATCGCATATTTATTTAATTTCTTGTTTAGAAGAAAAATGTAAAATATTACTATTAATGGGTACAAAGAGGAGGTTCTGAAACAATGCTTTCCCTATATACAGAATGTTATCTCTTAGGATAACAGTGTAAGGTTGCCACTTATTCTCGATTCTACACAATTTATCCAAAACATCGCAATATGGATATCGAATGGCATTAAGGTATTATTGAGAACTTGAAGTGGGATCACAGGATATACTTCATTTAGAATAATAGAGTTGTATCTAGAATGGAGACTTCCATCAGAGTAGTCAGAAGGATTATATACTTCTGTAAATAATTTTCAAATATAAATATATATTAGCAAGCACCAAGAGAAATCTAAAACAAAAACCTATTATCAGATTGTCAACACATTTGTATTTGCAAAAGAAATTGAATACGAATTTTACTCAAATGGCAAATATTTCTTAGAAATACTTTGCACAAAATAACTTCATTTGACGTGAAATAAATCAGTCATATTTTGCTTGACAAGTGTAAGCAAAAATACAAACTTGCATACATACGTACGTGTGCCTATTAGGGCTGGGACTATCCGTATATTCAGCTATTCGGTCGGATATTCGTGTATATGAGCTGCAATTGATTCGCAAGTGCGCAACAAGCTAAATCAGTAGGGTAGAGCGAAACTGTAGTTTTCACATACAAAATTTTCGTTAATCGGGCGGAACTCAAATATAAATAGTGCGCAAAGAAGTGGCTAAATTCCCAATATCCGTATATTCAGTTAATAACCGTTCATTTTGTTATCCGAATATCCGGTTAATATCCGTTCATTTGGTTATTCGCGTACATATATATTTCATTGTTAGTTTTTAAACTATAATATCCAGATATCTGTGTACTATTCGTATATGAGAATATCAGATATTCGGATTTTTTTTATAGATATCCGAATCTTCAAATATCCTGCTTATCTGAACCGAAGGGTTTAGTATACGCACGCACAATTTTTCTCTACAAAAAAAAAGTACAAAACCAATTCGTATGACTCGAGAAATATGTATCTGCAAAATCATAACATATACACACTTAGTATAAGTATATAAGTTTATGTGATTAAATCTACATATCTATGTATACATATGCATACAAAAAATATTTACTTTGGGGATCACAGCTGCTGCTGCTGCTCGTTTGCTGGCCACTTGACATTGCTTTGCCACAGCAGCATCAACTACAAAACCCTGACTGCCTGCTTGACTGAATGAATAGCTCTGCTTGGCTCACAGACTGGCCGCTTTATGCTCTTACTAACACGCTCACTTACATATTCATTGCGTCGTTGTTTTTGGTTTGCTCCTTTGCTGGCTGCTTTTGCTGTTGCTCTGCCATTACTAATCCGAGCATTAAATTTGGATTAAAGTTACATTTCTGGTATTTTATTCGAAGTTGGCCTTACTAGCGGCATATATATGTATGAATGGTATGGAGATGTGTGTGTTCTGGTAGGCAACTTGAAATGGTTTCAGCAACAGCCTCAAAGCATCACCCTTCTCTGTACAGCATACGGACACATGCATACCTACATAGGGACATAAGTACATACATACATAAATTCGCTTTCAAAACATTTGCACTGCCTTGAAGTGGTTGGTTATTTTGTAAAAAAAAAAAAGTTATAAAATGCCCTTTTTAGCAAATTTTCTGGTTGTTAGGCAGTTGGCATTGCTTGCTACCAATGCTGTCATGCTGTCATCACAACTAGTGCACTATTTATGTGCATGTATTTGTGTATGCGTGTGTGTTATTTGGTCCTTGCTTTTACTTTACTTGCGCTTTGCAGTGCCTTAATTGTAATCTATTCTTTAATGAACATTTGAAGAAGAATATATGTTTATATCGTTGCTTAAAGCAGAAAACCGCTTAGCAACGATATTGCAAAAGCGCGTTTGTGAGGTTGCATAAATTATTTTGTAGAGAGTAAAAAACCCTTACATTTCAAAATGATTCTCTCTTTTATAAAGCAATCACATTTCTGGCTAGTATATTTCTGGACGAATGCATAAGGCTTGAGCCAAACGCTTTGGTGAGCAAATCCAATTTTCAGCAAAAAGTGTCAGTTACGCGGTTTTATACTTTAAACGACGATATTTAGGTTCATAGATAAAATTGAAATATTTGAAAGAGTTTTTATATTAGAATTGAAGTCGGTTTTGTTTTTTGCTTAAAAATTTCTTGTTGAATTAGTTCAATAATTTTTTGGCATTTTGCTGCAATAGAGTAATAGTGTATTTCTACAAGACGCAACATGCACAGTTTGGCACAATTCATCTAAAGTCATTATTCGACTCTCAACTAGGCTATAGAAAACACCGTCTGGTGAAATTATTTTAAAAGTCTGTAAAATAATGGCATATGTACATACAGGACCATAAATACATAATTAGCAAGTATTACATAAATAAGCGGCTTAACCCGGATAAATAGCCGAGTTTGAATTGTTGTCTTGCGTGTATTTCGTCATTTAAGCGAGTGTTCTTTGTAGCTCGGCTGTAAAGAATGGACCTATTAGTATCGACAAGTAAAGTAGTCTAAACTTAAGTGAAGCTAAACATTAATTACCCGGCGCTCCTACTATCTAGTAGTCTAGTAGAGTTTTTACCCTTATGTAAGCCCTATGATTAACAAGGGAATTTTTCCCCGACTTCAAACATTTTCGATAACTGAACCGAATGTAATCATATGTGGAAGGTTTGACGCTAATTTTCCAACGATTTTTGATAAAATTATTTACTGCTATCAGATTACACAGGCCAAGAGAAATGGCAAAAAAATTGGTGCCGCAAATGTTAAAGCTGTTTTTGATAGACTTTTTTATGCTGATTACGAACCCGTAAGAATAAAGCTTTCACGAGCTTCAAATTTAGAGAAAATCGTGGTGTAGCAAAGAAACAAAAGTTGATAGAACTTAAATTAAAGCTAGAACTCTCGACTACTATCCTGAAAAATAAATACCATCCCTGCTATTTGACCTAATGGTCACTGACGTTGTATTAAATCTAACTAATTTTTTGTTTCTTAAAGTTTGAGAGTGCTTCTTAAGGTTGACTGAAATTTAGAAACTGCCAGTTAAAATTTTTCATTTAAATGGCGAACAACTCTTAACTGCTCCCACAAAAGATAATTCCTCCAGCTTAGACCAGGGCTACTTAATTATATAAATAAATAAAATTCGTTTAGTTGTTTACAAAAATATCGCGTAAGAAGATGATAAAAAACCTCGTATGTAAGGTTGTCAAAATCGAAAGCAGCAGGCCTTCAATTTGTGCCTCTCCATACAAAAAAGAAAGGAGAAAGGAGATGTAGAGTGAAAAGCTCTTTTGACTCTCAAGAAGGCCTTTTGAAAGAGCTTTTAGCTCCTGAAATCATCTGCTGGGTGTTACAAACAACCTTTATGTGAAAACGTTACATATAAAACCCTTGAGGACATATGCGCTCCGGTATTAAAAACGTTAGCTTTCGGCTTTGAAGCTGCTTTCTATTTTGTCTGAAATTCCTGGAAATGCTTTTCTATGAATGAAAACTAATAATTTTATATTCTTGAATAAGTAAAAATATGAAGAAATTTTCTCGCAAAGGATTAAATTTGAGGAGTTAGAATACTTCAAGTAAAATAAATTTTTTTATTTCTAGTTATACACATACAGTTAGTGTACATACATATGTACATATATACACACAACGAAAATATGTTCACATAAAATGTCTAACAATATTTTTATTATTATATTATTTATTTTAGGCTCGACAATTTAAACTAAAAGCACGCCGGCAGCTGCTCAGTTGTAAAATATTTATGTTCATACATGTGCGTAGAGTTAGGTATGTATGTATATACGTGTGGGAGTCAAATAAGTATGCAGTTTATAGTAAAATGTTGCCTTACTTTTTCATATCTTTAAAAGCATCTTCTGCTTCTCTGAACTCAACAAGCCATGATTTAGTGCATCGTCTTTTACGGAACCAGCTGAATTTTCCAATAAAAACAGAGCACACTACTCTGATTTTAACACTTTCAAGTGTAAATAGTAAGTGCTACACTGCGTATGATGAACAAAAATTCGAATGAAATCTCTTAAAAATCCATACATAACACATGAGAAAGCTTTTTTACTGAAAAATATGAAAACATAAAAGCAGATAATCCCTTGAATTGCAGCCAACATGGAGAGCATCATACACTCAACATTCATACATTCCCATAGTACGAGTGCATTTGTAGGTACATATGTATGTATGTATGTATGCACATAAATAAAGCAATTTGTCACTTCGCACTTCATTGCCGAGCATTAAGACTGCAGCCAGCAGGACAGTGGGACCTGAAATAGCTGCTGAGCTACATACATACGTACTTCAAACACACATTCAGTCTAGCAAGCTGCATTGGCATGCGCTGAGCAAGGAATTGGAGTAAAGTAATGGTTTATCGGGCATAAGCAAACGTTCATGCAGCCACACTTACAAATACATACAATAAATGTGCACATGCACATGCATTCATGCATATTAGCGCGCTTAACGAGTAAACACAAGGACCGGATGCATTCGGAGACATTTTTCGAAAGAGTTTTATTTAAAAGACATTGCATGGAAAAGTTTATTTATATGCAATTGTTGCAAGCTCTTTTGCGAATCTAAATACATTGTGTGTATGCGTGTGTGCCACCTTTTGTTAGTAGATGTGTTTTCATTTACATACATACATACATACGTGCATACATGGCAACTGGTACACTTAAGAATTTTATTATACTCTTGATAATTTGTGCAATAATTCAAGTAGCTAATCACCACATAAATAATCCAAAAGGAAGGCGATCTTCACCAAGCACAAGGAAGCTGCAAAAATAAAAACAAAACATAAAATATGTATGCAATAAAAACAACAACAAAAGCAAGACTTCAGCAAGTCAATGTAAAGCGAAGAATTTAAGCTTTCTGTTGCGAACACTTGCAGCGCAGTCTACTCGAACACCGCGAGTAATTATATACATATATTTATTACAACAATTACATGCAAAATGACACCAACACCAAGCAGAAAGTACGATATAAGCCAAAGCATTATAACAAAAATACATGTAAATTGTGCTAAGAATTTGAGTGCACAATATTGCTGACGCTTTAGAATTTTCAAAGTTGGCAGACAGGCGAAAAGTTCTTGCTGACTTTGGCTACGATGCAAAATCTAAAGCCAAGCACGGAAGTTTAGTGAGCCAATCGGCTAAGCAAGAACATATGCTTACAGACTGTTCGGTTGGTTTCCTTAATTTGACAAAATACACACTCGGCCACTAAAATAGACACGATTAGCTGAGTTTTTATTTTAGTTTTCTATTAACATTTAATCTATATATCCATATTTTTGAAGAAGAGGTATTTAACTATTTTTTTAGGAAAATAATATTTAATGAATACATTTCACAAGTTATCCCGGCGATTAATTAAGACTACACACATACCAATATACGAAACCATAAGAAATACCAATTTTTAATTAAGTTGCGTAAATTGGACACAATCGACGGCCGCTGTGGCTGAGTGGCTGGTGGTGCGTTCTAAAAAGCTGTTACTGTAGGAACTAAATTCTTCCCCATCGCCAACAGTTCCTACATTTGATGGCTACTTTTGAAAAGGTTATAATGGAATCTCAATGCGACCTTGAACCTTCGACAAAGATAGCAGTAGACCAGACCCTGAGTCCAAGTATGAGCAGGTTTTTTATCTACAACCACAGAGGATCCAGAAAAAGAGACTTGGATTGAATTCCACTGCTCATAGATCTACTGGAGTAGGTTCACAGTATTCAGGTAGTTTATTTGTATGGTCTTTCCAGTTATGTGCTGAGTTAAACCTAATTGCAATTCAGCTTATACCAAAATGATTATCAGGATTAGTTTCAGTAGAAATTAAAGAGCTTTCCTTGAGCCGAAAGGTAGATTTCTATTACACTGGTTTACAGCAAAATCGTTTTATGCATGCCAATATCCAATTCCTATGAAGAATTTCCCGGTGGCTAACTTTTTGCATTCAATAAGTTTTCGGGAGAATTTCATTGTACCGTTGTTTAGATTAAAAAGTGGTACCACTTAATCAAGTAAATCTTATGAAGCAAATCAAAACTGACAAAATTCTCCACAAACTATATATACATCACTTTTCGACCGGCATAAAAATTAAATAACCAATCCAGATAATTTTTTTTTTTTTTTAATTAAAAAAAATACAATTGCATTTGTTACCTTGTTTATACCTACGCAAGAACCGAATTAACAAAAAGCTAAATTGACTCAAAATAGATTTCTTTCAAGCATTTATACCTGTGTCTTTATAGCGTACTCGCAAAACCGTATTCAAAAGTAAACAACTTTTGTTATTTTTATTCGATATTTCTTAAATAATTAAATTTCGCGGTGGACCGAAACGGAAGCGAACAAGAATACAACTTGGTTATAATAATAATTCTAATTTAAAACTTCGCGTTTAATGAGTGATGTGTTTATACTTGTTTTCTAATCGATGTAAGAAATAAAAAACCGATTTGAAAACAAATTCGAGTCAATACACTTACGAATTTCTGAGCGTATTGAAAGTTGGTTTATGCTTCCGTTTTGAATCACAGCGAACTGGGTGAAATCACTTTATGTGTTGGTATAAACACGGTATGTGTTACAAGAAAATTAAGTTACTAACGAAGAAAATCGATAGATGATTGAAGAGGGAATGAGTGGCCAAATGAAAATGCACATAGATTGTTTGTATGCAAAATGAGCAGGGAAAAATGTTACTCATACGCCATGTATACATCAATAATATGCTTAACTGCCCATATCCTTTCTTAGTTATTCATCGATTTTCTCTATTGTTAGCTTCTTTTTTTTGTAAAGAAACAGGCTTTCTTACAATATTTAAAAATTTGGCAAAATAACGTTATTTCTTTATTTTCCCCATATTAAAGTTGAACTAACTTCATTTTCGGAACCACCGTTGACCAAAGAAGCAAAAATTGTTTATCCACTGTTATTAGTTGTAAAGAAGGAGCCTGTTGCGTTCTTAAAAATTCGCTCGTAAAATGTATTTACATGAGGCAAATTATTGACGGGGGATAATCGGCCGCAAAGGTTGACGAGCGATTTTTGCTGAGCAATGCGTCTCGTCGTCTCATGTGAATGCAGCTTTAGCCGACCGTCAAGCAATTCATTCCATTCATTTTATGTATGAAGTCGAATGACCGATTCATGTTTATGTAAGTGGTAAGATAAGAACTGAAAAATATTATATGAACTCCTAGGACTTAGACATGTTAGGTCGAATTAAAAATTTCGATTTTTTAATCGATTCGAATGGAAATACAAATTTTCTATGCAGGAAGAAACCGTCAAAATATAAGTCGATCCCCCAATACTGAATTTTTATAAAAAAAAACTTAAAAATAATTAATTTTTTTAAAAAATCAAATACAGCCATCTGACCAATACAGAAATCGCAAATATCTATTGCCAGCAATTTTAAAAATCTGCATTGTTCACAAAGATTTCAATACCCATTTTTATCCAAAAACTATGAAGTAGCTCACAATTCGTAAATAAATAAACATTGGACTTGGTTACCAATTCGAAAATGATTGGAAAGCGAATATTTTTTTCGAGTCTCACCTTTAATAACGAATGTGTGCATATTGGATATCGAAGGTCTCTTCGAACGTTCTCCACAATGTTTATTGGGTTAGGAGAACGATATGTGCGTTCACCAGAAAATGCATAAATGCCTAGCCCTACTTAGGAAAATGGTTACACTCGAATTTATTTATTTTTGTTTTACGCTGACCACTAAAGAGAAAAAACGTGATGCTTTATCTCAAAATAATCCGCTATTCTGGAAAGTGTATTATAAATACACAAACCTAATAAAGTTTACGTACACAGATTTTTTTTTGCAGCACGGGGTTTTTTTGTATTCGATAACACTATGTTTCACTCCTTAACTACTCTTTTTAGAAAAGTTCTGAGTACGCAGTTTTTAGTGTAATAAATTATAATTTTGAAATACTTTAATATAGTTAGCAAAGCCATTTATGGCAAAGTCTAGATATGAACCTAATCCATATATTAACCTCGTTGTAGATATCATCTCATAAATTGTTCATAATGACTTTTGCTAAATTAGTATTTTTGTGGCCGGCATTGATGTAAAGCAAGATAGGTGCATCGACACGAGGCTACAACTGAATTTGTAGCGAAATTATTACTGACCGTGGAACCTCCGATTGGAACATATGACCGCCGAAAATAACCTTCTTCTAATGGATAACATCAAGAAGTTCTGAAACTTCTTTTCCCAAATAAAATTTGAAATGCTTCCAACCAGCTATTATTGCTAGGATATGTTCTCTGAAAGCAAATATAATTAATATCAACTCAGCTTTGCTTTGCGATGTTTACACAAACATAAATGAAAAAATTTGCCCCACGAAAAGTCTTTATGCTAAGGTCTCAGTCTCAGTGTTGTTTTCTGCACGTGTGATTTTTTGCCTAGTTCCGAGAAAAAGAGGGATAAATTAGACAAAAAAGCGAAGAAAATTCGAAGTTATTGATTTTAAATTAAAGTTCATACAGATTTTATTTTTAGGTATATTCTTAAAAAAATCGCTCTTTGTAGTGAAAATCCGATTGTTTGTATGATTTACAAAAAAGCACTTCTGGAAATGTCTGCTAGAATTCTTCTAAAAGAACCTCTTCTTAATTTTATGAGGAGTCTTGTTGAATTCATATGTGAAGTAATTCATATTATTCAATAGAATAGCATCGGTAAGGCGATCACCGTAGATGAACAGATAGAGCAGTTAACTACCATTCAGTAGGTCCCGGGTTCGTGAGCAGGTCAGCGTAAACTTTTTCTCCCTTTTTTCATTTTCTAATTTTACGTTTTAATTGGATAACCCAAAACATAATCGGAAGCATTCCTTTTTGATTTAATCGAGGAGATAATTCCACTTAAAATTAGATATTTTTCTTCTTGAAGGAACGCCATAGAGACATCTTCTTATTTTTTTCTATTTTATTAGGTGGTTTTTGCTCTGTGTATGTTGACACCTGAGTGGAAGATCGACCTATTTCGGCAGCCAGTTCAAAGACGTTTTATCTCAGAAAACTTTTCAAGAATGCCCTATCTCAGATTTCGGTTCAAAAAGGACCAATTTCAGCACATTTTCAATAAATTTTCATTTGATATGGGGCGTTCTTCAACCAAATTTTAAGATATGGAGTTTTTCAATAAAATTGTGGAAAAGGGCGTTCTTCAATCGAATTCTGAAATAGCGCGTTTTTGAAAAGTTTTCCAAGATAGGTCGATCTTCCACTCAGGTGTCGATATACATATGTATACCAAGCCTTATATACTTATCTTTTAATTTTTTAAACACTTTCCATAACAAGCCGCGTCTTTCCAGCGATATTTTTCCACTCTTCGTAAAATTAAAACTTTAAATATCGCATTATTGATGAAATTTTATCGAATCTTTGAATAATAAGTTAACAAAAAAATATGGGCGCTTTTCCACTGAGAAGATTTCCTTACATCACAAATGCTCCCGGAGTTTACCATTTCCAGCCAAGTGGCGACCGCTTTAAAAAAAAACAAAACTTTTATACATCGGACCGCGGATTGATCCCTGGACCTATCGAGTGGCACTCGACCGCCTGACCACTAACCACTCGACCATGTCGGTATCATCTACCTTGTGCACATTGGCGCGTGCGTCTTGATGTCGTCACACAAAGGAGAGGAACCTACAGCCTTACGCCGACTCCGAACGGCGATTTAAATTTTATGGGAATGTATTTCTAATGGCAGAATACAACCAAAGGTTTGCCATTGCCAGTCGAGGGGCGACCGCTCTCAAACGAATTTGTGTTTTGTTTTTTTTTTATCTTTTAGGAAACTCGAACCCAGACCTTGCAAAATGGAAGTCTGCGCTACTAAACACTAGCCAACAATAATTACAATACTTTAGTTGTAACTAAAAATGTGTTAAATAAAATTATTTATCTGAAATCGGATTTCCTCCCTAAAAGTCTGGCAAAGGAGCCAGATCCAAGTGAAAATGGAAGAAAAGTAAAATGCGCTGTAATTGATTATATATGGCGTAGGTGCAGGCATGTGTAAGTAAAACGCTATCTCGATTCTATCTAAAAACATATCAATGAATTAAATTATTAAAGAAAATTAAAGCTAAAGCTGACAAGTCAGTCGCAGCACAGAGTAAGCTAAGTAATAAAATTGCCTATTTAACCTCTCCCCTTTTCGGCCTTCACGGCACGGCCCACTAGAATGTCGTCGTAGCTAAACTAAATAAACGTAAAAATGAGGCAAATCCCAGTAAATCCGATAGTCGACGTTAAGCAAAACAAGGAAGTTTTAGCAACAACAGACGAGCAGACGAACTGACTGCCAGCGGCTGGCCAGGCAGCGCAGACAGCAGATATACAAAAATAGCTGCTGCAGAACAAGGGAAAGGGCGCGCGCTGACGCAAGAAAATTACTTGAAGCTAGCGAAACCAAAAAAAAAAAAAACAACACTGCCGCCGTCTTAAGCACTCAAGCAAGCGGCGAGTGAGTGCGTGGCTTGGGTTACTCATACGACACGGCAGGCTAGCGCACTACTACATACAACTACATACATACATGCATTGCTTTTGGAAGCATTCCTGCTGCTACTACTGTTCACTGGCATTGTCAGAAATGTAGGTTATAGGAAAAATATTAGCTTTAGTATGCTCGAGAGCAGCTAGAAGATGTTGGCTGGCTGGCTGGCTGGCTGGCTGACTGAATGGTTGACTGGTTGCTTCGCTGCTTGAAGCATCAGGCAAGGAGGAAAAAGAAATGTTAAAATTAAAAAAATAAAATAAAATAAAGTAAAAATAAAAGTAGCTAGTTTGTAGCAGCAAAGTGTTCGCATACTTGCCATAAAAGCCACAGCGCACTCTATGAACTTACGTACGTATGTATGTATGTATGTATGTATCTATGTTTGTGCGTTGCTACATTTGTCTCTGCCTGTGTATGAGCACAGTAAGTGGCACACAGCTGCTGGGCTGGCGGCGATGACGGAGGTTCATACAGTCGCATACCCACACACACACACACACACACAGACCTAGTAAGTAAGTATAGTTGCCCGTAGAAATGGAAGAAGTAGTAGAAGAAACCGCAAACTCGACAGTTTCTGCCTTTAAGCAAAAATAACACTCACCAGCATGCTGAAGCGTACATACATACATACATACGTACAAACGCACGTACGCAGGAAGAAATAGAAAACTAAGGAGCATAGAAATTGTAGTAGCTGGTTACAGAAAAAGTTGAAAATTTGCTAACAAAAATTTATATGTACATACGTATATATGTAAGTAGATATGTTTATGCACTACTTAGTATATACGTATGTATGTATGTAAGTACGTACATAGCTGGAATGCGAAAAGATGGAAAAACAACTGTGAGGAAAGTTAGTCATTCCTTTCTTAGCATCAAAGTAGCGCACGGCAGGAGGTCAACGAGAAGTAAATTTTCTTGGCAACAGTCAAGATAAGCTCAGAAATAATAAAAAATATGTTAAGAGTCGACATGTGGAGTTGCACAAAGTATGAATCTTCTACAAATTTCTTATATTTTAGTTTCAAATTCAAGCCAGCATTTGTCATACGCACAAAGATACACACATTACTTTAAACAGTTTACAAAGGCAATACATATACATGTAGGTAGTTTAAAACAAATATTTACTTTTTTCACACAGCTGGTATGTATTCCTGCAAATTTGCTTTCGCGCCGCAACACAAGCAAGTAAATTTTCGTTAGAAATTTAGATTTTTAATTTTCTGCTTTGCTTAACAAGTTTGCGCTGGCAAACATTTTTATATAATTGTAAGCATTTATTTAGCATAGAACACAACTTGCAACAGCATAGAACGTAGATTTTCACTATTTATGCAACAAAAATTTTGAAGTTACCACAATATTGCTGCTTACTGAATTTAAAATTTAACTAAAGCATTTCGACGTGCATTCGATTGAGCTCACTGCATATGCATACATATTTGTATATGCACATATTTGATCAACTCAGTTATCAACATTTCAACATTTGTTAATTTTTGCTTTAAAACTTTCTCATTCAATTTCTGGCAAACACGCAGCAGCATGAACGTTCATGCAACGTCAACACTTCCACCCCAAGAAATTGCATCAAATCGTATCAACGAAATTAAAAAATTGCCGACCGTTAAATTCAACGTCCATCACGCATCTACTGCCAAATTCGGCAACGATTTCTCTAATATGCCCTGCCATCTGCGTACTGGCAAGCAAGCGACGACGACGCGGACGACAAGGGCGACGAGCAGAACAAACGAGCACACCGAGCTCACCTAGTGAGGATACACAACAACCTGGCCGATGCGAAGCAATGCTCGTTAGCAAACGAAAGCACATCATCACGCAGCATATCGGCAGTTTATCTCGAATGCGAGTTAAAATTTGTTGAGGTTGGTTCGCAAATTCGAAACTTTGCAAGAACTCGTAGACAAGCGTACATGGGTGCTCGAGCAGGCAAGTTCGAAAAGTTTTAATTTTGTTATGCTTTCAGCTACTTTGAGCATACGCTCTCTTTGCTTTGGTATACTCTGAGCGCGAGCTTCTAAAACTTTTTGGTGAAATCTCATTTCGAAGTTTGTAGTTGCTCTAAGTTAATTCGAAATTAATTGACGTGGTTCTGGTTGAGTAAAAAAAAAATGAGTAGATGCTTAAAATACTCATATAACAGTTAACGCTTTGAGCTCATTCGCTATTGCACTTTGAACACTTCTGCATTTGACGTAGTATGTACGATATATATTCACACTTGAGCTAACAAGTATTATGGCCAAGATTATTCTTAATTAGATCTCTAAATTGGGGTACATCGGTGATTAAAACTTCCCTTTTTAGCAGATACCATGCAATCATACTTGCTTAGTTAAAAGTAGCTGATGGATATCGGTTATATTATTATTTTTATTATTGTTGGGAATAAAACACTGCGAACTCAAGACCTATTGTGCCCCCTTCATGGACTTAAAGTATGTCTATTAATCCAGTATCCGAGAGAAGGCTAAATCTTCGGATTTCACTTCACCCTCGGTTATTATTTGTTCACTCAGATGTATTTTGCCTTTGTGCATCATATCCGTCCTGCAAAAGCTGCATTGCTCCTACAACTAAATTCCCAGTTTATTCAGATGATAGTACAGCCTGCAATATCCGGTCACGATTCCTGTAACAGTTCTGAAGTTATTCTTGGATAAGCTCACACTCTTATTCCTTAAAGCACTTTATCTTACATGTTCTTAAAAATGATTTGGACTACTCTAGGCTTGGTAGTTTATCCCATTAGCGATTTCTTGGAGCCTCTTCCTCTAACCGGACCAGGGCAGATGAAACGGGTTGATGCTCTTTCCTTCGCAAGTTTTTCGGCAATCTCATTGCGATGTTACCTGATGATTGATAGCCGCTTCGCTGTCAGTCAAGATCGCGATATTCTGATTCCGGTAGTTTCGCTGGATATTAAAATTTGCGCATTTTTCTTTTGCGTATATTTCAGCCGGGAAAATATACGTATATTTTCCCATGGGTTCCGAGTATCTTAACATCGGTCCAACTACACCTACCCCGTTACCCTCTTCAGTTAATGAGCCATCAGTGTACCAGGTTAACGTATTTGGTTTATCCGATATGTCTCGGATATGCTTGCCCAGCTCTTCTTATTACTCAGATCAGTTTTGAATCTCTTTGTAAAGCTGAACCTTGGTTGTATGGTATCCCTAGATACTGCAATGTCAGTACACTTCTTCGTCAGAATATCCAACTTCCTACGACTAAGAAACCCTTTCGCACCAGTAAATCTTCGAAAAGCTCTTTTCGCCTGAGTCTATATGTGAATCTGAAGAGAGGTAAGATCTAAAAGAACTTCCAAGGATACGTTTGGACAAGTTCTCGTGGCTCCAGTTATGCATACACATGCCAGCCTTTGTATCTTGGAGAGCACTTTGATTGTTTCAAGTTGTGTAGTTCAATCGGTCCAAATGATGGCCCCATAGGCTATTATGGCTCGTACTGTCGTCGTATAGATCGAGCCGTGAAGGCGGGTGGTACCATATAACTTGAGCTACAGGGGGATCTGTGAGATCTAAGGATTCAGTTTTGTAGCCCATTGAATTCTTGTAGAACAAAGTAGGTACAAGTTTCAAATGGGTAAAAATTACGATTGACTTTTTAGAATTTTTTTCTCAAATTTTCTTCCATATAACGAATACACACAATTTATCTTTATATGGAACAAAACCGTAGCAAATAAAATTCTAAAAAATCAGAAGTAATTTTAAGCCATTTGAAACTCGCACCATCAGAATTCATTAGGCTACAAAACTGCGGGCGATTAAAAGTCGTCAAAAGCCTACACAGCTCCTTTCATTCGATACTTTCTGGTTCCCTACCATACTAGGAGCTGATGCGCTTAATGTGATCCTGTATAGTATCCGCGAAACTGCTACGTCCGCAGTAGTCAGACTCAAAGAATGGTATTCTTGACAAGCTCATATAACGAAAAAACAATCAGATACTACCCATCTAGTAGTAGGACAGGATAGTCGAGGAGAATTCCACTGAAATCTATACTTACGGGAAAAAATTCGACTACGGTGTAGTGGGTGGATGTTCTCTAAAACATTTAATGTCGCTCTCTCTTTCCGACTACCGAACTTTGCTAGCATCTTACAAACGGAAGTACTGGGAATCGCACAGTCCTGTGAAGCATTAGAGAAGAATTGCCGTTGGATTCCGTAAAGCATACATTTTCGCAGATAGTCAGGCTGGCACTTGCCTCACCGGAAGCATAGTCTTAAACAGTCAGAGACTGCAAATGTGCATTAAGCTCGACGGTCGAGTTAATAGAGATCTACCTCATCTGGTTTCCCAGCCGTAGCAACATACATGGAAATTCGAAGCAGAGACTATCTACTCGGACTCATCAAGGGAACTGAGTTTGAAATTCGCACGTATGTCTGATACACGCTGGAACAACCTTTAAAGCTGCAAGGATCATATGGCCGCATTATGACGAACCAAAGACAGAAGAACTTCTTAAGAGTTGGAGGAAGATATCGTTAAGTTAACAGCCACGATAACGGGACATTGTCCCATTGGCGAACATGCAGCTAAATTGGGTCTTCCGTACAACCCTCAGTACCGTAGCGCTAATCTTGAGGACAGTAAGGAAACGATCCTACACCTAGCTTTAGCACTAATAAGGCTTGCCACACTCGGCAGTTTTTCCATCCAAAATCTTAGAGATATACCCAAATGCACCATCACTAGCCTAAGTAGATTCGTCGATCGCAAGGATCCCAGAGAAAGCGTATCAAAATGTTGCTATCGGCACTAATTGGGTCCTGGTCATGTGCTCTGGCGACACTTCTACCAACCAACCAACCAACCAACCAACCTTCCAACAGCGAGGAACGACACTATTCTAGGTTTTTTTTTTACTTCGTGTCTTTTACTGCAATTTTCCCTATATCCAATACAGACCTTTATCAATGTTCAATTTTTCATTTTATCACCCTCCCTTTTTTATCCGTTTTATTTACATGTGTTTTTTTTTTTAAAACCTAATAAAATTAATTAAATGACAAAACGTAAGTAAAAGTGAACTCAACCTGTCATTCTAGGCGTTGATAACAGCAACCTGTTTCACTTGGACACTTTTATTTTAAATTCAATTGTTCAAGCGCAATTGTTATTGTTCCAAAAATACTTTACTTTATTTTCATGCCGTTTTTCGTGTCTTCGCATTTGCTTGACAAAATTCACATTCACGTACTCCCCTTATTTGTATGTACATGTTCCCATACAAATATTTATATTAACATACATAGTTACTATTGTGGTTCGTTGTCTTTCAACTCTATTGTTTACTCGTAATTTTTGCAAAGCTGTAAGATGGCGCAACGCTCGATTGGCGATCTTCATCATTTATTCGCAAGATGCTATGCATAATTTACAAGCTCTTGGCAGAGGTGGTGGCGCAACCGCCAGCACAGCTGAAGAAAAACACACCCACATGCGATGCATGAATGGTGGCAATATTGTTGGGGAATCCAAAAAAAAAAAAGCATCGCCGCTATTCACTATAGAAACACACTCCTACGCAAACATATTCATGTGACCCCAACCAATATCGAGTACCGCATTGCCGCACGTGTTACCACCCACAGTTTACCAGCTTCCCCCTTTGTGGGCCAGGTTGTTGACATTTTGTGACAATTTTGTCTTGGCGCAACACGCCACCGCATCCGAGTTCGCCCAACAAGGCAGCATGCTGTTGTCTTAGGTGTCCATCTGCTGTTATTCAAATTGCAGGTAGTATGTATATTAGGGTGGTCGAAAAACAATAAAGTCGGAATTGGATAGCTCTGACCCCTTAGGATTGTTCTACATCCAAAAAAGTATACCCCTATTTTTTTAATTTCCACGAAAAGTTGTTTTTCCCCCATATAAATTACATGGAAAACTTTGGGCGCTTTGAGCGACCTCTAAGTATTTTTTTATTTCAAAAGAAAAAAATAAGGGTTTATTTTTTCGGTATAGAACAATCCTAGGGGGTGAGAGCATAAAAATTCCGACTTAACTTTTTCCACATGCATATTTGGACTACCCTAATGCACATTCAGCAGCAAACAGCTGTTTATTGTACAAACTTAGGTTGTATACTACCTTAGCAGGAGCGTGAACACTTGCTTGCTCTCTTTGCGCATACGATTGGATGTTGCAATGGGAAAAGTTCGAAAAATACTGGGCGTAGTTTAATGGAAACAAATACATTTAATACTTTCAGATGGACATTAAGGCGGGCCGATTTTATTCAACTAAATATACGCGTATATCGTAGGAGAATTCTATGTGTAATTCTTTATGTGACACCATCAAGGCGCACACCACAAATCGCAGAAAAAGCTTGATCAAACATACATAACATATTGTGTAAGTGACAATCTATTCCTATGAATATTAATTCTAAGCAATTTTTTTTTTAAAGGACTTTAAAAATTTAAAGGTATGATAAATTCATAAAATTATTTTAAAAAATCAGTGCAGTATAGAATAACAATATGGGTACTAAATGAAATAGAAAGTCTGTAGAATTTAAAAACAATAAAGGTTTTTGGTTTACAAGGACGCATAGGTATTGACAATGCGCTTTTAATAAATTTTATCTTTTTAAGTTATTAAAGTTGCTTCTGACGGGATTAGCAAATAACAGCAATCATCTCTGCACACTCAGCTATAGCCGCTTTATAAATCTGCCTTCGAATCTTCAACTTGAATTAATTTTGTTTTCGTTTGATTTGGTTCTGCACTTCACAGAGGCTTTTTCGTAAATAGTAAAAAGGAAAAACAGAAAAAAATTAAAATTATGTATAGCGCTTATGGCACTCGTACTGCTAGAAGCCAACAAATAACAGCAAGCACCTCTGTACGTTCTGCCACGGCCATACATATTTGATCTCAAATGTTCAACTTGAATCACATTTCTTACAATCGGCTTATTAACCATGAAAAAATCAAACCATAACTTGGTTGAAAAATCATTGTGGTTTTGGCTTAGTGTGTTCTACATTTTTTTTATTTTCAAAGTCCTTTTAAAGCAAATCCTGGCGTCAGAGAGAAAAGCCAGCTGCTACAATTTTCCCATAGTTTCGCGAATATATTCATTTTTTGTGTGTAAGATATACTGTTGTACGGTTTTATCAATGGTAGTAAAAGAATAAAATAAATAAAAAACAAAAAAGAATTTAGAATTATACAATTTTCATACAAACTTCAAGATCTTCGAAAATTTAATTTTTTTTTTCATTGCAAAGTTTTATTTACTCGAAGTTATTAATTCGCACTATTTTTTCATTCACTTCTCACAGATTTCTGTTTAATTTTTTAACGCAAAGTTAACCCAATTTCTCGCAGCTACTTTATAGTATATGTAATTTTTTTGGATAACTCATAGCAGACGGCCGTATAAATAATTTTTTAGGCTAGTTCTGGCTTAGTATTTAAAAGCAAGGTAAAAAATTTCAAAAATAAAATGAATGAACTGAGATTAATAAAAATTTACGAAAAAGCTTACTTTAAATAACCAAGCAACCAAAGCGAAATTTACTAAAATACTAGCAGACACGACGAAATACATTTTTTTGCCTTCCTTTTATTAACTCGGGATGTAACTATGTAATATTGATGCGCCTAAAAGATGCAGCGATTTATATTCTCAAGTTACATACCTGATGACAGTACGAATGGCAATTATAATAGGGAGGTTCTAGTCTTTTAAACTGTAATTTTATTTATTGAAATATTTTAATCCAACATTCTTATAAAACAATTGAGGTTCACGATTAATCTGCTAATATTACGATTTAGTATTCGTCGGAAAGCATACTTCCAAGATCGTCTTTAATAACCTAACGAAAATGTTATGTCCGCGAAGAAGTTCTTGGACTTTCCTTGAAACTGTATAGTCTAGCTGGTGGCACATTCAAAATGGTCTACAGATATCCAATATACATAACTTATTTTCGACGAAATATCTTAAATGTCTTATCAGGGTGCGCAATAGTTCTGGTGGTTGCTTGGACAAATAAATCCTGGTGTCTCCAAATGAAGCCTTAACGCATAGTAATATTGGTAAATCACATCCATTGGGCCAGTCAGAACACACGGGATTTCGACATACTCAGTGGTGCAGCAGGTCGACATAATCGGACATTCGCGAAATTTTTTCCCACTTGAGGATTTTTTAGTAATAACAAACTCCAGCGCCACCTGACGGCTCTTGCCATTACCAATACATATCCTGAATATGACCCAAATCGCATCATAAATACGAATTTTTAGTAATAACTCGACTTCTGAGCATCTTAGCTGGCAAATTCACAGCAATATTCCCCTTTGCGATACTAATGATTATTTCAAATATAAGCCAAATCGGATCATAAATTAAATTTTTAGTAATAACTCGACTCTAGCTCCATCTGGCGGGTCAAATTGTGAGCTTAAACTATACAGAAATGCCCCGTTTTCAAATATTACCACTTTTCTCCATGAGTACACGATTGCTTTCATATATGTTTCTCCAGAGATGTGCAGTATGAAAAATTCGGTTTGCATGGGAAGTGCCACAACACAATAGCGCCCATTTTCTTCCTTGAGTATTGAATTGACTTCATATTTACCCATATGTACTAAGCTCTGTACTTTACCATGAACACCTCCAAAAATATGTATGGGAGGTGTTACGCCCCTCTACATATCGAAGCTTTTTCGGGCAATTTGTTCTCGAGTTATGGGCGATCATACGTACGGAACTTAGTTTTATATATATAGAGATATATAGAATACAAAGATATGACTGCATGTATTTTTTCGGCGTTTTTCCGATGATGAAAATATTTACTCAAAATTTCTTCTGTAGACAATAGGGCGGGGCGCATGTAAATCATCGAACATTTTAGTTTTACAATTAAATTGTATAAGGTGATTTATTTAATGTTTTTTAATTTTTTAGATAGGTGACAACCCTGTCTCAAAATAGGGTATAGAGCTATTTCGTAGACATTTCGTTTTAAAGTAAATATTTTATTTAAATACCCTCTTCGTAGTTTTTTTTCGAAGGGTGGTAATCCTATCCACAATTTTTTCCTTTATTATTATGGTATATGCCATCCATTTATATTATAATGGTGGCAACGATATCTATTTTTTTCTATATTAAATTTTTCTACACATTCTCAGTGAAGTATCATTATTGCGGCTTATTGAAATAAAATCATTTTTCTGATGTTTCAGATATCTGGCAATATCAATTTTCCATTTTGTTTAACCTTCTACAGACAGAAGTAAACAAAATAAAGGAAAAACGAAGGTAATCGGTTGATCCGTTCTTGAATTATGCGATAATACACGAATAGCAATTCATTTTGATATCCGAGCGCACTTGTGCACACACTGAGCCAAAAGCACAATGGTTTTTTCAATCAAGTTATGGTTTGATTTTTTCATGGTTATTAAACCGAATGTAAAGAAAAATAAAAGCTTGTAAAAAAACATGTTACCAACGAAGAAAATCATTGCGAATGGTCAAAAGTAAATGCGTAATAATTTTTTTGGATGGAATATGAGCAGGAAAAATGTTACTCATACGCCATGTATGTACGAGTATTTATGTACGAGAATGAGTAACTTTTTCTAATTGAAGCTTAATTTTTTTTCATTCAAACTTGAAAAGGAAATTACTTGGGAAATGTGACCTGATCTAGGCAAAACAGTTTGTGTGCTATTTTAGCGTTCCTACAGTGTAATTGGCATTCCATTATTAGTTTGTTAAAGATTCAGCATACATTCATTAGAAATATCATGAAGTCGATGCCAATCTGTATGAAACAAATTAGCCATTAATGTAACTAGAAAATGTACTTCCAAATCATATTAACATGTGCAAACAAGTACCTAAAGCAAGATGGTTGTTGTCTTAAGATAAAGCACGTAATGGAAAGTAAAACAAATTAAGTTAATATAATTAGATGGGAAAATAAGAATGAAAGTATTCTCGATACACTTAAGTGAGTTAACATAAACTTCCAGATTCTTACACTGCAACAGTTTATTGATTGCGCTTGTATGCATAAAAGCTTAGCACAGTGTCTAATTAATAACTTCATTAATGCAAACTTTTTTTTTTGGGTGGAAATTAATGAGGCCTCTATGAGGAGCAATTGGCTTCACCTTATAGGAGACAAGGGCATATGCGCACAAGTATACAAAAGACATAGTTGCGGATATATGTACATGCAAAGACTTCAACTGTAACAAAAACAATACTCATTATCTCAAATAAAGCAGATTTGTATGTGCATTAGGGTGATCCAAAATAACTAAATATTTGGAAAAATATTTATTTCCATTTTAGAAGGTGGCGAATTTAATTCCCTACAAGAATATGCCTAGAAAAATTGTTTCTCTCTAACGGTTCAACAATTATAGCAATTTTAACGAAAATAAATTTTATTGCATGCAATTTTGTATGGAAAATTTCAAATGCCCACCGACAACTTTTAAAATTGGAATAAAAAAGTGTCTAACTGGAAAGGCCATAAATTAGGTTCCTTTATTTCTGTATTCATTTGCGCCAAACTAATAAGACAAACTTTCAAAATATTCTGCACAATTCACTTTACCAGCAACCGCCATTTACTCGAAATTTTTGCCACGCATGAACTATATTCACCAACGGCAAGCATTCCACTCGCAGACAGTAAGCAAACACCAAATACGCTTGAATCAGAAAATCGCAAAGCCAAGCAACAGCTAATAAGTGAATGACTAAATGGCTGAATGCGCGCATTAAAGCATAAGCGACAGCGACATTTCAACAACAAGCAAAACGGAAAGCGCCAACGGATGCGAATGACCAAAGAAGCAAACAAATAAATAGAGCGCAACCAAAATCCAATCAAGTAGAATAAGTACAAAAACAACACAATTAGGTTTGTTTTACTTGCCGAATCATATTATCACAAAAGCAACAACACAATGTCATCTGTACAAAAACTTAAAACGAAACTAAGTTATAATATTTTAGCGAAAGCAAACGCCGATGCAGAACTTAAGTGCGTGGGGTGAAAACAAAAAAAAAAAATATTAAAAAAAATAAGTGAGCAAGCCAAACTGAAAAGGAAACGGAAACAGAAACAGAAAAAGTTATCAATGTACACATAATGACCACCATGGCGTATGCGTAACATCATATTCAATGGCAGCCAAGACAAGTCAACACAGAAGCAAGTCAAATGAGAGGGTGGCATAGCGTAACGATTGGGGAGGCGCGGAGAGTATAGCATTGCTCGTGGTCTGGCCTAGAATATATTTAGCCAATTTACACCATCAGCGCGCCGTCATCATAACAACCATCATCATCGAAGCGATAATCTTTGCTGGTTGCACGTGGCGTTGCTGTTCGATTGCTTAGCGATAAGTAGTTGTTTGCGGCCCGCCCCAAAACGAGTCGCTAGTGTAAGCATTACGAAAAACAATAATAACATAATTTAAAAAATCCTCTTAGTACAACATACAGTTTTCCTATCAATACTTTGGCAAACAAGCGAGAGACTGAACAAAGTACAGAGCTTTCCTATTGTTAGCAGCAGACAGGGTGGCGAAAGAAAATGTTTCTTGTTTCTTAACTGCCATTCTCTTTATTGACCGTAGTTGATGAGTCACTTTTTTACCGCAATATAGGTTATCAATTCGTCCATTCTTAGTATTTAAATAAAAAAATGTTTTTCCTTAGAGGCAGTGTAAGAACAACAACAGCACAGAACACCCAATCGGTTAGCAAATATCAAATTCCACCTAAGGAAAATCCTGGAATAAAACGACATCTGACTACTGCAGTATTTTTTAGACTGAAATAACAAAAATTAAAAGCATTTAAGAATTTATTTATTTATTCAAGGGGGTCTTAATCTGTCCCGAGCAACTTAAAAACCAAATCTCTAAGTAGACTGAGCTAAGAGCCAAACTTTTGTCTGGTAAAAGTGCCGATGATTATTACAATTCAAACGGAAGAGTAGATGAACTTTCAGAGGTCTCATCTATTCCACCTTCACCATCATAGGATGCACAAGACAATAAGTTTGATTGGTTGGTTGATTGAGTTGGCAACATTCCAGTGGAGGGACTTACAATTTTACGCTACCTACGGATGGCAAATGGATTTTTACGTGAACTTTTCATGGTTAAAATACCATCGAAGGTTTGCCATCGCCTGCCAAAGGGCTGCCGCTGTTAGAAAAAAACTTTTTGAATTGAAACTTATATAAGGGCAAAGGTGAAGGGAAATATGTAGATGAAGAAAATGATAAACATAAAAGTAAAAACAAAGATAAATATAAAGAAAAAGATGAGATGAAAAAAAATTTAAATAATGGTAATAATAGAGAAAAGGATATAGATAGAGACATTTCCTTTTAGCCCGATACTCCATGTGTATGTTGTTTTCAATGTAGTATTTACATATGTACAAAACTTGGATGCAAAATAGTATAACTCCCAAGTTTTAAATATTTTATTTTTTGAATCTTTTGTTGTAAATAAGAATAATTCGGCCTTTGAGAGATTTAA
>NW_023458558.1:3865437-3901453 GCF_013731165.1 Rhagoletis pomonella
AAATCGGTTACCGCGGCTGATTCTGTGCTCTGTGGCATTTGCAAGCATGTCAATTCTTGAGTTACACTTTTGCTCATCCCATATTTCACATTAATTAACTTATTACTTACACATACATACATTTTTTATTACACGTGTACATATGTATGTGGTAGAGTAAATTAATACATCCACACAAACATCGGCACGCTTAGGCTGCATGTGCCACTATATAAGAAAAAGCAACTTCTTCGATGCCACCTAAGCAGAAATTACACCTCTTTAATTAACCCTTCTCAATGGCTGTACACTGCTTTTAAAAACATATTTTTTCAGTACGTTTTTCTGCTGCTCATTTTCACTGAGGCTTTCAGAGACAGAAATCTTATAAATAGTGTTGGCAAGTATCGAGTACTTTTGAGGATCGGGTTCTTTGGTATCGATCGGGTATTTTTAGAGAACTGTGTACTTTCTTTAAATATGCACATGTTGGTAATATTTCAATGGTTAGTGTAATAATCTCACAAGCTGTCAGCACTTTATTCAAATTAGTATTGTACTTGAAAACTATTGAAACTTCAAATTCAAAACAAAGTACTTGAGAACAGAGTATTTTTGAGTACTGAGTACTTTTGAGTTCTTTTGTGAGTACTGGGTACCTTCGAGTTCTTTTTTGAGTACTGAGTTCTTTAAAGTACTCCGTATCGGTACTTTAAAAAAACCGAGTGCGGTCGATCCTTTTGAAAATCGAGTTCTGACTACTTTTGGTATCGATACTGCCCAACACTGCTCTTTATATATATGTGCATACAGAATATGTACCTATGTGCATTAGGGTGGTCCTTAAAAATAATAAATGAACGATTTTTCTTCAGTCGCACCCCTCAATCGGTAATACTGCGGTCACAGATATCACATATAAATTCTTATGCCGATTGGAGACGGTTAACGTGTTTCGCAGATGGGGAAATTTCAGATTATTCTATAGAGACTCAAAAAATTTAAATTAGTTTCTCTTTCATCTTATACCCAAAAACGATACTAACATAGTCGAAGATATCACATATAAAATTTGGCCCCTGTGGGGCACACCTTCACCAAAATTTATATGTGATATCTTCGACTATAGTAGCATAGATGACGCAGCGGTTGAGGCTTAGGAAACCTGATGTAAAAATTTGCTTACTAAATTTAAGTACCACCCTAATATACATACATATTCATTTACGCCCATATATACACATCCATCTGCATGACACAAAGCCATTCAAATAATCTTGATTGCAATTTCATTCGTTCACTTGTCGCAGCGTCGCATTCAAGTGACATACAAATAAACTCACAAAGGCGACGCACACACATTCCTGCACTGCAGCGAAAAGTCATTTAGCTTTGATGTAAAGTCATTCGTGAGCGCGTATTCACTCACTCGTGCGCAATGAAGCTCTTCAACGCTGACTTTTCTATTCCGTTGCCGATTGCAATTCCAATTCGAATGCCGTTCACCCTCTTAACGGGTGGCAAAACTTACGCCTAGACTAAATGGTGTGGCGGTATTTCCGCTATATGCTCTCGCCTAGTGCATCACGGCACACTACAATGTATTTGAGTTTGTTTTTATGTACCTAGCTGGCAGAGGTTGTGTGTTTATGTATGCGTGTGCGTGTGCATCGTATTTTAAGCTAAGCGCTTAATTGTCTTTTAAGCTCTTTCTGTGAAGTAAGGGGCTGTATGTCTTTTTTCTCCTACTGCAAAGCGCAACAAAAGTAAGTCGGAGTGTTTTCTCTGCTCACTTAAAGAAATATTTTTCCTTCAGTTCTTTTCTCATTAAATTGCTATTCTGAATTGCTTCTTCTGTCAGCGTTGCTGCTTCAATGACAGATTTAGGCATTCGAGATTGAAAATCAACTTTACTGCTAATTAGAGTACGGGTGCACTTACCTACGTATGTATATGTGTAAGGTTGTGTAGGACGCTGGTGACAGTGAATACTAGCTATTTGCAATGCGAGAATATTTCTCATTCGCACTCCAATCCAATTAAATTTGGCTGGGAAGTGTTTTTTTAATACCTTATTCGATCACATTGTTTTTTTTCTTTGTTTCCACATCTTTTACACAAATAAACTGAATGGCTTCCAAGCATTTCAATGAAATTATTTATTTTTTTGTTGGAATAATGCGACAATTATCATCGCACTTTCTAAATTTTTCCAGCAGAACAAGATTTCACGTACAGCGGCAGTAACCTTAATATAATAACACAAACGGCAATAACGCAAATTGGTTTTATTTCCTTAATGAATGTGAAATAACACAAAATTTGCTTTATTTAATTTCTCGTTGAACAATAAGACCAACTTTTAAACTTAACAATTGAGCGATTAAGCAAAATAGTGCACATAGGTAGTCACTAGGGATGTGAAATTTTCAGTTCTCCCGATCCCGAGATTTTCGGGATGTCGTTATCACAATCCCAGGATCCCGGTATTAGTCTTGGTATTTAGATATTCATCTATTCTATATTGTTTGAGAAGCTCTCCTACCATAAAATATATAGGCTGCATTTTTTTATTCATTCTGAACGTTTGGAATAAAGTTTTTTGGTTACTTATTTTTTAGAACGTTCCTGATGATATAGCATATCATATTTCAAACGCATTCTGTTTATTCTGGCTGTGAAGTGGGATGATCTGGAATGAATAAAGAAACGCAGCCATAATAAATAAATGGTTTTTAAGGCTACTTTTTTATTTAAAGTTGCGTTTTTACTTTTTCTCTCTTACGAACAGTGCGGCCGAGATTGAAAAGTGCGGCCAAAATTCTAAGGTTACAAGAAATGATTCGAAATTTCATACTGGGGGGTTTGCGAGGTCGCTAATTATGAATCCGCTGTCATAATTGCAAAATTCGACATAGCGGATCCAGTAAGGCGTCTGGTAAATTTCGTGTCACAAAGAGCAAGTTTGGAGTAGTTAGGACTTACCGTTGATTTTTGAGAATTTTTTTTTGTTGACAGTGCCAGTTAGTTTCTTCCATACGAAGTATGTTCGATGATATGAAGCAACACCATCAACAAAAAAAATCCAAAACTCAATCATAAGGCCCAGCTTTTTTAAACGTGCACTTTATTATACTTAAATTAAATGATACACAAAACTGCATACTTAGAATTTTCCTGTGAAATCTAATTAAAAAGCTCGAAATTTTTATATGGAGGTGAAGTTAATATGGATAAGCGTGTTGAAAAAAAGTAAACGAAAAAATATATAATGAGCACAAATGGACATCTGAGTTTTATTTTTGCTATAGGTAATACTTTTCTACGTAAACTCCAATAGGTTTAAATTCAGCATCCAACTGCGTGTTGTTACTGTTGCATTTAACCTGGGGTGGGGGAAGGGGGCGGGCGATCGCGCGCCGCCCCGCGCCGGGCCGCGTTCGACGTCGCGCTCGCGTCCCCCGCCATCTCCCCTGCTTTTGCAATTATGCACTGCTGTCATTATAACTGCTTAGAAAAAATAATAATAATAAAATGAACTGCTTTTAATGTCCAAGTAATGGGAATTATTGCGTATGGTATTATTGCATGCACCTCACCCATGGTGGAAGGTAATGTAATATTAGAGTGAGAAGAACAATTTTGACACTACCTTATTTGAAAACATGCCTATAAAATGTGACTATAAGACAGCTGAATGTCAGAAAAGAAAGCGAGAAATCTGTTTTATTTCTTCGCCTGTTTATTGCGCCATTCATCCCACCTGTTTGTACCAAGTATTCGTTCAAATTTAGAAGTCTGAGAGTAGGTAAAATTTTACATACTTTTACATCATTATTTCATACCACATGTTCAGATACGCAAAAGAACACGAAGACGAACACGGTTAAAAAGGTGAGAATAAATAAGGTGCACAACATACATATTCATCTTCATCCTTACCTTCTCCGTCATCTTCAACTTCAACGAACATGGAGACGAAAGTGAAGACGAGTAAGCAGACGACGACGACGTAAGGTCAACAACATACATTTTTATCTCCATTTCCGTCTCCACCTTTATCGTCTTCTTCATCTGAAACTTAATGTTTATGCCCATTTGCATCTTCATCATCAACTTCATATTCATCATCATCTTCATCTTCAATATAATCTTCATCTTCATTGTCAAATTCATCACCAACTTCATCTTTATCGTCATCTTCATGTCCATCTCCGCCGTCATCGTTATATTGATCATCATTTTCATCTCCAGCTCCATCTACTTTTTCATCGTCGTCTTATTCCTCAACTTCCTCTTTTACGGTGCGACAATATGACGACCGTAAGATGTCTCTATCGTAGGGATTACAAGACGTTCTGCTTACTTACTTACTTACTTACCTCATCACTTGGGTGCTAAAGCTTTCCCGGCCTTGTCCGAAAACTTTCAAAGCTTGATTTAAATCCATATTTTTCACTTCTGCGGAAAAAATTTGGTTAACGCTTCTTAGGACCTTAGAGTTTCGGCTAGTAGTTCTAAATCAAGCAGTCGACGGAGCACCGATTAATATCGCGCAATCACTCGAACTAACGTATGGAGCATCTGCTTGCTTAAAGTGTTTAACAGTCTCGTAACGCGGCTGGTATGAATTGCATAAGTCGTAGGTCCTAAGCTTCAAAAGTAAACTTCACTAATGGATGGTACACGTATTTTGAATTTCTAATAGGAGTATAACTTAAAACATATTTTTCGTTACAAATATGTATGTATGTAAAGCTTGAGAAGCGTTTTTTGCGCTCTTTCACGCCCCATTTTCCAACAATTAACAAAATGACAACACAAACTTTTAACTAATTTGGAGCGATACCAAAAATTTAGCAAAGAGTGTAGTTAGTTACCATCGTCTGCACTTTGGCCTCGCATGAAAACAACGACGACGACGACGAGCTGCTGGCTGCTGGCTGCGTCTGTGTCCATCCGATGTCAGTGACGCATACGCGCTGGTTCGCTCACTGGCTTGCTGCCCCTTTTTTTGGCATCTGCATGCAATCAGAGGTTTGTAAAATATCTGTACTCGTACATACATATGTACGCTTCAAGGTATGTAGTAGTTATTCAAAGGCGGACCTTAGGTAGGGTAAGGCATTCTGCGTATGGTTATTGCTTATTTTCAATAGGTTATTTCCTTATTCCTTACACTATTACATTATTTCGCGGAGCAGTCAGTCCGTTCTTCTGAAGTGGCTTCTTACTTTATACATACCTGATGTTAGTGTTTCTACGAGTATAATTGAAAAAATTGAAATTGAAAATTTCCTGCTCTATCAATTATGTCTGTATACAAGGCGAATTCATACAAGGTGGTGTTAGCGGAGCAGCTGATTTCAATTCGAAATGTGCCGACTGTCAAAATGATGTGTTTCCTGCACATTTTTGAAGTAAAACTTCTTTAGCGGTTGTTGATTGTTAGCTGTAAAATGTTTGAATCAGTAGGATCTGCAGTCACTCGGCATTATTTTCAACATTTTGTTTGTTTGTTTTATTGATATTTTTATTGATATTTTTATCGATATAAATTAATCGTTATTGTAGAGATATTTATGAACGCATTTATCGTCACGGCTATCGATATTTGTAACGACACAACAATCGATTTTGTTGTCGATATTTTTATCGAAATAATAGCCGATTTTGTTGTCTAAATTTTGTATGGTTTTTTGTTATCGATATTTTTATTGAGACTTCGACACGATTTGACATTTTATGACATGACATCACATTATATCATCACGCGACAGAACATCACATGATATAACATCATACGACATCCTATCACATCACTTCACATCACATCAAAAAGATATAAAAGATAAAAACAAAGATGAAGACCAAGGTAAATTTAATCACTTTACTTTTATAAGAACAATAGAGTATAAATATAAAAACAAGTATAAAGGAAAACAGAATAACACGAATAACAGAAAAAAGATAAAGTATAACCTTACCTATAGTACTGAAAGACCCTATCTCACATCGTCGCTGAAATCAAAAAAGCCGTAACTAAGCAAAAATCCATAATTTCCTATTCGAATTATTATGATGCATTTCATCGAATTAAATGTATGCACATCAATTTAAGCAATAAGAAAAAATTAGTTAGGTGCGCTTCTTTGCATTTCAGCGACTACCTGAGTTAGGGTTTTCTTTATTAATTCATAATTAATTTCATAATTTATTATTGTAGTTTTTTTTTAGTGCTGCCGATAACACCTTGTATGAATTCGCCTTTTATGTATACTTGGCTATGGCGCACATCATTCTCAGACCACCATTGCTTAATACGACTATTGGCGATTCGCAGTTTAAACTGTGCACCTTTCAAAACTGCAACTAAAATTGGGGCTAAAAACTAGTATCCCCTTTAGCCAATTGCTGGATATGCCATTGTTAATTCTTCTATAAGCATTTTGTATTTGGATACATGTACGCGTTTTGAAAATTTTTTCATTTGTTATTGCTGCATTGTCACGAATATTTTTGGCGCCAACAAGCCATTATCTTAATTTGCTGCATTTATCAAGTTGCAGCAGCTAAAACAACAGTAATTCCACACAGCAACAATGCAAAAGCCATAGGAAGAAAAAACATACACAATTCTTTTGTCCAGTAAAGCAGAGGTCGCCCTGGTCACTAGTGTTAATATATGAGACCCCGCGCAGATGCAACAAAAACGTCATTCACTTTTTTCATTTAAGCTCTTTTACCATAACTCGCTCTTCTTCTTCTTCTTTTACACGTTGCATGCAAATAAATTTGATAGAATCTGAAATTAACGAAAGAAGTCCTATGTATGTATGTATATGTACGCTTCCTTTAATGGTTAATTGAAATGCGATAGAGGTGTCCGGCAGCAGCTTAAGCAAACACATAGCCTTGCAATTTAGCAAGTTACACAACACACACACCAATTCATTCCCCATTCGCATCTCTCGAAAGTAGGCGCTGACTCAAGCTGTTCGGATTGTTTTTTTTTTTTGGCTGCAAATGAAATAATTGTTTTTGCGCCTCAAAGTAGGCTAAACGCATACGTACTGATTTATATGGCAAAGTTTTTCACACATTAGTGTGGCAACTTGCAACTTTGAAGTTGCAGCAACTGGGAAACAGTTCGTATTTTCCAGCGTGCACACACGCATACACTCATACACACACGCATGCATGCATACACTTGTATATGAAGTTATAAGAACACTCTAAGTGTGTCCACTTGAAGGCTTAGGTGCGCGTGTGTTTAAATTTTCAGTTGCCGCATCGTCAATTGCGTTGCACAAAAACTTTGTTGCTCGCACTGCTGCTGTCGCTGTCGCTGTCACTGCCGCTGCCGCTGCTGCTGCTGCTGCTGTGTTTTAAATTTACGATTTGGCAGGCTGCGTTGCAGTAAATTTTGTGTCATTTGGGAAGTTATGGTGGATTTCTTGCGAGGCTTTGCTTCACCACTTGCAAAAAAAAAAACAAAAAAATGTTAAATAGTTGTACAAAATGGAACAAAAAGAAAGGTAACGAAAACTCGCACACTAATATTTCTATGCACAGGATGTAGCGAAACGAAAATGATTAGTTAATTCGTCTGGTGACGCAAAGTTACAAAAGTTTCTTTCGACAAATGAAGTGGACTACAAACCAAAAAAACAAAACAGAACAAGCGCTTCAGCCAAAATTGGCACTTAGATGGTGAAATTTTATGTTTTGTTAAATAGAAAGAGACAACAGCGAAAATTGCGTTAGATAATTTATTATAAACAGCAGCCGTTTTTCTCTTTTAAAAAGTAGTTTCTTATATTTTGTTACATGTAATTAAAATTACAAATAACTACATACCTTAAATCTAGGACCTCAGGCGTCGTACAAAGTTTTCCATATTGCTAGGATATTTGACTAAGTGGATTATAGCAGGACAGTCCTTTCTTCTCTGTGCAAGCGAATGGAAATTCCTAGTGAAGTCAAGTCCTTCTTCATCTGATCTCTCCGACGTAGAGCGCGCTCTGAGTTAGATACTTTAAGGCTGAAGCATTTCCATTTTCCAATCGAACGACATGGCCAAGCCAGCCGGGCTGCTGTAGTTTAATTCGTCGCACAGCTCATCGTTGCATCGTCTGCCGTACTCGCCGTCGCCAACACGTAGGTGTACGTGAATCTTGCGCAAAAAAGAATGAGCGAATACAAGATTGCGCGTTCCTCCGAGTGATGACGTCACGATAGAACAAACTTTGCGCGAAAATTTCTATGATGACGTCACACAAAGAGTTGGTTCTCTTAAATTCGCCAAGAAGAAAGTAGCGCTACGGCTGAATGTGCCACCTCTGTCTCGATAATACACCATGTGTCGCAAAATCTTTCTCTCGAATGCACTAAGACCACGTCATCGGATGTTGTCATTGTCCATACCTTCGCGCCATATACCAGCACGCTCATGATGAGTGACTTATAGAGTGTAGTTTTCGTACACCGAGAGAATACTTACCCCTGAATTACCTACTCAGTCCAAAGTAGTACTTGTTGGTAAGAGTGATTCTGCGTTGGATTGCGATGCTGACCACGATCCAGAAAATAAAGGTCGCGCCATTCGCGGACCGCTAACCCTCTCTTCGTCGATTTGACAGCATCCACCCAATCGCTGACGTCATAATATACTTTTGTTTACATTCACTGTTGCCAACTTGATACTTTTCGCACCAAATTTAGTGGGTATTCAAAACGCGAACATTTTTGCGTTTTGTGCTTGGTGCGTGTTTGGTGCTTTTGTTTTTAGTTTGAAGACTTCAAATTAGAAAATCTTAAAAAAATGGAAGCCAAATTTACAAAAATTTAAACTAAATCATGGCACAGTGACAATCATAACCGACAACGAAATATGTGGCAGCACCTTCAATCAAGCCAGAAGAAATCTTCCGTTGTGCAAGAAACATTTTTATTAATTTGAATCGGCATCCATACAATAATATTACGTATTCATATAAAGGCCATAAAATTCACCAATAAACATTTTGTGCTTTTTCACATTCAAAACTTGGCAATACTGCCTTTTGTTCGATGCTTCCTCTTTTTCTTGTCGAGTTCGTCTTGCTCTCTCATTCTGGTATATTTTGACGTCACGGCCAGTTGCTCTCAGCTCGATTGGCGCAATCTTGTATTCTATCATTCTTGGATGCTGACATTATTATCGGTGTTAATTCCGGTTCCCAATTGAAGAGAATATTTTCTGGACATCAAAACTGTCAACAGTGACGTCAAAGGCGCGAATGTGCTTACTGTTTCCCGGATGACAGGAGATACGCCGTCTTATCCTCGTTTACTACCAGATCCATTCGCTTTGCTTCCTTATCCAACTTGGAAAAGGCAGAATAGGCTTCGTGGTTTTTGCTACCAATGATAAGCATGAAATAAGAACACAAAAAAAACTATTTTATATTTGAACAACGTTATTTAACTTATCTGGGGTTTTAGACTAATGACTATCGTATGAAGCATACACAGGTTTTTGGATTACGGACAGCCCTGCTGTGAATTGTTAGACACTAGTTGAGGTTCCTAAGGAGAAACTGTCTCGCACCATCTCATGCTTCCAAGTTTGAATATACACAAAGTGAAGAATGCATGACATGTGAATATAATGAACACAAAGGCACACTAGCACACCTACAGTGCCACTCTTCCGCTTTCTGAATATCGTGTCTCAACTACCTTTGGATCTGCTTTTTTCTCCTCACAGTAGGAAATTGCCCACCAAGGGATTAGAAAACTATTAAAACTCTCATAAAAGTGCATTATGACTACCGCCAAGCATATTTCAGGCTAAAGTAATGGGCGTATGTTAGACCTGTAAGATACCGAATAGTAATGCGGTTTTATATATGCCTGCTTTGGTATATTCCACTAGACGAGAACTCCACAGAAAGTGATGCGTTCCTAACTACTTCCTCAGTGTTAGACTTCCACTAAAGTTTCCCATCTAAAATTAAGCTTTACTACTTAGTCCTATCACAAAATGCTAGGCGAACGCCTCCAGCTAAGGGAAGAATCGCACGAGTTATCTTGTACTCGTATTTTCTTCTGCGTTAATGGCTTTATAAGCAAAACATCAAATTTCTTAACACAAAATATTTATACAAACATAATCAAAATGTCAACCTTAACTAAGGATAATTTATTATTAATCTACCATAAATGAAGTGGTCACTTATGGAAGCCAAGCATCACAAAGTTAATCAGCAGTCGAATAAATGGTGAGGATATAAATAAATTGTCATACATATTGTACATAAATACGCACATACTACTTACAAGGTAACAAGGCACAAGCTGATATGACTGCTCTGCCGAAGGAATGTACATATGTATATATGTATAAACCGTTAGTCAGTTCAGCATATCTGTACGTACTATAACAGCATCTTCGAAATATATTTAAATACATACAATAATTAATCAAATACGAATGCTCATCAACGACATAGCCTGCAAGCTAAAGAGAATTAGACACAAGTACAATTTAAGGGTATAAGTAAAGAAAGATTAAACAGTATAATTAATGATTGTACAGTAAATTAATTGGCAGTTAATCATTTTTGCAATTTTTATCATTTAATATGGAAGGAAGCCAGTTTATGTTTCTGTATTTAGCGACCAACAAGTGATGCTAAGCGCCAATACAGTGAAACTTGCTAGTCGTAAAACTTTTAGTTTGCGGCCCCTTGCCTTAAAATTTCCAATGAAAAGTCAAAGAGTTTTGAGAATTTGTAGCTGTAGGTAGTTAAATTCCAACAACTTTGTTGTACATCCTAGCCATGTCGCAATTGATTTAAATTTTTCTGGTAATCTAGTTAATAATTAGCAGGGCCGAAGAGTTTAAGCTTATGCTTGGAATTGCTTGTAATTGCTTATTCAGGGTTTCCAAGCTTAATTTTAACGACCATGCTTATTTTGCTTATTTAAATGTATAAAGCTAAGTATGGACCTTCTAAGTAAATGGTCAAGAAATAAATTGCTATTAAGTATTTCGTGTGTGTGTGTGTGTGAATGGTAGTGTCCATGTAGTTTTGACATCTGATATTTTACAGCCTACTGTCTGACTTTTTCCTTACGAAATAATGGAACTTGCATATATTTCTTTTGAAAAAAAGGATGCCTTGTACTCTTCACATACAAACATTAGCAAACCATAGTAGAAAGCTCAGTACTGCTTAACAAAATTTGGCTCAATAAATTTTTCTTCACCATTTCTTCGGTTTTTTTATTCTTCGAACTAAAAACATTTTAACAAATAATGTCATAAAAACAAATTTTGTTTTTATTAACCCGTAACTTCAATTGCATTTCTGCTTAGATAGGAAAATTTAAAACCAATGGCTCGTCTCTATGGGAAGGCATTGGTGTTATTGAAGAGATTTACATAATTTATCTAAAATGGAGAATAACGAATATTTACGAAAAAAACAACTTTATAAAAAACGAAACATTAAACTGTAATTAATTATTGTTGTTTTGCGAGCAGATTTTCAAACATATTTACCAATGCTTTAGTGCTTAGCTAAGCGCTTAAAATGGATTTTCTCGTACTTATTTTCTTCGGCTCTGATAATTAGGAAGTCTAAAAATCAAACGGGACAATGGATGACGGAAATTCTTTTCAAAATAAAACAAATAATTATTAGTTTAACCTGCTACAGAAGCCAAACGTTAGTTAGACCAGGCTAATGCTGTTCTTTCGAAGTAGCTAAATCTATTTATATGCAATACGAGCAGTTGGTGCTTGAACTGTGGCTCCGTTGGTGGGTTGCCTGTACATTGTCGTAATAATCTATCAGAATGAGATCTCTAGTAGATAAACATACATACGTAGGAACATATGTATGTTACATGCAATGCAAATTTTCTAAAAATCCATTCGCCATTATGCATCCGCCTTTTTTGAAAACCAATTTCAGTTTTGTAATCAGTGATTCAAAGAACATTTGGATATCAAATTTCCTAAAAATCTGAAATTTGTTTTTAAATCTATCCGCCATTTGGAATTTTTAAAAACTGTTTTCGGATTTATTTATTATTTATTTTTTATTTAATCCATAAAGTATTCCATTTCCTACAGATCACAACAAAATATAAATAAGAAGTACAAGCTAAGTAATTTAATTAATTCAGTATTGATTTGAAACGGGCTTAATTCCTTTAGAGCTGTGAGTATAGAAGCATTCGAAGCATAATGAGTTCTTACCATCTCCAAAGAGAAACGGACGTTATGTCTTAAACATCTCTGTGGCAAAGCGAAATGGATACGTCCAAGCAAATATGGATAGTCTATGACGCCACATACTAAGCCGTAGACCAAAGTAAGGGAGAATAGTCCACCTACAACCTAATGACTTAAGATTAATGAGTAGACATCTATATCGGTAGGAGGGAATATGGAATTTCTTCCCATCACTTCTTCATAGCTCTTTCTTTCATCATCGTTACCATAGAAGTTATACTAATGGGGATATTTAAATAGAACTGTGAATTATTATTGCTAAGTACAAATATTTTACCCAGCGAGCCGGAAAACTTAAATAAAATACGGCTTTTATGCAATTCATCTAGCCCGGAAACTTGTCTTGGGTGGACAAAAATTCTTATCGCATTCGATTCCGGCTCCAACAGGTTTCACTGTATGCATAAGTATATACTAATGTGCATACGTACATAAATAAATGTATTTGTTTACCATCGTATGAGTACCATAAATATATGTATATGTCAATCGCAGACACATCTTAAAGAAATGGCTTTCCCTGCGGCAGCACTGAAACCGAGAATTTGTTTGCGCGTAATAAATCTTGGTTTAACAAATGTTTCCGGTCAGCGCACCACAATATATCATATATTTAAATAAATAAATTTTAGTGAATCGAATAAGCAACAAAAAAATTTCGGTCGGCCAGTTGACCACGAAACTGTCGAGCCTTTTACATACTTATGTTTTTATATGCATATATACTACATTCATACATACATACATTCTACATACATATTTACATATGCGTGTGACAAACGACGTAACTATTAACTGCAAAACAGAACCCGAGTCAAAGGCGAAGTCAACTTAGGGTATTGAAGAAAAAAAAATAGAAGCAAGAAAAAAATGCATAAACATTGGTGAATTTACAGTACAACGAATGTAGAGCAAACTTGGGGGCGCTTTTTTTTACACACATCACTCCTTCACCTAAACTGAGGATAAATGAAGGCAATTACGTAAATCGATACCGCAAATGAAACCGAGCACATCGAACGATGCAGCTACGCAGGAAACCAAAGAACCGAAAATGATATCGAGGTGTGCTGGCCATGGCAGACCAGCAGAACTCCATACATACATACATACATACATATGTATTCAATAAAGGCAGGAAAGCTTACCAAAAAAACGAAGCGTGTTAGCTGGCAGCTGAATAAAGGTAGCAACATAAGGAAGCTATAAAGTGAGGGCGTATGTATGTATATAAGTACACACATATGTACTTGTGTATGTTTGTAAAAAAAAAGGCAATGTTTGCATACTCAGCTCCAGGCAATGATGAATCGTCTGCGAGGGCGATTAAGGAAAAGCTATTGACCGCAGTTAAGAAAAAAGCAAAGCAAAGCAGAAAGTGAGGATGGAGTCAACAACTGAAAGGATTGTAGGAAGCTGTTCAAAGAAATTGAATGAAGCTATTTTATAAAAAAAAAAACAACATTTTGTATGAAATTAACTGGTAAATTTTGGTAATTCTACTTTTAATTATAATGTCCACCGTGTGGGATATATTAAGTTCTTCTTATCTAACGTCAGGTTCAGAACCTGCGATCTTTAATAAAATCCCTAAAAACTTTAAATGAAATTAGCAATTTTTACTATTAGAACCCTATCTTCAAAGAATAGTTATTGAAGTCACACGGGCTATGTGGGCTTGTAGAAAACTTTTTGTAAAAATATGCGGACTGAACTCAAATATCATAGAGTGTATTTACCATATGATCGTCCACCCGATTGGACTGTACGGATTCGTAGTGTGGCATAGTAACTTTAAAAAAAAAAAAACTGTCAATATACGTCTCAGTAAATTATGTACAATGTCTCACCGCTACTGGATCGATAATAACCTGCTCAACTGCGGCTCTAGAGTCGCTTATCCATACATACATATGTATTTATTTGAGAAAGAGCTGGCACGAGGCGACGACAGTTTCAGACTACACAACCAAACGAATCGGCTTCGGCATTAAGTTCCAAGTGAAAATGCCAGATCATGATAATTGGGCAAACGGACTACCCGCCCTTTTTACTAGATACGTACTTCGGTACGCAGACGGTTCGAGGATGAATAACTGAGCAGGTGCAGGTGTCTGTGGACCCGGCACCAAACTCGCAATTTCATGCGGTGTTACAAACTGTAATATTAGTAGTTCTAATCTGCGCTGATTTAACCCCTGAAAAGCGTTTGAAGGGCGCCTTTATAGTTATCATTTCAGATAGCCACGTAGCCATCAGGGCTCTGTCAAAAAGGATGATGAAATTCAAACTTGTTGAAGACTGCTAAAACACTTAAAAATCAGGCAACAAAGAAAACAGTAACTCTATGCTGGCAGACCAGTCACTGTCGGTTCGAAGGTTGGCGCAAGAAGGATCCTGCACTGCCTTCCAGAACCATTCTGTCTTTTTAGTTATTCTTCCTCGAGAACTATAAATACTGAGTGGATACACTCTGAACATACTGCGATCCGGTGGAGCCCATAGATAGGCCAGGCTTTTTGGATACCCTTTCAATAGATCGAATGTTATCCAATTCTGAAAAACGTCCGCATGGGCTGGTTTGGGCCCATCTTTTCTTTGGACTGTAAATTTTTTCTTGCCAGTTTTGAAGAATTTCAGTTGTAAAAGACTCCCTTAAATATCACTGTAATCGCCTAATCTACACCTTACACCAGAAGCATAACAATCCAAATGTTTAGTTTGGTTCCAAAAAAATGCACAACCCTTTACAAGCTTTTATTTAACTTGCTCTGAATGTAAGTATGTTTTATAGGGGCAAATCTTGCAATCAATTTCTAACCAACTTCCCGATGACCTAAGACATGAAACTTCACAGTTGGCTCAGAACCAATGTGTTGCCAATGCAACACTAAAGATGAACTAATCCGATAGGTGGCGCAGGAATCGAGATATTTGGTGAACCAGTATTTATGTTCTGATTTCGTTCATATTTAGAAAGCTTGTTTTAAAAATATTTATTTTTACAATTAACTTATTTTGTATACTTATCTTTTAAAATTTGTTTAATTTTGTTATTTATTTGTTTGTTTATTAGTGTTTGGCAAAGTGTAAGCGGTGATAGATGATTGGTATTAAATTTATGAGCGCACATAACTTGCATATGTTGCAAGGGCGGCACACAAACTCAACAACAACAATATTAAAATAAATATGTCTGAAAGCCACATATCGCAAACAACAACAACACAACTTTTGCAACAACACATGTAATTAATCACTTTGCGGCTGATTGCTAGGCGGAAATACGTTAGTCTTCCGAAATGCCTTAGCTTGGCTCAAAACGGCTGCACAAGAAGTTAGAATGAGCCATTTTGTTTGAAATCATATTTGTAACTTTGCTTGACTGCTTGCGGTAAATTAATGGTGGTGTTAGCAACACACACACACACACTTAAACTGTTACCAGTGCATGCAGATACTCATAAGTAGACACGAGGATATGAGTCAGGATCAACTTTCCAACAATCACATCTGTTAATGAGCGACCAAATTGGCATCGTTAGCTGAAATTGTTGTCATAATTTCATAATTTTTTCCGTTTCATAAAACCAAAATTCGAATGAAATTAGATAATCCATTTTATTCATGCTAGTGTAAGCGTAAGATTAATTAATATTTTTGACGCACTGAAAATCTGTTGTTTGTCCTCTTCTGGTGTTACGGCATTAAAAAAGCATGAGATTAATTGTATTGGAGTTGTTGAGCTTTAATTAAAACTAAATCATGTAAGCATGTGCAAGGATGTTGTGTTTCCCGAAATTACGTCAAATTATACATAATAATATGTAACACATTACTTTATCTTTTTTTCTCTGTAAACGAACTTTTACATATTTACATTTACGAGTATGCACAGATACTTAGCACAAGGAAACCTCAAAAGAATATATTCTCCAAGATCTCAAATTGGATTTCTGTTTTTGCGTTATTTTCCAAACAATATTTGATCGTTGAATTGAATTTTTTTTAGATCAAAAATGATTTAATATACACATACATATGTATGTCTACAAAGAAATGTATTCTTATCTACTCGTATTAAAGTAATTAATTTTTTCACGAATTCATACATGGGATTTTTTATTTTATTATCCATTGCAATTGATGTATTATCGGAGGTCAAGTATATATAAAGAATGTACACGAAAAAAACTGGTCGCACATAACCAAGCATAGCTCGGTTAATCATAACATTAAAATAAAGATCGGTAGACACTTAAAAAGCTGGAAGCATTTTCCACCTTACTGCATCATTTCTTTTTAGTAACAAAAATCAGTGTAGAAACGAGGACCAAGAAAGAAATCGATCGCGAGTTAATATTGCGCAAAAAGCTGGAAAATCCCAGCATGTTCCATAACGACATCGCAAAAAAGCTAAAATTTCCAAAGTCTACCGTTACTTATGTGCTTAAAAAATACAATGAATGTTTATCTTTAAAAAGGAACCCTGGTAGTGGCAGAAAAAAAGGATTTTCTTGCGAAATTAAGGCAAAGGAAGTGTTATCTGCTTTTAAGAAAAATCCTGGACTTTCGGTAAGAGATGTCGGCAAAAAATTAAACATGTCGTCTTCGTATATACAAAAAGTATGCAAAACAGCAGGACTACGTTCTTACAAAGTGAATGCAGCACCTAATCGCAACGGTAAGCAAAATTTGTTGGCGAAACAACGTGCTCGGAAATTGTACGACAGTCTCATACTAAAATTTGGCTGTATTGTTATGGATGACGAATCGTACGTAAAAGCCGATTTTAAACAAATCCGGGGCCGCGAATTTCACACTGCAAATAAAAGAGGCAATGTTGCAGATAAATATAAAAACAAAAAGTTTGACAAATTTCCCAAAAAGTTTCTCATTTGGCAGGCAATTTGCCAATGCGGCTTCAAAAGTGATCCTTTTGTAAGCACTGGTACAATCAACCAAGAAATTTATGTTAAGGAGTGTCTACAAAAGCGACTTTTACCTCTTATACGGCTTCATAAAGATCCAGTGCTTTTTTGGCCTGATCTCGCGATATGTCATTACGGAAAAATGGCTTTAGGATGGTAACATAGAAACAAAGTGTATTTTATAGCAAAAGAGGTGAATCCACCTAATTGTCCAGAGCATCGGCCGATCGAAACCTACTGGGCCGTTATGAAATCCAAACTTCTTAAGACCCACAAAGCTGTAAAAATCGCACAACAATTCAAAAATAAATGGCAGCTGGTTTCCAAGGAAATCACTGAAACTTATGTGCAAGGGCTAATGAAGGACATAAAGTCAAAATTGCGATCGTTTGCTTATTACAAGGAGAATTAACTCTTTTTTAACGAATTTCAATAAAACTAAGTTTAGATGTAAATATATGTAAATATCGTTGAATTCCATTAATATATTTATGTTTTAGAACGTTTTAACTGTGACCAGTTTTTTTCGTGTACATTCTTTACATACATCATCAAGGCTGGTATATTTAATAACTATATTTCAGCCGAGATATTTCACACAAAAATTAAAACAATTTGAACTATTCTAAAATATATTTATGTAGTAGTTTTTACTGCACACCAACTGATTTCTAATTAATATATCCATCTAGACGTTACTTAGTTTAAATTTAAAAATTTTACCGAACCAGATTGTGAGTTGAAATTTTAAAAGACAATAAAGAAAATATATCCGAACCGATCAGCGATTATTCAAGATTTTTTACAAATAAAGTTAAATTTTATTTAAGAACACATGACAGAAGTGCCATGCTTCATATGTTTCTATTTCTGGACAGAATCTAGGCTGTGACAAAGAGTTTGAAGTTAGTTAACTAGACTTAAAATGCCAACGGTTTTTAAAATTATGTTATTCCTGTTTGTTCATTAAAATTAAATATTTTAAAACATTTTCAATGTAACAGTAATTTTTAAGTAAATTTTAAATTCATTCATTGGATGTTGATTTTCACGTATTTTGTGTCAATTCTATTAAAGGGAGAGGCTCAAATTTCAAACGGCCCGGAGACTTACGAGTAATGTACTTACACATGCAATCTATAATGATGTAGCTTTCTGCATGCTTTTTAAAGTAATAACAATAAATGGCCACACTCAACACAAACTTAATTTACCCTTGAACGCGTTAAGGATAATGAAAAAAAAGAGTATGCCGCATCAAGCAAGTTTAATGACGGCCAACAACTCTGTATGAATACGTATAAATCATTATTATATGCATAAAAATTAATTAACAATTTAAGCATCGCATCGGCGGATTTCACTTTTTTCCATTCATTGATTGCATTCTTTTTTGACATATTAATTATTATTTTCACCTTTATTAATATTATTCAGATATTTAATCTTTTTTTACAACGATTTTATTACAAGCATTATAAATGGCATATATGTATGTACACTAGGGTGCATCGCACTCGATACAAAAAAAAAACAAAAATTCGGTACGGTTTTTCCATCAGAATGATAAAATTTCTTATACTATTTTACTTCCGTCTAAATATTTCGGAAAATCGAGTTATTTATGATTAAAATGAAATTTCAAAAATACCATTTCCAATAAACCAACTCAACTGATTTCTCTTCTGAGTTAAGTTTAAAATGTATGCATAAAAAATTAAAAAAGAAGAAATGTATCAACGGAATCAAAAAAAAAATTTATTTTTTGAAGCATTTTCAAATCGGTCCAGCTCATGTAAAACTATTTTTAGTGAAGCACCCTAATGTGCATACTAGTATGTATGTATGCAAATAAATTTAATTGCGTTGTTTAAATAGCGAGATGCAGAAACAAGCGTGTGGCTTGCGCCTATATTGACGGCTGTCAAAAAGATGTTGTTTAAAATAAATTCATGGCATCATCATCCATCAAGCAATCAAAAGTCAATGTGTGTATTTACGTACATAAATAAGTACATAACATGCAGTTAAGCTGCCATCGATCAGCGCGTTCAGCAAGCAAACCGCTCAAAAAATAAATATACATACATACGTACGTACATACATAATTATGTACGTACATACGTACATTTTTTTATTCCCCCCTAGGAGCAATTTCAACTTCTGTTTTTTAGCGCCTAAGTAAGTTTAGCAGAGTCAAATAAAGCACGCCAACTGTTCCAACTGACGGCAATTGAAAATGTCAAATGTAGCGCTAAGTCCTTCGAAGAAGAATTTTCTCTTCCTCTGCTTTCATCATTGGGTTCCGAGTTGATTACTTACACAGCTGCAGCATTTAGGTCTATTCGTACGACATGACCAAGCCAGCCGAGCCGCTGCATTTTAATGTGCTGCGCTATGCCGATGTCGTTGTTAAGCTTATATAGCTTTCTCTCGAACACTCCAAGAGTCGCCTGATCGAGTGTGGTGATGGTCCATGCTTCTGCGCCATATAGTATGTAGATACTCGTAGCACCACGAGCATTATGGGTGACTTATAGAGGGCGGTTTTTTTACCTACAGGATTAAACCTTAAGGGACACAATGTGCTCTGCATTTTCCTGTTCCTGATCAGGGCTAATCACTCCTATATTTGACAGGGGTTTCATTATTCTGCAATGGGCAGTGACAGATAATGTAGAATTTGATTCGGTTTCAGGACTTAGTCTGGCTGTTACCTTTCTTTCTTTCCCAATAACGTTGCGCTTCCTCTTTCATCCATATACCGACGGCTGAGTGGAAGAGCGACTTATCCCGGCAGCCGATTCGAAAACGCCCTATCGCGGAATATGGCTTAAGAACACTCTAACCGATACTTTTACCGAAAAGGTCCCTATCTCAGAATTTGGTTGAAGAATGCCCTATCACAGCTGCCGATATATTGAATTTACATTGAGATAGGGCATTCTCGAACCATTTGCTGAGTTAGAATGTTCTTCGAACAAATTCTGAAACAGGGCGTTCTTGAAAAATTTTCTGAGATAAGGCATTTTCGAACCGACTGCCGAATTAGGTCCATCTTTCACTCAGCTGTCGATATAATAGTTTTTCCTGGTGGAGCTCAATGCGGGACCAATAAATAGTACTGTGCCCATGAATCTCTCTACAGGCTCTTTTCTGGCGATAGCATCTGCCACTTCATTCATTGCCCATGCTAATAAAAGGAGCCTTCTTGCTGCGATTAGCCAGTCATGGAGCCTCAGTATACTAAATATGACTATGCGTCCACTTTTTTCCCATTCGTTTGCCCCGTTTGTTCTATTGGCGAGGAATATCTTGAAATTTTGTGAAGTTAAACACCGGGAGGCATGGGCCCACAAAACGAATTCGCAGTTCCTTGTTCTATCCTACATATAATCACGAGAAAAGATGTTCCTCTGCATTGTCGCCTAAGATGAGCCTTTCTGTAAACAGTAGATCATCTTTCTTGATTAAAAATAATTTTTTATTTTCATTGGACCTGACACCGAACTTGATATTGTAATGGGTACTTGGCCCATGGTATTTCAGGCCGAGATACTAAAAATCTCAGTTTATAGCGGACTATATTTTGAAAAAGATTTAAAAATGACTTTATGGTTATCTTTTCAAATATCCAGGCGGCCATAAAAGCCCTATCCTATAGAGCATTACCTCCATGCTCGCCTCGAAGTGCTTAGATACTATCCAACTCTTGGCGACAAGAAACACGGTATCACTATGCTGGGGAACAGAATACTGTGGAATCGTAGATAACCGTCGACGAATTGGCAAGGGAAAGCTCATCATCTCTACTTTTAGGGCCTGAATAGTTTTGTGCAAATGAAATTTAGGAAAAGTTTAGTCAAGAAATAATTACACTCGGAGGTTTGGCATTGCCTGCCGAGAGGCGACCGCTGTTTAGAAATTTTTTTTTTTTTTTGATATTGGTTTGACCAGGGGCCGATATACGGAGTGGTAGTATGTACCTCTAACCCCAACGGACGCCTATTAATTGGAAAGGATCGACATTTGAAAAAATGCTGGACTATAAGATCGTCCATTCTAGCACTAAAATAGCTCCCTTGCTAACTTTCATGGCAAAAAGTTTTTTAGACCGAAAGCATTGCTAAAAGTGCTGCTCCAACAGTTGCAATGGCCGAGTGTGCAAACCACTGGCATGTCAGTCGAGAGATCCGAGCTAGTATCCTCGGGCAGCGAATTTTTTATTTAATTTTGTTTCTTTCTTTAATTTTTAGATTTCATCGGTTTAACAATAAAAATATTTTTTTTTTCATTTTATTTAATTTAGTTTTTTATATAAATAATTTATATTATGTGAATCGAACTTTCCCGCCATGGTAAAGTGTTTCTTTTATTGCTACATTTTGAAAACTTATAGCTAAAAAAACAAACAGAATACTTAATGCTATAGCCTCCTCGCTACGCTCAGGTAAAAGCATTTCCTTGCTTATTTTAGAGTTACTGTGTTTCCCTTAATATTACGCAAAATTTACTCAATTTTAGAAGCTTTTCCTTAATTCACGTTGATGCAGAAAATAGTGCGTCATTAATTTAAAGAAGTAAATTTTTTAAATATAAGTAATAATTTGGCCAGTGCTGTTAAGACGAAGTTAATTGCTTTACTGGCAAATGTCGGCTGTGGCGTCGCGTGCAGACTGCTGCTTCTGGTTCGAGTCCGGTTGGAAGTGGTTAGAGTAAGCTAGGTCAATTATTTCAATTTAAATATAAATTACAAATTGTAAAATGAATTTCATATATGGAAAACCCTAAATACTGAAATATTTATCATAAAAAATAAATGAGATACTTTTTTCTTTTAAATACGATTTAAAAAAAAATGCAATAAAACAAATTTAATAACAAATAAAAAAAATATTTAAAAAAATCAAAATCCTGCTCTGGGAAGACTCTATCCTTGCAACCCTCAACCAGCAGTCCAGAGCTTTGCTCATTGCGACTGTTTAAGCGCCATGTGCAAAATTACATACTTATTCTTTTGACGGCAAGTTAATTTTTCTTAAGAAGAAAGAAATTAGTACTGAAAACGCAGGAATTGTGTTTTCCTTATATAGGGTCAAATCGTTTACTCATTAAGGCAGCCATGTCTTCGTAGCCATTTCAAGGTAATATTTCCTTAGAATAATATACTTTTTTCCTAGCATCAAGGAATGTAGCAGATCTTCCAATTAGGCTTTCGAAGGACAGAAAAGATCTTTTTGCCAGAATTAGAAGTAAAACACTTTTTTGGCGAAAAAATAATTTTTTTTTTTTTTCAAAAACCTCAGCGTTTCATTTTATTTTACTTTATTTTATTTGTAAATTACTATACAACTAACTAAATTCCCTACGAGGATATAAAGTTGTGTATGTTTGTATATGCTTATATACATGTGTGTTGATGTGTGTTTGTGACTGGCATATTGGCCAATGGATGCATGTCGTCACACACGCGCTTCATAATTCGCACAATGCACAAAAGCAAAAATTGGTTGGCGCACGCCAATACACCCACCCAGAAAAGCATTGCGCTCACAAACGCACTCGCATAAATACATGTGCGCGTAAAGCAGCACTTTGTATAAATATTTATATTCTTCTATCTATCTACCTCCCGCTCCCACTCGCTCCCACTCGCTTACGCAATCTATATGCCACTTGCGCCACGCCACTTAAATGCAATTTAACGGTAATTACTTAATGTGAAAACATAAATAATAATAAACAATAAGGCCAACAATGGAAAGGCTCAGTTATATTATTTTATTTTATCGTTTTCTTTTTTCTTTTTTTTTTTTTGGTAATAAATTTTTCCCATTAATGTGCGTTAAATTGCTTTTACTCATCAGCGACACGAGAGGCTAGGCGGTAAAGCGCCCAACATAACCGCAAAAACACATACATTTACATTTATCTGTGTTAAAAAGCGATTACGTGTAAGCCATTCTTAGCTTTGACCGCTTACTCAAACACTCAATCGTTTCGGTCAAGGCTTCAACGCTTTCGGCCACTCATCCACTCATCCACTCAGGCACCCTGGCGTATGAGTGATGTTTAAGGCAAGCTTATTAATTTTTTTCTTCTGAAATATTTGCTTGCGTTTCTGCTGGTTTTCTAGCTATGTATGTATGTATGTATGCTATACTTGCTGTTCCTGCTAGCGTTAATCCTCTAGGCTCCTGCCTAAGGTCGGATGTGAGACCCGTGTGTGTACAGCGCAACTGGCCAGTGACCGAGGCCAGCGCTGCGGCTGCGGCTGCGTGGGCGACTTAAGCAGAGGCTATGTTGTTGTTGAGTGCTCTCGAGGGCCCGTGTGTAGTGCACATTCGTTTACGTTTAAGCGGTTATGCGTGAAGCATTTTGCGCCAACCTCTTAAACTGCACACGTTTTTCGCTTTTCACCCTTCCTGTGGCATATTTATTTATTTATTTTTAATGCATTTAAATCGCATGCATGCGCACACACACACAGGCGTTCGCCTACGCTTGTAAAAATGGGAAAAATATGTAGAAAAAAGAAACGTAAAAATCGGCTGCCTTTGGCCCTGAGTTGCCCGTTAGCACTCACTTGTGCGCCGAAGCAGCGAATATCCTCTCAACAACCAATGTACAAGGGCAAAACGTTTGCTGCCTCTGTGTGTGCAGGGCCAAAGAGTTAAATGTGTGAAAATTTAAATGCTGCAGCATTTCATTGACTGCATAATACTTTAAACTGCTTAAGTCGACGAGTATCCATAACTGTCAGCAAGATTTTCAGCAAAGCACTGACATAGTTTAAAACATGTTAACATATGTATGTATGTATGTATGTATGTATGTACGTAGTATGTGCATAGTTGCTTAGAAGACACCCAAGCACACATACATACGTACATACATACATACATATGTAACTACTTATGCAAACGCAGACGTGCTTTATCCGTAAGTGAAACGCTCGCATATGGTCTTCTCGCTTCACTTCACTTCACTTCATTTGACTACATCTCTGCTCACCTTCCCCTTCTTTTTTGACTATTTAATGCAAATTTAGTGAAAATATCACCTTTTACTGGGTCACATGTGCATGAGAGAATCCGCTTACATTAGAGTTTACATTGTTGTTGGTATTTCATGGTCACTGCACGTTTGAATCAGTGTTGCCAGTTCGCAGGCAAATCGGATTTTCGGTCGAAAAACGGGATTTTTTGCCATCAAGAAAATTTATTAATTGATAAATAAGATAAAGCTGCTCTCTGTGGTAAATTAACGTAGTTCATATGAACCCTATCAGCAGAATTTCATTCACTTTAAATGAATTGTAATAGCAAATTTATTAGTTATACAGAAAGTAATTGGGAAAAATAAAGTGATATAAGTTAGAAAAACGTGTGGAGAACTCGAGAAGTTGTGTATTTTGATAACATTGAAAAAATTTCCAATCATTGCTTGTTTTGTTTCCAAATGTTTTGAGTTTATAAATTCTGAAAAGTATTTTGAGTAAATTTCTTGAAAAATTAGCTTTAGTGTTCCGTACTACCTCGCTGGTAGGAGTAAATTTTACGCTGCAATTGATACTTTTGTAGAGCATTCAATTCTGAAGAAAACCCACCATTGACCAAGATTATACCATAAAATGCCTCACAGCTGCAGAGTTTTGAAAAAAAATCAAAGTTTACGTGTATTTTATATGCGAAATCTTTGCACGCCTTCGGCGAGTACTTAATGTTAATATTAAGGTTTCGAGTTCTCAGGGAGATTTTTTTAGGTGTTTTCCACAAAATTTCGGGGTAGGAGTGAAAAAAAACCAATAGTCGCCAAAAAGAAGCACCCTACTTTACATACATACCTGCGTTTTATATCCGAAAGCATTTTATGTATAATAAATACATACAGCGCGGAATTTCTGTTATATTTTTAGTATAAAACGGGATTTAGGTTGTATTTAGACGGGATTTCATTGGCCCAGTTACTGGCAACACTGGTTTGTATGATAGTTTGCATCACTCATACGCCCCGTATGCTGTGCTTTTGTAGTGTATGCCACCAACGCTAAGCGGCAGTGGTTACGATGTAAGTGTATGTAGTGTTTAAAACTGATGTACTCAAAGGAAGATAATAATAAACGGATTTTATTTTCTTTAAAAGTTGTATATCTACGCGAGAAGAAGTTCCAATTAAAATTTAAGGATTTGCAAAAAAAAGATTAAAATTGCAGCCATTTGTAAACGCTGATAATTGAATTGAAAATTCCACTTGGCACTTGGTTAACCCTGAGCGACCTGTTATCAAGACACTGTTTGTTATCACTAGCAAGAGTTTAAGTGCAGAGTTTGAATAGCAACGAGACGGAAATTACACCAACAGGCAACTCTTATTCGTGGGTCTCGATAAAGCACAAAAGTTTTTTTTTAAGTTAAAATGCAAAAAATATAACGTACGACAAAAACAAAAAAAAAATTAAAAACACACGAAACTATGGGCCAAATATAATAAAACTATTTTTTTTTAGTCTTTTACTCTGACGTCAGGAATTTTTTAAAAGGACTTTGTAGTTTTAAAGATTCATTTATTTATTCTAAAAAATATGGGTTAACAATGCAAGAGAAAATTTGAAAACATTAATGTCTTTTGGTTTAAAACGAGGAATAGGTATTGAAAAAGAACTTTTAATACATTTTATTTTTTAAGCTTATAAAGTTGGGAACTCGAAATTCGAGGATGTGGTCATGTCAAAAACAAAAATATTGCAAATTTCCAAGAATACTCACGGATAAAATTGTATAAAGAAATTTTTAATACCCATTCATCCTTATGCAGCCAAAAATTTAATATTTTTTGAAATTTTAAAGTCGCTTGAAAAAAAAAATCTTGATATCAGAGAGAAGAAGTAAATATGCAGTTTTACTATATTTTGCCAAAGTTTTTTTTTTGGGGGGTTTTAATCAAGTGATAATTTTTGTCTGCAAAGTAACTACAGCGTACGCATCCCAAGCATCAGAGCGGCGACAACACACACATACGTACATATAACATGTATATCTGTACAAATCGCGTGCCGTGGTGTTAATGGAGATTCAACATTTGAAAGCTAATTTATATGTCTCTGAGTGTAGCTGAGTGCGCAAAGATGCTTGCCACAATTCGTTGATATCCGGAGATGCTCAGGGTTCGAATTCTACTGCAGGCAAGACGCAAATTAAATTTGTTTCTAGTTTTTTTTTGGTTATTCACTTCAGGGATGCTTTTTCAGAACGAACGCGGTCACTGAATTGAATATTTACCAATATACAGTACTTTCGCTGACGTTTATAGTAAGATCAATAACGTTTCTATTTGATTTTATTATTTTTTTCCTGAGTGTAGAAACTTCCCTGTTACTGCTAAGGCTATGCCATAAGGTTGCTTTTAGTATCAGAAAAACATTTATGAAAAAATTGCAGATAGAAGGTATTAAATATAAAGCTGCATTCCGAATACCTGGAACCGCACATTTTGTAATCAGTGTTCAGGAGCTATCCGGGACAGACAACTTACTTACAAAAAACTTCTCTACAAAGCTCATAAATTACCGGATAAAATTATGAAAACAATCGCACTACATAAACTCTTCAACACTAAATATTTCTTTGACATATTTTTTTAAATTACACTTAGTTTGAGTTTACAAACGCTTAACTTTTAAATCTCTTAATTGTGTGCTAATCAGTTCACAATTAAATCAATACAATTACTTAACTTACCTACATTACATAATTAATGAGCAAAATAAGAAGATCGAGATAGTTAATAGGGCTTGCCAAAATCTATCTCTTACTACGCTCGCACTGAAACCACCGCATGTCAAGTAGCCCACTCGTATACGTAGTTGAGCGTTAAGCAAAGTGGCCAATCAACATGATGACCATGAGCATAGGGTAGAACTACATAGTTTGGCGTTGAAACAAAGCAACAAAACACGCGGTAATAACTCGTAAGTAGACGTTCATTTTGTTGCTGCTGATCATCATCATCAACAGTTGAGCCATTTGCCATTCTTCGCCTATGTCAGCTCATTTATATATGTCGAATGTACACAAACACATATACATATACATATATGTGGATATGTACATTAGATCGTACCATCTTAAAAGGTAAAAAAAGTTACACATGCTGCCCTGAGTTTATATTTAGTAGTTTTGTAAACAATTTCTTTGGCTGAACCTAGAATCGCCTTTTTTACATTTGTCGGTGAACCCGCTTAGATTCGGAAACAATTTTTTTCTTAAATGCTTCTGGAATAATAGAATTACTTACTGCCTTTTGCAAAAGTTTAATGAGCTCAGCAAAAGAGTTTTAATTTGCTTGCGTTAGGCTGATAGGAACTGAGATCTAGTGCGTGCACCAAAAAATGTTCTCCCCGAAACACGAACAACGATATATCATCCTTCAAGCTCAAACTGTAAATGTCGAAAATACGTTGAAAATTTAAAAAAGACGACCACCCCATATTTTGCAGAAAAAAAATCGAAATTTCCTTCGAATCGAATCACTGCCATAGCAAAAATTTAATGATTTTTGGCAAGCTTTAATTAAATGGTATTAGGGTGGTACGTTAGGGTTGAAAAAATTGATATCTGGTGCGTAAGTATTAGAGAGGGATACTTGAGCTCAATGAACTTTGGAACACAAAAATTTTCGCCTCGAAACAAGAACATCGATACATCATACTTCAAGATCAGAGCGTAAATGCTGAAAATATGACGAAAAATACAAAAAGGTGGCGCTACGTTTGGTAACAAAAAAAAAAACATAAAAAAAATTAAAATTGGCTTGTCTAGAGTCGAAGTTGCACGTCGCATTTTTTTTTTTGGTACAGTCTAATGTACATATGTATGTATATAAGCGCAGATTGCATAGGCCACTGTCGATTCGCTTACTTGCACCTTGATGAGTGCAACCAACTGAAGTGTATTGAAGTGAAGTGGTATATGTAAGAGCCATTGTATATGAGGATCCCAAACTTATAGCCATGCATACTTCTAAGTCAATGTGCCAAATGTTATGCAATAAAATGAAGTGCGGCAGCTACTTGGCTTGCCAGCTGGTGGCGGCTGCCAGCAATCGGCTGCCGACCCAACTTGTTAGGCAACCAAGTCAGTCAGCCAGCCAGCCGTATCTGCAACTAATTTCCTACCACACTGACTGCTCACACCATACACTCGTAGCTGCTATGGCTCTGCTGCTCCTATTTGCGGTCGAGACAAATGCAAATTAGCAGTAGTTGAGCAAATTGCACACTTCATTGTTTGAGGCGACACATTAATACGGAGAGTAACGCCATGCCGCCGCCATCAACTGGACGCAGCAACGATGCAACAACGCTTTCAAGTAGTTGCTCAAGCACACGCTTGTTTAATATGCCAACGCCGCATGACACATACAAAACCAGCTAAATAGCTCTATATATACGTCTGGTCATAGGATTCTAATTATTTGACTATGTACTTGTATATGTAAACATGTATGGAATTTAATGGATGTGCTTGCATGTGTAAAATTATGTTAATTATATGTAGCAGAAAATTGTTGCAAGTTGCAAACTGCAACTACTACACGGCAATGCAGAGATTCTGGCTCGTCAACTTCGTGCCACTTCACAATAATTGATGATTAATTATGCAAATGTATGACGATTTTAGCAATTAGCAATTTTGCTGCGTGTGACATTCTACACAAATGTTTTTACACACAGTTGAACATTGAAACAAAAATTTTAATTCAGTTCGTTTCGCCATTATGGACAAGACTGTCAAGATATCTTAATCCAAAAATAATTCCAGATCGTGATATGCCTCTTGTTTAGGTAGGACATCAATTGTGGGTTGGTTATATGTATATACAAGTAATTTTTAGCAAAAAAAAAAACCGACTTCAACTCCCATATAAAAAAAAATATATATATATATATCCCATGATCCGCTGATCGCAAAAATAATTATCGAAATTGACGTGGTCCAAAGTTATGCGGTAACATACATAAAAAAAAAATAAAAAATAAAAAATAAATATTCCGACGAACTGATAACCTCCTCCTGTTTTGGAAGTCGGTTAAAACCAGATCTGGTTCCCTATTTGACAAGGACAAGGTTCAGTGGGTGTTAGATTCTTTTAAAGCGCTGAAAGCTGTAGGTTGGGATGGTCCTTTACAACAATAATTCACAGAAGCATTAATTTCGGACTGGGTTGGAAGGGCGTTTGATAATATTCGAGGATTCGAGGAGGGCGTTCGCCGGGGCCCCAAACATGACAGTTTTCAGTACTAGGTTCAAGCGCAAAAAGATCTCTCAAGCTACGTGGCTGTCTCCATATCGAAAAACGAGAAACCAAATAGAAGGAAGGAACACTTCCAGTGTTTAAGACGTGCGTACACTCCGCGGCCCAAACATCGACTCGGACCACTGCCTTGTTGCAGCCAAGATAAACACCCGCCTCTGTGCAGCAGAAAAGGAAAGATACTTATACGTATGTAAATATCTAATTTGATTTTAAATTGTATGTTTTAAATATGTATATGAATTTACCTTTTTTCGGAATTCCCTTGGGCACATAACCGCTCATTAACCGTACAAATGCAGTGCAGTGATGTGTTACTCGACAAGCTCTCAGCAGTGCCAATTAATCATTTCACGCAACGAAACCTTCTCGCGTTTTTTTACTAAATGTTAATTTAACTTTTTAATGTAATTATTCATTATTTATTTTTTTTTATAAGATTTTCACTGTGGAAATATTTTCTAGCAGTGAATTTTTTCTGATTTTTCAAAGGCACTTTTTATTAATAAAATGTAAATATTTATCGCAAAAAACTTATAATTTATGTACACGCTTAAGTAGCATAATTAATTAAATCAGTTGAACTTTCATATCTATATAAATATTGTCAGAATAAACGCAGTTGTAACATACATTACCACAAGTTCATATATAGTGTGTTTGTTAAAAGCTGCAAAGTAAATATTTTTTTTTTTAAAAGCCACCGAATAAATAAATTAAAACAAAGCGAAAGTTACTATGGACTACACGAGATTTTTTGCTTGATTTTTAATTAAAATAAAAATTTATGGCGTCAGCCGATATTCGGTCAGTAGTGGCGCCAATTCAATTACAAATATACACACACGTTAGCGTTCGAGCTGGCGAAAAAAAAAAAAAACGAAGTTGTTGAGTAATCCTATTTGACAAGGCTTTAGTCATCATGGCAATGCATTTAACATGCAGGCGTTCGGTTTTTTGCTCCTTCTATTCGATTGCAAAAAAAATTTGCAGAAATTATGCTGTACATATACGAGTATATATGTATGGATATTTACGTAGTTACAACGTACACATACACGCACATTTAACCTGCGCAGTCTTCTACTGACTCCCATTGGCTGCATGAAGGTGAGCTCTCACCGCACTATACTTTCAATTCTGGCAACTATCTTGAAAGCTGTTTTATGTCTTTCGGAAGACTAATTGAAAGATCTACTAAATTTTCTAAAAATTTAATTAAATTAATATACATATGTATGTACTTATATATTTTCCTTTAATACAAAATAAATATTGAATAAAAAAATTTAGAAAAGGGAAAAGGTTAATGATTTAAAACACTTAAAATTAAATACATTAAAATAAATTTGATTTTTAAAACAAAACAAACTCTAAAATTAAAAAAAAAATTAAATTAAAAAAGTAAAATAATAACTTAAATAATATAACTTTCTAAAAATTTAAAGAAATTTAAAAAATATATTTTTCTTTTTAAACCAGTAAAATTTAGAATTGAAAAAATACAGAAATTAAAAAAATAAACGAAACTATTAAAAAATACGTTTCTACAAATTAAATGAAAAAATATATTTTTATTTTTGAAACAGTAAACCCTAAACCTCGGACTTGGCCTTGGGGCTTGGACAACGCGACCAAAATCATATACAAGTATTTTCTGTCAAAAAAGGCTTTTCATTATGAACGTTGGCAAGGGAGCTTTTTTTTTGTAAGACTTTTATGGCGGAATAAACGAAAGCTTTCAAACTATCTGGCCTACTTTCTCTTTCGATTGTCTTAACCTGGGATCACACGATTTGTAAATTTGTACAGATTTGGACATTTTTTACAAAAGAAGCATGTTGATCGTCAGACAATAGACGACTGTGGATGGTGTCAGAGAGGAAACTGCTGACAATTCTTTCAAGCGTCTTAAGCGCAAAGGAGAAAAGGCTGATGGGCCCAAGGTCCGGAAATACCTTCGACGCCACCACAGAAAACTCTCAAAGCTTTTTTATAGACCCGGATTACCTGTCTTTATGCCTTATTGAATTGCTTCCAGCAAAGCGAGTCTAATTCCGGCGACCACCCCACGGTTTGGGTCAGGGCATGCCTGACTTAGGGCCACTGAGCAGGTCGCGGTAACTACATTGACCATGTTTTCTAAATCCTCGGTACATTTAGTTTTTTATGGGGGCTAAGCTAGAAAACTTGTCTGCAAATAGCTTTTCATAATAGCTCCAATCTGTGTTTTTTAAGTTGTTGATAGTTGGAGAGAAAGTCAATACTGTTTCAATATAGCGTTGGTCAGTGAAGGAGTGCTCATCCAGAACCAGCCAACTCTCAACTACCTCGATAAAGCTTTCACTGTATAAGATTATGTCTAACACTTCCTTACGGTTTTTAGTAGTGGAAGGTGATAGGTTAGTTGCGAAGAGGTAGTTGAAAAGTAACTCACCACGATAATATATGTCTGTACTGCCCCAATGGACTTGGTGGGCATTCGCATCGATACCAAAGAAAATGTGGCCGTGTTCGTATTTGGTCATCAAGTTCCGCGCCGTTGAATGAGCGGGGTCATAGGGCATGTATGGCGAAACCAGCACGATGAATGTGCTCTCTAGCTCAAATCGCGTTGTCGCGATGTCACCATCACTAAAATTTGGTAAAATAAAGATATAAGTAGTTTTAACGTTGACACTTTTTGTGAACAGCTCGTAACCCGTGGGACCCAATCCACAGACTTTTGATTTCAAACCCACGGTTCTTGGATTAATGCTACCTCAACTTCGCCCTTGAGCAGACGACATAGTAGAGCAGCCGAGGCAGCGGAGATCTCCGGTTCCGGCGCCGGTTCGGGAGCCTCAATGTCCACGTCCGTTGCTGCACACGGAGCTGGAGGCGCGCTGAGCGTCCCCGCGATAAAACCTAATTATGACCTCGTCGAAGCCATAAAACACTCGGTCATTTGATGGATCGTCCTTATCTTCCATCGGCTAATGCGCAAATGATCGAGATGCTGAGGGATCTCGCTTTAAGGAGGACTGTAGAGAGAATTCGCGCAACTTTCGGTTTCCAAATGGAGGAAAATTATTTTTGGCTACTCCCTGCTGAATGACGATGGAAAACTTTCGCCACATGTGTGGTCTTCTGGACCCGGCATTAGGCATCCTTAAGTTAATTATTCATTTCTTGCTCAAATCTGTTGTCTCAAATCTGTTGTCTCAAATCTGTTTTTTTTTTTAATTTGTAAAGTCCTGGAATCTGAAATTTTAAGTGATTTTCATGAGCAGCCATGTAAAGATTCAGAGTAGGTGCGAGCCGAATGAATGCATTACATATATCATTTTCCAAGCAATGAGGTTTTTTTAACTTAAATCTCCCTTTGGCGTATTATATGCAAATCTGTGCTTAACCGAAATTCATTCACAGCCTTTCAAAAAAAGAAATGCTAAAATACATGTGTATGCCTGATGGAAATAAATACGTTTATGCATGTTCATTAGGGTGGTCCAAAAATGCATGTGAAAAAGTAAAGTCGGAATTTGTATGCGCTCATCCCAAGAATTGTTCTATATCGAAAAAATATACTTTTTTTTTTAATTTTGAAATCAAAAAATATTTAGAGGTCCCTCAAAGCGCCGCAAGTATTCCACGTATTTTATATGGGGGAAAAACAACTTTACGTAGAAATGATATAGAATTCTTAGAAATCAATATTTTTCCATCTGAGAACTCTGATTATCTGCAGAAGATTCCCAGTAATAATACCCAAGTGTTTAGTTAATCATTTTTTCAGTGCAACCATGATTTATATGTCCGCCAAAAACCCGGAAAAATGCGGTAGTGGGAACAATAAAAACTCGTTAGTATTAAAAAATGGTTAAATAAACAATTGGGTATTATTACCGAAAGTTTCCTGAAGAGAACCAGGGTTTTCCGATCGAAAAATTTTGATTTTCAAGAATTCTACACCATTCCTACGAAAAATTGTTTTTTAATTTTTTGTTATATAAAAATGTATGGAAAACTTTGAGCGCTTTGAGCGAACTCTAAAAATTTGTTTGATTTCAAAATCCTAGGGTCTGAGAGCATTACCATTCTGACTTTACTGTTTTTGGACCACCCTAATGTGCATATGTATATCAAAAGCCCTATGGGCATTTCAAGCTTAACCGTGGATTTTAATACCACGAAAATACATGAAATGCATACATACGTATTTTCGCTAACTCAGAAACCTACATACATACATATTTATATATATGTTTAAGTATGCATGTATGTAAATCCATTAGCGGTTTAAACTCAATCGTGAAGTGCCAAGAATACGGCTGCATTCCATGGATACTTAAAAACATATACCTACACACATATTTAATCATACGTACATTCGAATAAACATATATTTTTTGTCTCACCTTAATATGCTATGTATAAATGTACATTAGGTTGTCCCTGCGAATTCTATGCACACAACCATATATTTTCCTTCTGGCCTAAATAAAGTTCGTCTCTGCAGAAAAATTTATCAATCGATAAAAAATAACCAACTTGTAGTTAGCTTTTTTGCGGGATTTCTAAAAAATAGATTAAAAATCTAACTTGTAATTAGTTGAAAAGTAGTGCAGGAGTAATGCAAACGTAATCGGGTGATTGTTTTCTTTAAACAAGGTTCTTTTTAAATATTCTCATACAAATTTTACTTTGAGTATTATTTCTTTCTGAACTTCATAAATACTTTTTTTCAAATGTAATGTTAACTAAATAAAGTAAATAAATAAACAAGTAAAAAAATTAAATAAATATTGGTTGTTTTATTGATACTTTATGCGCAAAATTAGTTAGTTAGTTGACTTCTCATGCGGGGGTAACCGCCCCTGACTATTTCGCGGCCATCGCCATAGAAATATATGTAGTTAGCCTTCTTCAGAGAAAATATACAGATAATAGTGACCTTTAGTTCCCCCCTAATCAACTTCAAGTTAACTTATAGTTAGAAGCATTTCATGTAAGGGTGTAGCTCTAATGTGTGTGCAAATTTTTATTTCCCTAATATTTTTCACAAATACAAACATACATATATACGCATTTCGAAGGATTTATTTTTTTTTTAACATCTTTCACTTGATAAAACCAAAAAGAGAAAATTTACCTGATTTCCCAAAAAAAAAAAATTCCCTTATTTTCTGGGACACTCTAATAGGTATATACACATTCATATATAGCTGTGCATGAGTGTGTGAAAAATGCTGTTGTCGCGGTCAACCGAGTGCAAAAATTTTGCGGGTAAATAATGCAAGAGTGAATAACGTATATAAAATATATTGACGTTTATTACTTAAATTATGATTGAGTAAAAGTAAATTGAATAACGGTTAACCATTGTGTGTCATAACAATGAAATATGAATTGTGTATTTTTTGCTGTTCTGACTGGAATTTAAATAACCCAAATGGTGAAAAGACACTGGTGCACTGCTTCGGAATATGTAAATTAATAAAAAATCGAAATTTCGGCAATATCGGTGCACGGACATAACTATCTCCCATACGTACATCCTTAATTTTAGCTACAATTATAAGCAAAATAAAGCGAAAATTGGTAGCTGTCTGTGAAATTGTGGTCTTATGCTCTGTGGCAAATTTCGTTTCGTTCGGTTAAAGGACATGACCCATACATCCTTTTTCTCAAAAATTAGTTTTTAGCTATATTTGTGATCAGAATGTAATAAAATCGAATGAAAGCTTATAAAGTCCAACTTTTTAACTCTTTGGCAAATTTCGTTTCATTCGGTATCAGGAAATGACTAACTCCTTTATGAATTTTAGTTATTGAAAAAACTTTATAATTTAATATTTTATTTAAAAAGGATCTTAAATAAGAAATTTTCTAAATTTGCTCAATAAATAAGATAATTTATTTTAAATGTATTTTATAATATTGTAGTTTAAAATGTATATCTCAATTTCTTCAAATTCCTTTTTTTTTGTAGACCTAAGTGATAATAGTTCCGGTTCCGACATTAATAACAAATCAGCCATTAAATCTCTCGTCATTTTTCTTTTATGGGAAAGTCGCACATTCCCATTATATTTTTATAACTGGCTTCTAAGGCTTCTTCGGACAAACACAATGCAATTAAATAATAATAAATAATAAAATTCGTAAAACGTTCTCATCATCATTTTTTACAATTCGTTTTTCCATAAATCTAAAAATTTTGAAAAACTAGAAAAAATTTACGCTCAAACATGCAAACAAAATACTGACTATGTAGTTGTCATTCGACGCAGACGCATAAACAAAGTTGAGAGTTGAGCTAATTTGTGCGGCACCATCATCCATCGTCAGCTTTGTTGATGTTGTATCCAAAATTTAAGCGTATCGATTGAATAATTATTGTCCTTTTTTTGTTTTTTTTTTTTAAATATGTATAAATAAAATATACATCGCAAATAAAAACAAAATCGAAGTCGCCCAACGTGGGGCTCGAACCCACGACCCTGAGATTAAGAGTCTC
>NW_023458558.1:3901463-3931435 GCF_013731165.1 Rhagoletis pomonella
CCCTGAGATTAAGAGTCTCATGCTCTACCGACTGAGCTAGCCGGGCACTCCATGATCTGATGTCAAATGCGCTACAAAACACAAGCTGGCAATTTTAATGCTCAACACTCTTTAAGAGACGATCACCTAAGAGAGTCTGTGAGAATGTGATTCACAGTAAAAATTTTAAGAGAATTGAACAACAAATATTTAGAACGGAAACTCAATTGACTTGCATGTATTTAGGATATTACACTTTATGATGTTTTAAGTAATAAAATTATTATTTTATATATTAGATTATTACAAAACTTACGTATGTACATATTTGTATGTACTCAAATTAAATACCAAAGTATCATTACTCACATCTTTGATACGGTCGCGATCCTTTTTCCGCGCTGCCTTAAAGGCCGGTGGATCTTGCTCGGCTTCCAGATCAACGGACATAAATTCATCCAGAGTGAGCGCGCTGGAGGGAGTGTCGGCGAATTCAATTAACCGCTTGCGTACGGTAGATTCATGTATTTTGACAATGCCAACAATATCCATGATCGTACGACTGAATTCATGCATGCGTGCCGCAATCAATAAAGCTGCAATCGAATTAAGAAAGTAATACATACTTTGTTATTAAATTACGCATAGATATTTTTTAAAAGCGCTCTATATATTATATTTATTTTAATAAAAAAAATTACTGCCGCCCGAGCAGGGACTTGAACCCTGGACCCTTGGATTAAAAGTCCAATGCTCTACCGACTGAGCTACCCGGGCATATGCCGGTGCGGCTATTTTTATTTACTAAGAACAATATGCAGTGAGTCACAGTAGTTCATTTCAGCTCGTGTGTACATGCATATGAGCGATTACACAGGGCAACACTAAATAATTTTGGTGCGGAAAATGTTATAGAATGTGATTTCCTTTTGATTTAATTAATAAACTTTCCATTATTATTTTGAGCAAGAAATACTGATTACTTTCGGACTTTAATTTCTAGAGCAAAAATACATTTTACATACAGTACGTCCTCGGTAAAAGTAACTGATAAAAATGGGGGTTGTTGCGTTGATTGAGGTTGCTGCCTTAATAGGATATTACGAAAATAGAACAGTATGCAAGTAGTGTTTTTAAAGTACGGCATTCAACTGTTGGGTACGACCAGTACAACTAATATAGACAAAAAAATTTTGCCAGCAAGAATTCGAAATCACGAAAAAATATATGATTTTGACACATGGTTACATTTTTTCGACGAAAATTTTAATAAAATATATAAACTTGAGTGATTTTCTAATGAAAAATGTAAGTAAATGCTTGGTTGTTTAATTAATTTAGTTAATTCTAACGATTTGAAAGATGCTCGGCTGATAGAAACTGCATTCACAATAGGGATGCAATCGCAACCAGACTCCGACAGTTATCACGACAAAGAAGTTAAAACGTATGTTAAAGGATGTCAGAATAACAAGAAATATACCTGTAGATCCTAATTTTTTGTCAATTTAAAATAATTTTAAAAATACTATAGAAATTAATTACGCTTGAAATGAAACCGTGGACACCAGCTTGCCGGGAAACTTGCAAATTCCTATAAATTTGCGTTCGTGCAGAAATTTGCAAGTTTCTCTACTTGAGAGAGAATTTGAGAGAACTTTTGTACTTTCTGACATTTTGAGTGATGGGTAATTCAAATCACAAATAAATTTTATTTTTTATTTGGTTGACGAATCAAATCAGAAATAAAATTTATATAGGAATGGATGCAACTTTTAATTCAGAAATAAATTTGATTTATGGATTTGTGATTTGGCTAATTCAATTCAAGCAAAAAATGGACTCGAATCATGACATCCGTTAACGGATCGAAAACCATACGAAAGAAAATGACGTGATACGTCAGTCGTAAAAGATGAATGGGATAAAGAGTACGTTCACGTATATCATAATCGGAAAAATGTGTTTACGTGACGAGTAATACGATATCGTATGTGACGAGTCGAGCCCTGAAATGTGCTACATTTCGACGCGAATAATGAAATGTGCTGGTCTTCCACGGTATTTGAACGACGATATAGTCCTAAAATTTTCTCGTAAGTAGGCTTGAGCATTAGTCATCTGAGCTTATAGCTATGCTATGACAATGAACTGGTAAAATTAAGTCATTGCAAAAACTTATTTTGGGATATGGGACAAATACGGGGCATTAAAAAGGAGAAACAGAACATTTTTCATCCCATATTAACTAACAGAACAATTCTGGTTAAGACAGTTGAAACAATTTTGTAAGACATAATTGCAAGAAAGTAGGAACGATCGTTTGAAAGATTTTGTTTATTCTGGCGCGAAAGTCTTACAAAAAAAGCTTCCTTTCCCACTTTCACGATGAAAAGCTTTTTTTACAGAAAGCACTTCTATATTATTTTGCTCTAACAATGGCAATGATGGTGGAGTGAGAAAAGCACTGGTGAGCCATACGAGAGATCCAAGAACTCCAGAACTCGAGCAGCGGATTTTTTAATATGTTTAAAAATAATATTTTGCTACCTTTTTAATTTAATTTTCTTTTAATTTTAAGATTAATATTTTTTTTTAAATAAAAATACATATATTTGATTTAATTTTTGGAAACTTATTTTATTTTAAAAATATTCCTTTTAGTTAAATTTTATTGTTTTAAAAAGTAAAGTATTTTTTTTCATTTTTATTTTCATTCAGAAATTTTTTTAATTTTTTTAGTTTAACTTTTTTTATAAAATTTTTACAAGTTTTTAGATTTCATTGTTTTAAAAAGAAACATATTTTTTTAATAATCATTAATTTTGTGAAATCTAATTTCTTATTTTTTTCTTTTCAATTAACTTTTATTTTTATCTCTATTTCTAATGTAATTTTTAGGTTTTTTCTTTTACAAAGAAATACATATTCTTTTTTAATTTTATTTATTATTTTAGGAAACTAAGACTTACCAGCACCACATAACCCGGTCGGTCGCCGACCAGAGTGGAGCGAGTCCTTTTTCATGCGTTGGACAATGCGTAGGGCAGTCATGGAGACTTCATGCGTCTTAGCGCCAAACTGTAGTTTATTTGCGAAGCGCATGATATACAAGCAGGGATCTAGAAGAGGGAAGTGAAATAAGAGAAGGGTAAATTATAATATATAAATAAGCGAAAACAAATTAGTACAAATATGTATGTGTGTGAGCTTTTGAAAATGCGGAAGCAAGAATAAGGAAGTGCGCTGTACTTCAAAAATATTTATAAGAACTAAAAACAAATCACATAACAAGTATAGAGTACAAGAAACTAACAAAATAATAACAAATACATATCTATAAATATGATGGTGATTTCGCCTCCAAGAAAAAAATCAAAGTTCGATTTGCACAAAAAAGGCAATAAAAATAATTGCTTAATCATGTAAATATACTTATTTTAGTTTGTTTATGGCTAGAAAAATTAGTTATTTTTCAAACTTTTTAAAATACACATACATATTTATATACAATAAAATTTCACTGTTTAGAAAAAAATCTTAACGCTCATACAAATCAAAAATTTATTAGCAATGCGTCAATACAACCTGTTGTCTGTCGACAGCCAACCAAGCAAGCTGAGAGGTAAGACAAGAATTTGACCTTGAATATCAAACAAAAAAAAAAAACACAGGTACTCGCCAAGGCATTCACTCGAACGACTAATTGACCAAGTGGCCGACGGATCAATCAACCCACTAGACAACCAGTCAGTGAAAGAGCAACTTGCTGAGGCGGACAGACGCACGCATGCATGCAGTTGCGTGCAGTGCGGCAGCTGCTCGCCGGCTCCATTCTCAGTCAGTACCAAGCCTCCGTTAAAGTTGAAGCTGCTGTCGTCGTTTGCAGCGACAAAAATCTTGAACCCGATCTTGAGCAAGTGCGCCGTCGACGCATGCCCACAGCCGAATTTCAGTGTGCAACAACAAACAGGTGGAATGCTACATTGCAGACTGGTTTTCTGAATTAAATCTATTTTTTATTTGGTTGCTCATTTTTCGCCGCTTCGTACATTATTGAATAAATTGTTATTCAACTCGCCGCAAAAAGGTGTGAGCAAAGTTGACGTGGTGATAAATCCAATATTAAACGAAATGTTGTATGAAAAAAATTATAAAATAAAATGAAAAAAAACTGCAAATTTCGTTTGTAAAAAACAAAGAAATTTTAAAATAAAAATATGTACATACATATAGTGGTACAAGTAAATTTACTTACTACTCACATGCATACCCGCATATGTAGGCGGATGTTTGCAAAAAAGTTGAAATAACAAAGTGTAAACACTCTGATGCTACAGAACAAAAGACTAAAGCAACAAACTTGTATTTTTCACATGCCGGCCGGTTAGATGGCGCAAAGTCGCATTTTCGGATTGTTCGTGATATTTAGTTCGCAAATAGGATTTTTTTTTTTTAAATATTGTTTCTGGTTTTGCAACTTACTGTTTGCATAACTTATTTTCTGCGAATTCAGCTTTTTAAATACGGATTACACGCGTAGGCTTGTAAAAATTGATGAGTTTTAGAAAAAAAGCGATAAACAAAACGTTTCGATAAAGAATTAACCGCCGGACTTGTAGGAAAATTAAAACTACGATATTTTAAGAAACATTTGTGGTTTTATTTAGTGTAAAACTAAATAAAATTTTAAATTCAATGAACTTTCAAAGATACACGTCGGTACAGTGATGGAAATTCAGTTTTTAATTTGTGCTTAAATTAAGGCCCTGTCTCCACAGGAAACAACAAATTCAACTAACTCTGGTTATATCTTCAGGAGCCTTTCAATAATCATACCTAATTGCTTATTTAACTATTTTTTAATACAAACGATTTTTTATTGGTCTGCCCATTGCATTTTTCGAGGTTTTTGTGGGTTTTTGGCGGACCTATAAATTATAGTTGCAATGAAAAAATTGTTAAATAAATAATTGGGTATTATTATTGGGAATCTCCTGCAGATAAACAAGGTTTTCCGATAGAAAAATGTTGATTCTTAAGAATTCAATATCATTTCTACGAAAAGTTGGTTTTTACCCATATAAAATTTGGGCGATTTGAGCGAGCTTTAAATATTTTTTGATTTCAAAATAAAAAAATAGGGATATATTTTTTTCGGTATAGAACAATCCTTGGGAATGAGAGCATAAAAATTCCGACTTTACTTTTTTACACACATTTTAGGACCACCCTAGTGTATATATCCGAAGGATTTAATCTGAAAATATTTTTAGGGGTTGCCACCTATTTGAAAAATTAACATCGATTAATTATAAATTAGATAAAGTATCACAACATTGTGAGTGTGAAATAGAAGGAGTTAAGAAAGGATTAATTTCGAAAATATTATTTATGGGGGTGGCCACCTGGTCAAAAGGCAAAAAGAAAAAAAGAAAATTAACCAGTTAAACGAAATAGTTTAATATAGGCATCAAACATGAGAGGTTTAATAAAGCTTTATGTCAAAAAATATTTTCAAAAGGAGCTGCCACCTGTTTAGAACTTCATAATAAATTTAAGTAGCAAGTTAAATAAAATATTTTAATGCGGGTATTAGGAGAGAGGTTTTCTGCTTTACATCCCGCCAAAAAAATGATACGGTCTAACAAAAGCTTTGTAAGTTCAAATTTCAAACTTTGTACAAAAATTTTAAAAATTCAACTAAATTTTTCTAGTTGAAAGTAAGCAACAAATTAGAGAATGGAGATTAAATCAAAATCGATAAATATATCGATCAAAATAATTACACCAAATAATATACATATACGAGCAAACGTTGATAAATCAATGATTAGCGCACTGTCATGCGCTCCAAGTCGACTGTCAAATTTTGAGCAAGTTATCTCCTTTCCGTGGCGGTAAATTAAAACCCTTACCTCATTTAATTTAGACTCCCAGCCATTGAAAAGAGACAACTTCGTCAATCGAATCGTGACGAACATGGAAGAAACTGATTTATTGTGCTTGAAAACCAACACTGAAACCAAGTAAAGCTTTGATGAACGCTTAAGCATTGAAATACCAAATTTTCAATTTAAATTTAGAAACTTAAGCAAATAAATTTCCAATCACCAATAAACATTTTGCAGTGCATAGAGAAACTCTCCATACGGAAATAATCGGTTTACGCACGTACCTACTCTTAATTTCCCATTTTCTTGTATTCGCATCGAAAAATAAAATCAATCCGAAATTACCTTGCATAATAAAGGTCATTTGACGTCGTACTGCGTTTGTATTTATATACAGATATATGTATGTTTATATGTATAGTGTTGCCCAGAGTACAACTTTTAAGTACTTTATTTAGAGCACAAATTTATTTAGAATAACTTTTTGACGCCACAATTTGCTTCACGCACGCAGAAACACATAAATTCGTCAATGCTAAACCCAACCGCAACTACATTCAACTACCCGTACTTACATAACTACATACATATGCTTATACGTATATTAGGGTGGAGCCACCGATGGAGTCCGCTCGATTGATATTTACTCTCCCCACAACGAGTTTAAAGTTTTGAAATTTGCGCAAAACCTCACAACTGGCTGCAATAGCTTTGACGTGTTCTGAAAGACGAAAGGCGACATCTTCTGGACCAAAGGACTTTGCGTAAGAATGCCTGGGATGCCTCAGAGTAATCTTTCTTTTAAGTTTGGTTCAAATAAATATGTCATAACTGTCTTAATCAGTAGCAGTAGTGATGATTTTAAAACAAGGCTTGTCAACCCAGGAAACAAATGCGAGCATCGCTATTGAACACTGCTTTGGTTAGTGATCACTGACCAGTATGGACTATCCAACAGATAAACTGCTGCGATTTCATATGCAGTTCTTAATGATGTTGGCATTGTCACAAACATACGTCATCAAACATACAAGGGGGGTGTCTACGGCGAGAATTTCGTGTGCTGCATCCGATGACGACCTAAAAAATATACGAGGCCTTTATTTTTATGGGCGTACGACAAAAGTCCTGTGCATGTTAAAGAAGGGGATAGATTTCATAGGTGCAAACAAATGGAGGAGCACATTTCTCTTGTCCAGTAGCTGGGTTAAATGTACGTTGGCAATGCCACTCCAATATCTGGTACTGGTACAGAAACAGCTCGATGTATTTTTTGATTTAAATACAGCTTGATGGTGCCACTACTGGACCTAGCATATTATCTGGATCATTCGGATAGTAATGCGAAAATACCCTCTGTATTTTTAACCCTTCTGTGGCATCATTGGTACAGCTATACCAATTCGGTTTTTTAAAACGCATTTTGAATATCATTAATGCATCTACAAAGCTAAAACTTTATGAATGCCTCACATAAACATTTACGAATTAATTCGTGGAATTTTTTTAGTGTTTCGTTTGTCGGTGGAAGTGGCTAAGGTATATCTATACCTTCATTGACATCCTTGATAAAATTTTACAGCAAGCAAAATGAATGGAAAATGTAGATTTTTTTCTGTATACGTATTGGCCACAAAAACGAATTAAAATATACACTGCCGGAAAAAAACTTTTGGTGCAAAGATTTTTTCATATTAAATGCAACAATTTTTATTTAAATTATTTTCCGATAGTTATTTATTAAAATAAGGTACATACTATAATAAAACGGCGGGAGGGGGCATAAAGAGAAGAGGAGGGCAAGCTGATGAAGGTGACCTTTCTGCAACTCACAACAGCCTCCATTTGAATCTCTAATTCAATACTTATCTTAGTAATGCTAAAGTCGCTTATTTGACGATTTTTTTTTTAACAGTGCTCTACTTTGCTCATTAAATTTGCTTGACTGGATTCATGCATTTATTGTAATTTTATTTTATTTTTTTCAAATTACTTTGCTTATGACGTTGTCAAGAATGAAGTTTAAATTTGCATCGTATGCAGATTTTAAAACTTTAAGCTCGATGTGGGTGTAGTAAATATCGCGATGCAATTTCCGAATTCTAAAATTCGTGTGTTTTCGATCCACCCTAGTCCCACCACGTATTTTATGTTTGAATATCTAACTTTAAATATTGAACTTTAGTAAAATGAATCCATAACGACGCGAAGTAAGCAGCCTGCCTCCAAAGAACAAAACAAAAAAAAAAACCAGTTGATTTCTGATCTGCAGTGTGATTTGCTGTGTGCGTGTTGAATTCTCATGCATATGACAGAATTTTTCAGGGTCACTGTTTTGCATCAGCAGCAGTCGCCGCCGCAAACAACAACAACAACAACAACAACAGTACTAACAGCTAAAATGCAATTATTTGAGAGTTTTGTCTTAACGATAAATGTGTAAATGTGAATATGAAAACCAATTTTGTATTAAGTAGTCTACAACGCAGTAAAGGAGATTTTTTGTTTTATAATGCAGCAATTCGTTTATCAGCCTGTCTAACATTGAAATTTTGGCTGCTGTTAAACTCGTTTTATAACTGTAGCTTAGAATAAATTTGGACAAATGACTAAATTCGATCTTGTAAACAAACGGCTTGTGTTATTAAAAGAATTTATTTTCTGATATATGTATGTACATAAGTCTAAATCAATAACACCAAACCAACAGTAGACATTTTAGCTAATTTTGGTTTGGTTACGTTTAATAAATTATAAGCATATTTGGTTGATAAAGATATTTTGAAGAAAACAAATTTGTATATAAAACGGTATAATGCATTTTTTATAATTATCGAGATGAGAGATACAAATTTTCGGTTCAACAGGTATTTCATATTTACGAAAATATATTCCGACATTCAAGTAGCGCAGCCAAATGTTAGCAAAGAAAGTCACCAATCTTTGTTTGGTGAGGTCTGTCTACATACAACCCATATATTTTAATTATGTATATCCTTACCTTATAGATATGTAGGAAGACTTTATCTAATATTGGCTGCCTTTAGATTTCTCTTAAATAAAGTTTTTCATTGAGACTCAGCCTTTTTAAAGTTTAACCTCTACGAATATTTATAAATTTTTTTGCACCAGACAACAATCCATCCGATCATTTCATCAGCTAATCTTTGCTTCAGTGTACATATCGCACACTGTCTACAAAAGAGGCCCAACACAAAAATCGGATTCGGAAATATAACTGCTTGTGGATCATATCGATCCAGGTATAACAGTAATGTTCTATATATGAAATAGTATGACTAGGATTGTTTTGAGCAGTGTTGCCAGAAGTTTTTCAGCAATCCAACTAGATGGACAAAAAAAGTAGCTAAAAACAGCTAAATAACAAATTTTTAGGCAATTATTCAGATGTTTTATTAGTATTTTTTTTTCACAAAAAACATTAAATAGCTACATATTTCTTACATCTAATAACAAATTAAAGGTTATTTGCATGATACAAAAATAAGGTAGTTTCAATAAACAACTTTTTGATTAAAAAAAGCAGATTTTTGACAACTGCTCAACCGCCAACAGAAAACAGTGCCAAAAGAATGTTAGTGATGAACTTAGAATTGCAATAATCGTTTATTTGGATTTCGAAATTTGGAAATTTTGAAAAAATCTAGAAAGAGCCAAAAGATTTTTAAAAGAAAAAGCTAAAAAAAAATCTTCCAGCTAAATTGGAATTTTTCTAGCTAAACGGCGAAAAACCAGCTAAATCTAGCTAAAAAATACGTAAAATGGCAACATTGGTTATGAGGAAGAATGTTACTCATACGCCATGTATGAACTATTACTGAAATTATAAAAAAAAAAATTAATACGCATCTTCCTTAGAGCATTTACAACTTTTTTATCAATAAATTTTCTTCATATCTTCTTCAGATTTTCATCACTTATGATTCCTTAAAGCTTTGGGCGCAATACTAAACAACTTTTGCCTACTTAGAAGTAAGGAATAAATAAAAAAAAAACACTTTAATATACATAGGAATTATTTTATTATTTTCTTAGCTGGAAAATTACTAGCCAGTGATTTTGCTTTACTGGTTAATGCACAAACAAAACCGCAAGGAAAAAAATACAAGAAGCGTTAAAAAAAACGGATTGAAAGTAGTTGTTGTGAAGCGGGGTACAGGAATCACAAATGATGGCAATACAGTACCACGCAGAGTGTTCTCGAATATGACAGCAATATCTGAAATAACTGGTATTAATGTCGACCTACTAATTAACTCCGCACCTCCATAACTCTGAAAAATGCACGTTTATGAAAAGAGGGCCAGATTATTGTCCGATTTAGTCCATTTACCACACCATAAATTCTTGGCCTTCCATTTACTTGTTGTCAAAGTTTTATTGAGGCGCCTTAATTATTTCTTACTCCAATTATTAATTAACTCCGCACGTCCATACCAAATTTCGCACTGTGTGGCGCTTCGTAGGGAATAAAGTTTTAAAATTTGTTTGAAAACAATGCCTGTTGTTTAAAGGAAACGACATGAATTTTCATGAAAATGTTTAGTCAATTCAATTCCAGCTTAAATTTCAACGAGATGTCTTTATAGTCCGTCATATTGAGGAGATAAGCTTAAGTAATAGTTTTTAATAGACGATTATCTATGCTGCTATAAAAATGGTGAAAATTATGTAAACTTAAAATCAAATTTTATTCAAAAGTCATTAAACGAATGCACTTTAGCGCACAACTGACGTAAAGCTTGCAACATCATCGTCTGTTGTACATAAGTAAGTGCATACATATATTTGTGTATAAAAAATTACATATTAATGTACGAAGAATTGTAGACAGCGGGCAATGGTGTTGCACTGACGAAGTGACGCTGAGGCAGCATTAAAAAGCCATTAGTAAATATGCTTAAAATAAAATTTGAAATGTCATTACAGGCTTACATACACACATATATATATATATACACAAAGGATGTTTGTCGCTATAGAGATGTACCTATAGATATATAAACAAACTGGCACATGCAGTGCATTCACGGCTGCAATGGTTTTACCATTGAATTAGACATATTGGTATTCGCCCGAATCGCATGACATTTTTCAACGAAAATGCAGAAAAAATTTTCAAAATATTAAAAGAGAAATTTGCAATTCATTTAAGTCCAGTAAACAATACTCAACAAAAGTAAAATAGGGGGACGGATAGAATACGTTTAAAAGTGACTTTTCAGCAGCTGACTTAGACAGTCTGACCGATTCGCAGGCCAATCGCAGGGCAACACCAAAGTTCACTAATAAACGATTATCAAATTAGCGCAAAGTGCTACTGCACTAAAATATAGAAACTTTAGCGGCAACATCAATGCCAGCAACAGGAGCAGTGGCCACACACAAGCAACAAACATTTGAGTGCAGAGAGTTGGTAGCGTAAAATGTTATAGCATAGTTGACTACTAAAGTAACTAAATGCGAGTTTGAGCGCCTCAAAGTATGTCAAGCATTTGACGTACGTATGTACCTCTTGACAAACACAGCCGCTATGCCATATCCACTCGACTCAGAAAATACGTGTGTGTGATGGGCGGTACGCCGGCGGATATTGCACACAAATGTTGCATAGATGCGTTGGTGGAAGCCAGTCACTCATTTAGACAGTCGGTCAGTCAGTCAGTCAGTCAAACGGCCGACCGACCAAGCAGCAAACTGACTTGCTGCTGTGCCATTGGCAATAAAAGTGCATTTACTTGTATGAACTTTTGGGCGCTAAGTTAGCTGAAGTGCCCAGCAGGCGCCGTCAGTCGTCATCAACATCGTTTGCAGAAGCAACCAGAAGCTAGCTAGCAGCAATATTCGCTGCAGCAATAAAGCTTTTAGCGCCAAGCAAAAAATCACAACTCGAGCAACTTGCTGCCGAGTACGAGCAGCAATTTGCGCGCGTATAAAATTTATGTTGAACCTCAACTCAACTTACCCCTCTCTAAATATTATTTGTGTACTGTGGCGGAAAAAGTTTCGATTTCTTCTACATCCCTTGCGAAGCAGCATACAAAAACACAACTTATGTATTGTTAGCAGTTAACAGTTTTGTTGCAAATTGATTGCGATTATTGCAGATTGAGTTAAGCAGCAAAAGCAACTTGTAGATGCAGGCTGAGTGTATAGCAAGTACGCAATGTAAGCTAAGGACAATAAATTTGGTACAAAATTGTATTTCGAAAGATTGAGTGGAATGAGTTGAGTGGTTGGTTGGTTTTGAGTTTTGCACAAATCAGAAATTGAAAGTTTTTGTCATTTACAAATATTTGTGTTGTATATACATATGGGCATACATATGTTTTTCTGCAGCTTATGTTTTCCTTTCATACAACTAATCGATAGTGGAATTTAGTTCAAGCGCAGTAGTTTGCATTAACTTGTGACCTAGCAAGCAAAATTTTAATGCAGTAAAATTAATAAAGGAAAAGGTTTGGAGAGCGTTTTGCTCATAACAGTTATTGATGAAAACTGTCATGGAAAAATTCACTATGAAGAAAATGTTCTACAACTTCTAAAAAAAAGGTGGCAACTCTCTTAAAAATATCCTATATTTTAATCAGTGCAGCTCAACACTCATACGCCGCCACACTGACTCACTCACAAACTTTCACATTTATAAACCTTATTATGTATTAGTAGGATTTATAATTTTTTTTTGTTGATTGTTTTTGCTCAAAAGTAAAAATCCTACTAAAAACTATGCATTTTTGATTTTTTGAGTTATGCCATTTTGGGTGATATGTAAATAGTGTGCGTAGGGTTGATTATACGAGCTACTAACTAAATCAAGCTTTTCGACTAGTTTGAAAGACTATATAATAACGGATCTAAATTCAAAAATTGGAACACGTTTTACAGAGAAAAAGAGAATGAAAGAAAATTTTATTAAAGTAAATAAAAACCGGTAAAAGAAAATTGTATAACATCAAAAGAAGATAAATATGTAAATGTGTTAATTTAATTTAAATTAAAAATGTATTGAATGCAGAAAAATATACCCGTATATTGACAGCAACTATAAAAAAGAGCGATAAACAAAAGTAAACAAATTATTACTTAGGTGAGGTATTTAAATCTCTGCTATAAATATGTATGTGTATATGTATGTATGTACATAAGTATACGACGTATGCGGCCAACAAATACTTAACTATGAAGTCAGCGTCGGCGGTGCATCATGACGTATGCGTGTCGTCAATTTTACCCACAGCTGTGCGTATGGCAGTGTTACCAATTAATATTAATTTTGGTATTATATACTTGAATATTCTAAAATTGGTTATATTGAGACTCTAAACTAATATCGGATTTCCCAAAATTCGGCATAAGAAGTAAAGTCCGTTCCTTTTATTTTTTTTTAAATTTCGACTTACAAATCGAAAAGCCTATCCGACTACCAGATTCGGTCAATGAATTTCAGGCTGAAGTCTTTGATTTATCAGCCTGTTAGCCTCGGAAGGAACCATACATTCTCATGCATCCAGGGGCCTATTTCATAAAAGTGACAGGTGCGACAATTGTCGATTTTTCAAAAAAAAAAAATTTAGAGCCAGAATTTTCGGCGATATTTTTTCTGCTTCATATACGCTTGTAGGTAACTGTGAAAACTTTTGGAAAGCAACAGTGGAAATACTGGGATATTGTTGACAATGGTGCTGACAATTGTCACTCTGACAAAATTGACGCGATAATAGCGACAAAACTAAATATCTAAGTAGGAAAGTTTTCACATGAGAATTTTGTAAATTTATTTATAAGGTGAGTGTGAATATTTCTTAAAGCAAATGCAAATATTACATATGAATTACATATACATTTCATATGACTGGCGACAATTTTGTCCACGACAAATTTAAAACCCGGAAATGACAATTTGTCACCTTTTCAATGGAATTTTTCATGGCACAAAACACCGACCAAACTGTCGAGTTGTCATTGACAATACGGAAAATGCCTGTCGCTACAACTGTCACTTTATGAAATAGGCCCCAGGTGGCAATTAATGCAAGCCAATACTGGTAATTTAAGAACAGTTTGAATATAAAATTTTCGAAAGTAATCAACAATATCTAATCAGAACTGGCAAAGTGTGGCTAACCGAAAGTGGATAGACCTACAACTATGCAGGGTATATAGAAGTATATGGTCCACCTACTGCTCAAATTGAGCTTCAGTTATCATCAAATTGGTCAGGAAGAATATGTCTCGACTAACTGGACACTGAGTTTTCGATACAACTGCTGCATGACTAACAGGGTAATTCTAGCTAAAAAGGTAGCAAGACAATTGAAAGAGAGTTCGAAAGATAGTTTTAAAGGTTTTATTTTTTCTGGCACAACATTCATGGTGAAAAGCTTTTTTGACAGAAAGCTCTTCAGCATAGTCCAAATGGAGATGCAGTCCCTATGGCCGAGTGAGCAAAGTACTGGCGTGCTATTCGAGAATACTCGTGCAACGTTTTTTACAAGCTTTTATTCAACTTGCTCTGTATGTATGTATGCAAGTATGTATGTTTGTATTTGATATTTGGTACACCAGTATTTATAGTCAGATTTTGTCCATATGTAGAAAGCTTTCTTTAAAAATATTTGGTTATTTATAAAAAATTGTTTCTTCTTTAATATAAATTTCTTTTAATTTTTAGATTTTATTGGTTTAAAATACATATATATTTTTTCTTAAATTTTTAGAAACTTAATTTAATTTTACGTTTTTTAATTTAAGAGGCAGATTTTATTGAGGTTGTTCACATTTACCTGGTTATCAGGTTATCTTGTGTGGTTATATTTTTATTTCGTTTACAATAATAAAATACACTACAGAATAATAATTTTTAACCGGATAGCCTGATAACCAAGCAAGTGTGAACAACGTAATTGTTTTAAAAAATTATTATTTTTAATTCATTAAATTTAATTTTAAGAAACCTCTTTTCTTAAATTTTTTTTAATTTAATTTTCTTAAGAGTTTTAGAGTTTAATGTTTTAAAAAGAAAAACATTTGAAAGTTATTTAATTTTTTTAAGTTTAATATTTTTTCTTTTTTTATAGTTAAAAAAAATATTTCTTTTTTGATCTTTAGTCAAATTTTTAATAACTTGTAAAAGACAAACACATGCAAAAAACATCCTTTTTAACATATTCCTCAATTAGTCTTCCCAAAAAACAGAAAATAGCTTTCAAGATAGTTGCCAGAATTGACAATTGTCTTACGAAAGCGAGTTGGAAGACAGTTGCCAGAATTGCCCTGTAAAAATCTGATCTCTACAATTCCTGTTGTATATGTTACATACTTATCAGTAGAAACAAGTGATATTAACCCACTGCAACTTCATGGGGTGCTAAATTCTACTCGTTGGATTGAAGAGAAGCAACCATCTGCTACTATCTTCTAGTTTTGTCCCCCAAGATTAATTGGCGAGTGCTAATTGGAGTTGTTAGATATACTCGTCACATTTACCAGTCAACAAATGATCGTTTATGAAGGCAATATTTACATGGAAAGCTTAAAAAACGGCAACTTTACTTTAAGTATAATTTTAAAAAGAAGAAAAAAATAGAAAATTTGCATTCTGGCAACACTACTGGTACACATTTTGCATTAGCTCATCGCGCTCTCCATTTCTGAGCTCAGCACAATTTCGCGCTCAAGGCAAAGCCGCATAACCAACCAACCAACCAACAACAACAAACTTCAAAGTCACATCGATCGCAGCGGCAACGCAAAAGTCAGCAACATTTTGCTGTTGTCTGAGAATTCATTGTTCATAACGAAATCGTACGTTGACTCGAGCGAGTCGTTTTATAACTAGGCGATCAGTGGTGGATGGCGCATCGCGATCAAATCAATCGCCTGAAAATCGAATATCGACGTTGATAGTGAATAGGTGAATAATAAAATTTGAAAAAAAAATATACATGAAATCCATTTAATTAAGAAAAAGTAAGAAGTGTTAAGCAGCAACAAAACAGAGCGACGAGAAATGCTAAGCAGGCTTGTATGCGTCGGACGAAACAAATTAAAAAACGATAAAGCAAAAAAATCAGTGCCGAATCGGGTCGAGTGCGTGTGTGCCCGCGTGCGTACCTGATGTTCAGACGTGGTCAAGTGCGTGAAGAGTGCAGCGACAAGTAGACACAAGTCTCGACGAACAGTCAGTCAGCTAGTGGGGCAATTAGTCAGATAGTTAGATATTCACACTGATATTGATTCAATTTATATGTTGATACTTTTCGATAGTTAATGTAACGCGAAACGACGAAAGGGTTAGTTAGTGTTGTTATTATTATAATCATATGTTCATATGTACATATGTATTTCTTATTTTTGTTTACAATTAGCGCCAAGTTTACAACAGTGTAACGTGGGATAGATAGTGCGTTTACTGTAGTAATGTCAAGTGCTGTATACTATTCAAATTGCTTAAAATGTATTAGTAATTTATTAGTGGATAATAAAAAAAGGTGAACAATAGAATAAATACAAGTGTGAAAAGATGCGAGGTGCAAAAGATGCGCTTAAAATAACTGTGCAATGCGGAGACAACTTTTGTTGTAAAAGCACAATAAAGTTGAGTGTTTTATTAAATTAAAAAACGAATGCTGGATATTGAATAAAGAAACAGTGGTTAACCTAATAAAAATTATATAAGAAAAATGTATTTAAAATAAAATTAGTTAAACTTTACGAAATTAGAGTGAAATAACAAAATAATATAAAATAAAACCCAATTAAGAAAATGTAAATCAATAAAATAAATCAAAGATAAATAAAGTAATAAAAATTTATTAATAATAGTCGTTTTTAAGCAAAAAACAAAGTCGCCTTCAATTCCGATCTAAAAATTTAAGATTATTTATTATAATTTGTTGTAATTAGTAGAAGAAATCCGATGTTAAGTCTTCGTCAAATAAAAAACTTTAAATACAGAGAATTTTTGGCAATTTAGGCCAACATTTTTATTTGAATTTTTTTCCGCCAACTTTCCATGAAAATGCATATAGTTCATACTACAACAAAAAACATAAAAATAAAATCTCTAAACTTTGTGAAAAATTCAGGAAAATTCAATAAATTTGCATATTAGTTTGCAACATTTCTAGAAAGTATAGAATATTCAGCAAAAATAAGAAAAGCACTGAACAAATTCTAATTGCTTACAGGGTATAACATTAAATTCTTATCGCTGATGAAAGAAGTTACTGCCATTACTTTTCTATCATACGATTGTAATTTCATATCAGGTTACATACGAAAGCCGGTAGGTGTTAATTAGCTTTACTTACATGCTTACAAACGTAAGTACATAGATACATACATACGTATGCACATGGCTATATCGGAAGATTAGTGCATCGGTGCAAATTATAGACCACAAATTTGCCTGCGACTATTATTAAAATTTAATGAAGCATCAGTGTGTTGGAATTAAAGGGTTTGCTTGGCAATTCACTTTAAATTTGGAAAAATACCTGCAACTTATTTTCACTTATATAATCTGTATTATGATAAAATGGGAGTTTTATTGCCGCAAGCATGTACCTATGCACTTTTTTATACTTTTGTTCGTAAAGAAAAATAATGTATTTAGTCATGTGAAGCGCCGTGTACAAAACTTATATATTAAGTATACTTCCTTTAACTGAAAACAGTTTCAAAACCCCCTCAAAATCATAAAGGTGTTTTTCTTTTTTGTATACATATCGTCGTCTCAGAAAACGGATGTCGAATGTTACAGAACACGGTTTTGAGAAAATTGACTTTGAAGTTTAAGGTCGAATTAATCCGAAACTGTACGGTAGATTTTTGTAACTTTTGAAGGAGACGTAGTTGGTGTTATTAGTTTTGATTTCCCATATTTTTACATTTAATATCTCTTAACGTTAATGAGAAAATTTACTTTTCATTCCGTATACATTTGTCGTAAGTAGCGTTTACTCACCACTTTGTTTTGTCCACAGAACATACGACAATAGTAAAGTATCTATTTCAACGACGATGGTATAATTTGATGAAAAAAAACAGACATATTTATTAAATAATGATTACTTATTAGAAAAAACATAACAAAAACATAATCATGTATTTAATAAAAAAATCTGTACATCTCTTATGCTGTAAATATGTTACGAACATACGTTTTCTTTATATAAAAACATAAAACAATACTTAAATTCAGTCTTTTGTACATTTTTATCTCTTTCATTTCATTGGAGACTCAGTGCAAGTTAAAATTTAAAAATTTAAAATTTTAAAATTAGTTACTTAGTTTAATTTTCAATTTTAATTGTATCGTTATAGTAGAGGACCATCCAATTGTCGTAAGTTCAAAGTTTTGCGATACATACGACAAATGTTTTATGATTAAAAAAGGATTACATTTGTATGGGAATTTGTCGTATGTGCCACATACGACAAACGTTTTATGATTAAAAAAAAGGTACGTTTGTATGGGAATTTGTCGTATGTGACGCATTTTCAGCACATACAACAAAAGGCATACCCAATCATTAATATTATGTAACATACGACAAAATGCGCACGAAATATCTCAAAAACTAATGGAGATATAAAAAAATGGATTGCAGAAATCGAAAGAGCATGTCCAACTTAGTAAATCTGCATCAAAATCCCAAAATCGTGATTTTGCACATTCGTCATCCGTTTTCTGAGGCGACGATATGTGTACCACTTCTCATCATTCAAAACGAGTTTGAAATCATCCTCCACTTTGTGTGAAAATATCAATGCGCACGCCACAAATCGGAGGAGAATCTCGGCCAAACACTAACATACATATGTATGTATGTGTAAGCGCCAATCTATTATTATCATTAATAAGTACGAGGCCAATATGACTCATATTCAGGCTTATTTGATGTGTGAATTCAAGCTGATATAAGTCGACCTTCGGAGGAAGGGAAACATCTTCATTTCGGACTCTTAAATGAGCTCGTTATGAGCGTTAAGGCTCCGAAATAGGGAGTCCTTAAAGACTCGTTTATGACTGCAAATATTTCCTGGGGAGTTAATAAAATGATCTTTAAAGCAATACTAATCCTCATTTAATAATTAGATACAACTTGTAACACTTGTTGTCTTTAATCAAGCAACATAAAAGATAAACGTTCGGCAATAACAGTTATCAAGCAACGTAAAAAATAAACGTTGGGTTATAACTCTTATCGGCGAACCAAAAAATATTTCTCAACCAATAGCTGTTATGAAACAACGCTTCCGTTCAATTTTAGAATTCGGTCGACGTTTTCAATTTGTAAATTAAAGATAACGGTTATTATTGGTCCCTGTTTTATTTACCTTAGTTATGAGGTCCACCTTTTCACCCTTAGGTGACGATATGTGATTCTCTGGTAGGCACGCAGAGAAAAAAAAAACAGGTAAAAGGTAAAAGGTGCTGACTTGGAAGAAGTAGGGGCTTCTATCGATATTTTTGTGCATTTGCATAAAGTTTAAAAACGTGATTTTAATCTTTGGTCGAAATAAGAAAGAATAAAAGGAGAATTAGCATAGTTATATTTATTTTATACATAAATATGTTAATAGAGGTATGAATGCAATTGTTTATGTACGTATGTATGCACGAGCCTTTAAGATCGGTAAATATTCAATAACATAAAATAAAATCCGGCAAAGTCAAGGTGAGTTCAGAACAGGTTTTTGTCTACTCAGCTTCTTGATGTGTGACACGTCTTCTTCACCAAATTTGGCGATGAGTTTAAACGAGGTCTTTGCTTTGTCTTTTCGTTCAAAAACGTTGACATAATCACGTGGCTACTTAGCACAAATTGACCGTTAACGCATAAGTATATATACACATATACCTGGAGTCTATAGTATATATTTACATACATATGTACATTCTTAATAGAAGCTTTCTGTGGGTATACAAGCAAACCCTTCAGAAATTATAATACTTTTGCTTATGTATGCATGTATGTAAATATGTATTTCGAATGCTACGAATTAATTAAGAATTTCAAAAAAAAAAAGCAAAAAGGCAGAGGCCATGAAAAAACGCAATCAGCGTATAAGCATAAATTAGCCAGCAGCACTAAAAATAGTATTAAAAAAATAATAAAAATAAAAAAGAGCTGAGACTCCGGGTGAAATGACAAATTTCAATAAAATAGGCCCAATAGGTATGAAGTACTTCTTTATTAATGCACCAAATAAATAAACGAATAAGCTAAACTTTAAACTAAATGCAAAATACCTCGCACTTTAGTCTTCTGAATATGCAATTATGCAATACTGATTGTGTGCCATTTGCGGGAACGGACAGACTGTATTTAAAAACCTTCACTTTACATTGTATGCACAAAAAAATATTATATGTACATTAGTATGCCACCGCGAAGGAGGTGGTTGCTTCTCCCAAGCGACTCATGAAGTTTGGTTTCTCTTGCGACATCCACCAATATACTAATCTTGTTTCAGTTTGATGCCATTCGTGAGCTGGAGCGCTTGCCAAAGACGGGCTTTCATGTTTTTTGATAGTAATCCTTTTTTCCAGTGCCACTATTGATTGACGAGTGCAAACTTAAGAGATAACAACAAACTGCTTTTAACCAAGACAATTTAAATACAACTTCCGCCACATATTTAATAACGTGCTTCATAGATCTGTTCGCAGTTGGAAAAAATTCTTATGAATTTTTCATGAAAATATTCTAAGCAATAGAGAAATGGGCGTTTGAAATATTTGCATCATTGTTTTTTTATAAACAGCCTCGATAATTTGCAGCAATTAATTAATGCATATTTTATAAAAAATAATGATTGGAGCTACCACAATTTCTTGCCTGATTATCATTTTCGATTTACTTTTCGTATTTGAAGAGTGGGGCAGTATAATGCGCCTATGTTGCTGAAAATATTTTAGCGAATCATTAATTTTGTTGCAGCATGACTTTAAGATTAATTCATATAATCAGCACCCCAAATATCTATAAGCACTACATAGTACATACATATGTATGTATGTATGTATGTTTGTATGCACACGAGTTCGTAAATAGTTATAAACAAAATGTGCACAATGACTGTTGATAAATCGCATGCAACTGTAAAGGGTTCATTTGGCAGGCAGCGGTGATTAAGCAACTTTTAACAAAAATCTAACATTTTCCATAGTTCTATAACGGCAGTTAAGGCGCCACACAGTGCCGCGAAGGTGGACAAAAATACAAAAATCGACTGTCTTGAAACTTAGATGTTTTGATGTCAAGTTACAGCTAAATCTCCAACTAAGAGAAGTTCATAAGTTATTTTGTGATAAAAACAACTTTCAGCCTCACACACCCCCTCAAAGTACACCTATTTTCTACATACCATTTCATTTCGGTGATTCGCACATAAAAGTGGTCGCAGTTAAAAATTTGTTAAAAATACATTTTTATTCCTAGCAAGATCAACTTTTGCACTTTGATAAAGATATATGCGACAAACCAAAAAATGTATGGTTAATGGAAAAAAAATTTATACAAATATTTTTTTTTTATTAATAAATAAATATATGATTAAACATACCAAAATCCGAAAATTGGTAAACTTTGGAGACAAAAAAAAAAAAACATCTTGAAAGTTCGTGAAATTTTTTTTTTGGTTATGGTAGTTTGGACCTTCTACTAACAGAAACAATCGAAATCTCTTCCAACTTTTTCCAATATTTGAAAATTTTCAATTTTGAAAAAGTGACAAAATGCCTTTTTTTGGTATTATTTTAGCTGATCTATATTTACAATACTTTTTCTGAATGCCCTAAGATCTAAATTTTTGGTTCGCTTTTCAAAAATAAGGTGTTGAATTAAAGCTAAAAGTGCCAAAAAAAAAATTAAGAGGTACAGGGTGCTTTGAAATGAAAAAAATTATCAGCTAATTAAAATACTTAAATATGCATCACGGTATGGGAGCCAAAAACAAAGGTATACGAAGATTTACATATATATATATATACATATATATATATATATATAGAGCAATGACACCAGTTTACAAACCAGTGAAATTCGTTTATACGAAAGAAGGAAAGGCGGTAATTCATTCAGAATATAATAAAATAATTCAGATGATTAATGATTTGGAATGTTATATTTTTAAAAATAAGAAGGGAATTGCTGAAGTTTCCTACATCATGCATTGCACTATGATTGACGGTGCAGTAGCTAATGTTTTAACAAACACCAATTCCTCAAGCAGATGTTTCATATGTCATGCAAGCCCAACAGAAATGAATAATATTGAACAAAACAAAATACCAAATCCAGATCATTATAAATTTGGCTTATCAACCCTCCATTGCTGGATTCGATTCTTTGAATGTCTATTACACATAGCCTACCGTCTGCCTTTTAAGACATGGCAAGTCAGAATGGAAAATAAGGCTAAATTTATTGAAACTAAAGCCCGTATCCAAAAAGAGTTCAAAATTAAAACAGGTTTGATAATTGACCAAGTCAAGCAAGGGTTTGGAACAACAAATGATGGAAACACAGCTCGACGTTTTTTTGAAAATATTGACGTTGCCGCAGAAATTACTCGTCTGGATAAGTCTCTAATCCATAATTTTTCTCTGGTGCTAAGAGTCCTCTTTTGTGGAAAACAAATAAAAACCCAAGAGTTTAGTGTTTTGTTGAACGAAACAAGAGATTATACCTTAGAAATTATGGTTGGTATAACATGCCAAGTTCAGTGCATAAAGTTTTAGTACATGGATGTGATGTAATTAAATACTTTGATTTACCAATAGGTAATGATTTTAAAGCTATGTTTTCATTTATTTTCTTAATCTGTATTTCCACCTATTTTATCAGGTTCATTATCAGAAGAAGCCTTAGAATGTTCACACAAAAACATAAGAAAATATCGGTTTAATCATTCTCGAAAAACTGGAAGAGTACAAAGCAATACGGATTTAATGACTCGTTTGATATTATCGTCAGATCCATTAGTTGCATTTAAAAGAAATATAAAACAGAGAAACAAATATTTAAAGGGTTCTGATCTCAGCTTTAATAAATACATTGTTGAAAGTGACGAAGCAGACAAAAGCATGGAATCATTTGAATCAATGATCACTTCCTCCTCTTCTGAGGACTCTGAAACTGAGTGATTATAACAACTAGTTCGGTTTTTATTAACATATTATATGTTATTACCATATAACAGCTATTATTACTTACTTACTTAACAGTGATTATGCTTTATTTTAAATGAAATCAAAAGAATTTTTTTTTCTAAAGGTTAACATGTAAGGAAAACCGACTTAATTTTTCAAATTACCATAATGTATTCACTTAGGAAGTAAAGTTTAGACGAATTTTGACTATTAAGACTATTTTTCTGAACACTTAGCAACAATGATATGCCATAATTCATTTTTAAATAATCATGTGCAAAAACTCGGTGTTTTTTTAATGGGTACCCGTTACAAAACAACCGATTACTTTCTTAAAATTAGAGTAATATAGACACTTCAGATGTAAAGTTTCAATAAATTCTGACGACTCCTTCCTGTTTTCGTAAACACCACAATCAGCAATGATTATGCCTTATTTGTCTTTCATATAGTAATGTAAAAAAAAATCTTTTTTTTTTAATGGGTACCCGGTACCGAAAAATCGATTTCATTTTTGAAATAAGCATGGCTTAGTCCTTTTAGGTGTAAAGTTTCAACAAGTTCTGAATACTATTTCGGTTTTTATAAACATATGTCTACGATGATTATGAGTTATTTTACCTTTTTATAAAATTGTAAAAAAAAAAATTTTTTTAATTAAATGGTAACAGATGCTGAAAAACGTTTTTTTTTTTCTTAAATTGCCGTGATATAGTCCTTTCAGGTGTAAAGTTTCAGCCCATTCTGATCCTCCTTCCACTTATATCAACACATGTCCACAATGACTATTTTCATATAAAAATGCAAGAAAAACTCGGTTTTCTCGAAATGAGTAACCGGTACAGAAAAACCGATTTCATTTTTGAAATTAGAGGGGCATAATACTTATAGGTGGGAAGTTTCAGCCAATTCTGACCACTCCTATTTTTGTCCATCATTTGTATGGAGTCGCGGCACTGTGCGCCAATTCCTTTGCGGCACTTTAAGTCAAATCGATCGCTGTGATTACAAATAGTAAAGTCAGTTGACTCAAATTATTCGTTGAAGCGTTAAAAGGTATAAACAAAAAAAGGGGGAAAAAATGGAAATTTGCGAGAAAAAAATACAACGCTTAGATGGATCTTGGCGATAAACCAGATAAATTAACTAGATGTGTGTAGCGAATGCCCTCCGTTCTGTATAAAATACTAAAGTATGTATATGTATGCATATTCGCAAATCTTAAATAACCATAAGATATTAAGTAAGTGTTCATTAAGTCACAAACTAGTCACGTAGTTTACTGATTTGATGATGTGAAATTATTATTGACACTTAGAGACAAATTTGTTCAACAATGACATTCTGTCAAGTTTTTGCTAAAATGTTTAACTTGGAATATGAATTTAGCAATTAGAAATGCATTACTGGCAAAATGATTGTTGAAGAATATTATTTATTCATTATTTATTGATTTGTATTTTAGCCACTACGAGTTTGCGTAATAAAAAATGAGGTAGCTAAATTTGAACAATATTTGTATCGAACCGTAACCGGTAAAAACACGTAAGCGACATTGTTTTCAAAATTTTCCCCTTTGATGCAGAAATGTTTCTAGAAAATTTAGATGCATTTCTGAATCAAAAATTAAATTTTGAAAAAAATTTCCGTAAGTTTTGGCACGGCAAACTTTTGGAGGCCTCTGGTTTGTGTGCCATGCACGCAAGGAAGTCAATGTACATCAAAGAGATAGCTGTGGATTGATTACGAAACACTATCTAATAGATCATTGGGTCCGGCGCAAAAAGGTTACCACATGCCGCTGGATAGCATGCGCCCTTAAATCCAGAGCCAATACATCCATTATAAGACATACACACTTTTGGCTGTGAAAGGATACCAAGAGGGCGGTGTGTTATCTCCTCTATTATGGTTTATCGTAGTAAATGAACTGCATTGCCGTCTTGTTGAAATGGACGGTTTTCGGAGGTATGTGGACGACAATAGTCTTCAAATTGCTAACACCATTCCTTCAGGGAGAAAATATATACATATACACTTCTATAAAAGAGTCAAATAACTGGTAGTTATCCTTGATGGCAAACTCGCATGACATCTACAACTAGACAATTCTATTCAAAACGCCAGATCTTCTATTCGGAACTACCGAAGGATTATTGGGGAAACTGGAACTGGTGGAAGAAGACATAAGTGAATTCCACGCAAGCGAAGCTCAGAAAAATTTCAGCGACTAACCTACATAGGCAACTCTGCCGCGATGGGAACAACACCAACATTAGCTCTTGAGGCGCTTCTAAAGATGCCTTCTCTGCACAGTGTAATCAAAAAAATGCTTTATTTTTCACAGCGAGGCGAGACTTATCTCCGGGAAAAATTTGGGGGATAAGAAGCTTATACATTTATCATCTCTCAGGGCAATAGAACAAGAAAAGTAAATGCGCCTTAGATTTATGGTACTGTGCTTTCCGAGGTTTAAGTTCACATATATTAAAACTTTAAGCTCCATTTCCCTAATATAACCAACTGGGACAACTAACGATCTAAACTAATGTTGGCCACTTCATGGGCACGCGGTGCAAAGCTTTTAAAGGCTTTCTATACAATTTATATAGGCCTGGCACAAAATAAAAGCTTTCGCTGGCCAACTCTGATCTAAATCAATGAACGATACGATAATTTGACATATTGATGGCCGAAAAATTTACCATGGTATTGGTACTGATACACAGTGGACTTATGGGCAATGAAGTGGGAGATATTTTTATGGAGCTTTGTAATGGAGTTATGTATATGAAGACAATTCCATACTCATGAAGAATAGTGGGGTTACTGGAAATGGGGGCGTGGCACTTTAACCTATCTTTATGTATGTATATAATTCGTCTGTACGTGTGCTTGTGAGTGAACTCCTCATAAACGGCTGGACCGAATGAAACTGTTTGTATGTGTTTAGAGTGGGTCCCTGGATGACCCTGCAGGTGCCACTGGAGTCGAGTTATTACCAAAAATCGTATTTATGATCCTATTTGGGTCAGATTCGAATTATATATAGATAACGGAAAGATTTTTACTTTTGAAAAAAATACTGAAATAGTATGTAAGCGGCCGGACAGATGTTTTTGAGTGGGTCCTTGGATGATTTAGATTCACAACTGAATGCGTAGGTGGCGCTGCGGTCGAGTTCTATGTATTTTTTTATGAAAGTTATTTTAATTTCTTCGCATATCGCATATCGAAACATATAATCGAATAAAAAAGAAATTAATTTTGTTCGGGACGAGGTTCGTCGGGTCCGCTAGCATTTTTATAAAACAGAAATTAGTTTTTAGAATAAATGGCGTACGAATTGCACATGTGTAAATGCACCTAAAATGAATTAGTGAGCCTCAACCCTTTGGCATTCAACAGTTAATCGCTTTATTCGCTCATTGGCCGCAGAACTGGCAATTACAACAACGGCAATGCACCAAATGTTGACCAGAGTATGTATATTTAGGGCGTACGTGTTACAAGAAAAACGAACAGCAATAAAATAAAATCAACGACCGCAACAAATACGCTGAGCACAGCGAAAACATCAATCAACAATTGAGTAATAATACAACAGCGGACAAGTGTTGAAATGGTGTTATGGTCAAAATTTTAACCAAAAAAAAAAAAAACAAAGTAAAAAAAAGAGGAGAAAGAAATGCAGACCGCCAAGTGAATAAGTAGGTGAACAACGTTAACGGAGTATGTATGTGTTTTTTGTGTGGGAAATGCTGAGAGTGCATAATTACACAAATGACATGATGGCAATAAAATTAAGAAATGTGATTATCAAAAACTAGATAAATATAAAGATAAAGACAACAAATTGCGAACAAATGCACTTGGAAAGAGTGTTTTGCGCCCACCATTAGCAGTCGACCGCCTGAACAACGCGGGTGTAGAGCCGCAGGTATTAAATAACAATCAAAAACGTACATTTTACTTTAAGTGTGCGTGTCTCTTTTTTTACTACACTACTTTTTCCTCCTCTTTGCCCGTGGCGAATCGCATTTCATTTGGAAACTTGGCGCTCAGTAATTAGCATTGGCGACAACGAGATAGATAATATCCACCAATAGCACTTTTTTAGCATTTATTTAATTTGTGAACATCAACTGTGAAATAAACGAAATTTTAAGTGAACATAACCATGGGTACATATTGTATGTATGTATGTATTGGAATATTGTGTACATCTCTCGGTGTTGATTACACTATTGAGTCAGGTAAAAAATACTGAGCAAAAAATTACTTAATGAATTCGTCGGCAGGCGGTAACAAATAAAATTATACTTACTACAAAAAAAAATTAAAGAAATTTCATAACAACTACAATTGCGCATGCGCACCGGGATACCTACGACATACGTATCTATCTATATACCACATTGATGAGTTAAAAAACGAAAAGAATTCACAAAGCTCAAATGAAATAGTATATGTACCAACAAAAACAAACATCATTGCGCTAAACGTTGCCGGAAACAAAGTTAGCATACCAAATACATCTTCACTGCGACTGCTGTTGCCACTTGACTGCCCCTAAGTCTTTTTGCATATTCATTTTATGTATTTCAAACGCATATCGGGCGAGCTGACTAGCCGACTGGCTGAGTACTAATTGCGACCAAATGGGTGGGGCGGCGATGAGCAAGAAACCAAACGCGCATAGCATTATAATTCGATTAAAAATAATATAAAAAATATATATTTCATATGAATATTTGTCCAACTTAGCACAAGTACGTATGTATGTATGTGTATGAAATAACAAGCAGAAATACGTATGTAGTTGATAATGTACGCTTATAAAAGATAAAAAAAAATAAAAATTTGCTTTGCTTCTACTACCGTTGCACAGTGGTTCAAAATTGGTATTTTGTGTTCACAATTCAGTGGAGACTTCATTTGTCACTCGATTTGTTAATAATTTTTTTTTTAATGAAACTAAATAAATTTTGCAACAGACCAGTTGTGCCAGTTGTTTTAAAATTTTTGTGTATTTGTATTAAATTTTTGCTGAAAAATAGCAATTTTGAAGAAAATCGATTCTCCTCTTCCAGTTAATAAATGTTACATAATAAAAACTAGTTGAAAACAATTGTAGGGTTTCCCCAAAATGAAACAAACTTCACAAGAAAAATTTTAAGGTAATAAAAATATTTACATCAAATTTCAAAAAAAAGGAGTTTCTTGACAAATGTTGGGTATGCAGTTTTATAGATCATTCAATTTTAGTATAATAAATTGCAATTTGAAAGTACCTAAGTGGTCGCGTTGATTTTTAATACTTTTTTGCTAAATGGGAAATAAAAGCGTTTGTTATATTATTAAAAATCAACGCGAACTTTAATCATATATAAAACTGTCTACCCAACATTTTTATAAAAACTAAAAAAAATTCATTTTGGAAAATTTTTTTTAATATAATTTGTTTCAATTCTTTTTCGTTTTGGGAGAACCCCACAACTGTTTTCACCAGTTTTTATTATGTAACATTTATTAACTGGAACAAGAGAATCGATTTTCTTCAAAATTGTTACTTTTTCTAGTTTTTCTGCACTTTGCACTAAAAAATTTAATACAAACTAGTCAAAATCCAAAAACCGGACTAAACTGGTCAGTTGCATATTTTATTAGCTTTCATTCAAAAGAATAAATTATCAAATTGAGTGAAAAATTAAGGCTCCTGCGAATTGTGAACACAAAGTGCCAATTTTGAACCACTGTGCGCTGCAACTGAGGTAACAAAGAATAATGATGCCTTTGAGCGCTGAGAGGTGATGACGTTTTTGTTAATGCCGTCATACTCACATTCCCTTTACCTACTTTTTTTATTTAAAATTTTATTGCGACAATTTGCAGCTATTGTTTTTCGCTGCAACGCGTATTGCATACAAAAATATATTTAAGAAAAAGTTGAAAGGTGTTGCATAATATGCGCCGGTATCGTCTACGGCCAAGGGGACGGACACACGACCAGATAGCGCTACCAATCAAGTCAGCAGCGCCGCAGCAGCAGCAAACAACAAATTTTGTGGTTTTGTTTTTTTTTTTTTGTATACAACAATATGTAGAGTATACTTAGAGTTGGTGAATGTTTGTTGTACCTAAGCTTCTGCTGTAGCTGCAAAAGGAGATGAAGATGATGATGGAGATGAAAAATGAAACGTAAGCGACGTTAAAATAAACGCTAGAAAGACAATTAAACTAAGTAAATACAAATTTGCACATAGATATCTGCATTAAATAATGGAATAAAAATGCTGCAAAGCAACGCGCCTTTTTAGGATAAATAAAATATATATAATACTAAGTATGTATATGTAAGTATTACTTGCATTCAAATAAGATGCAGTTAAATTGGGAGGCTCAACTGGCAACCAATCTACATAGAAACATAATAAATACATATGTATAAATATGCATACCCTGGCGTTATGGCGATATTGTTTATTTATAGTTCTCGTAAAAATTTAGTTCATTCAATAGCAAAACTACAAGAATACATTTATTTTAATTTTATACAGTACTCAGAAAAATGCAAGATATACTATGTAATTAAAAAAAAAATAAATTCAATTCGATTTCTCAGAAAAATTAGTATATTTTTTCGCTGTCTCGTATCTTTTTTAACATAAAAAAAGATTGTGTTCGGCAAAAACAAAATAAAATTATGAAAAATCGAAGGTAATTTTTAGCGCCTTGGAACTTGCCCTTTATTATACTAAAATTTAATTGGCTGTAAACTGCATACTCAGCATTTTACTGAGAAATCGAATTTAAAAATTCAAAACAGTCAATGACAATTTCTTGGTATTTCTTGCATTTTCCAAGTTCTGTATGACAGTAAAAAAAAACAAATATACTTGTGGTTTCTG
>NW_023458558.1:3931535-3935587 GCF_013731165.1 Rhagoletis pomonella
AAGTTCTGTATGACAGTAAAAAAAAACAAATATACTTGTGGTTTCTGTCATTGAATAAACTATATTTTTTATAAAAAAATAAGACAAATTTGTTATAGAAATATAAATAAATAAAGGTAGGCATATTTTTGACGCAGACCGTATGTAGTTACATATATGAAGTCATTTTCAAAACAATGGATTTATGTGTATAAATATGAATGGGAATAGGTTAACGGGAAGCACTATATTTTTTGTCGTTAAGATATTATAAAGGCACATACAAACATACTGTGGCTCATAGCTTATTTCTGCCAGCATCTATAAAAACTTTTAGCCACCAATAAAAACTAAATTAAGAAAGATATCAAAATTATTTAAACGCAGCTTATTAGTCTAATACCTTAACGAATCAATATAATATTATATTTATATTATATTATAATTTAAAACATTTAAAAACTAAAAACTCTCATTTTTAAACGACTTTAAAAAAAGAAGGAAGGTTATCAATTCGTCGGAATAGTTTTTTTTTTTTAATTTTTCATGTATGCAACTTGGGACCACGTGAACCGATTTCGTTTCGTTTTTTATCGGAAACGTGGTACCTCAAGGGTGGTCCCATTTGGTTTGGATCAGATCATTGGATCATGAAGAAATTAACGCTACTTCTAAACTTTGATATGAGAATTAAACTCTTTTTCGCTTTTTGCTTAACTATTATATTATCCTCATATTTATTCACATCATCTATGTAGTATGCGTATACAATTTTTTAATAACACATTTATAAAATGTATATTTTCATCTTAAGGGCTTCCATTTGATCATTCACATCGACTAATTATAACTTTTTTTATAACTGATTTCTGATTACTGTTAAATAACTGTAAAGCCTTGAGACCACTCTTCGCCCGATCTTTGAATATTCTGATTAAATTGGATCACTTCTTCATGGAATGTAATAAAATTACAGTTATAACAAAATTATAACGAAGTCACGTTTTATACAACAACAAAAAAAAAACATGTGACGTGTTGGCTGGAAACAGCTGATTTGCAGTGGAAACATTTTAACCCAGCGACAACCAAATTCTGAGGCATTCGACCTGTATTTTTTTATGTTAAATTATTTTTTGGTGTCACAGGTTAGATTTTCAAAACAAAAAAAAACTAAGTAACGAAATTTTGCACTTTGAAAATATATAAAGAAAAGCACGAAGAAGATGTGAAAGAAGTGTAACGAAATTAAAAAAAAAAAAATAGTCTGCAATAAATGAAGCAACCACGATATATACGAGTACACACCAGAAAGTAGTGTACAATGTAGGCATATATCGTCACCTGAAATGCAAAAAGACGTAACAACATTGTCACTGAAATGGAAAAAGTCGAGACTAATATATTCTTTTTTTTTCATAAAACGATGTGGGGAGTTGTAATTCAATGAAATCCATCATATTAATCAAAAAGTAAATTTTGAATTTTTTTAAGTTACGACCTTTTGCATTTCAGGTGACGATATGTATTGTATTTACTGCAGCAACAAATGAAACATTGCATGCGGTTATGGAACTTCCTGTCACTTGAATCAACCCAGTATATAATTTTAGTAGTAAAAATCCCTTCGAAAAGGCCTTCCTGAGAGTTAAGAGGCCTTCCACTCTATATTCCTTTCTAATTCCTTTTTTGTATGGAGTGACAAAAAATTCAGGGCTTCGGGAAGGCCTTCCCGAAGGGCTTTTATAGGACGTACTTCAGAAGGCCTTTTGGCGGACTTCTTTTAAAGTTACTTCTTTAATTTATAAAAATCATACATCTTTGAAGTATTTGATTATAGTCTATGAGTCTACTTTTTGCCAGCGCGTTACGGGATGTATGTGGAGTTGTCATCCGCCCGCGAAATTATACCCTGGGGAGGGTAGCACTGGGAGGCAGAACGCCCTTAACTTGTAAAAATCATCGAAGAAAAATATGATTTAGTTAAGGCTGCAATTTTACCCACCTCTGAGGCTCTGATAGTCCACAATTATCCGGTTACATTGGCTTACCGATCAGCCGGTAATAAAAGGGTAGCAGAACACCCCAAACGTGTGATGAGAGCAATGAAATTTCAACAATTTCAAGTCTAAAATTAAATTGGCAGATCGAAATTCCGGTATTAACTACCTGGCAGAAATGATGGCAGATGTAAATGTATTTGGTTAAGAATTTTTCTAATACAACCATTGAATAACTTAGATGTATTATTTAGTATCTTATTAATTAAAACAGCCATTTAATGATAGTGTGAATTATCCCTGACCAATATATACAGTCAAGCACAAAAGTCTAGGCACAGAGAATTTTTAACACTTTCTGGAAAGATTTTTATTTAAAATTTTTTCTTTTATGAAACATGAAAATAAAGTTTATTAACTTTGTGCGAAAATCCAAAAAATGCAATAAATTTTCTTGAAAATTTTCAACTTTCTAATCAGATTTCGTAGTAAAAATTTGATTATGCTGTTTTGTAGCTTAAGAAATTTGATTATAACTAAGTACAAGTTTGAAGGTGCTAAAAAATTCCATTGATTCTATAAGGTTTTGTTATTGTTTTTTGTTGTAGTACAAAAAGTCTCTGCGCCTAGAAAATTGTGGTTAAGCCAGATGTGGATACATTGGGTAGGCCTCTTAGAATGGCTTTGCTTAAGAAGGCCCACCTAAATTATCTTCTGGGAAATTCAGGTGAAAGCCACCGAAAACGGATTTGAGGAAACACAAAGCTACGGCAGAGACACAAACGGGCGCGGTTACGACTATAAACAATGAAATAAGATTAAAAGTGATACTTAGTTACAACACGAAATGAAACTAAAAGCGAAAAAGTTTGCCGCCACGTGAAAAATTTAACCCAAATAAAAGGCCATAATTACAATCGAAGCAAAATTCGAGAATAAAATGTGATAAAAAACAAGATTCAACATTTTAATTAAATGAGCAAGACTAAAAGAAATTAAATTAAAAATAAATATCATTATTGATAAAAATTTGTTTATTTTTCCCGCATTTCTATGACACCTCGAACCTAACACTAAACATTTTCTCTTTTTTTTATTGTCTCTTTCCTTTCAGATCGCACACAAATATTCTCATATTAAAATAACGGCTTACCTTCTAGGAACAACAAATACATACATACATACATATGTACATGCAACAACTGCCAAGCTAAGAAGTGATATATTAAATTAGAGAATTATGCATTTTAGTTTTATAATGTCAACGACGTTGGTCTACTGTGCAGCGCGTAGAAGATGATCGAAGCTTTTGCCAATAATTTAAGTAGTCATTTGGGGCGACATCTTTTCTACTGGGCAGTGTCCCAACCGGAAGTCAACGGTCTCAATCTGCGTCTCACCGAGTTAATAAACAAATTCCACGGCCCACTTGAACGTGGCGTTCAGGTGCTAGACCACCTGCTAACACTCGACGAAGAGGACTTCAATGGCCATTGGGGCAGCGCATATAGGCACAATTATGAGCCAGAATATGCGGGTAGCGATGGCAATGAGGAAGTACTTCATACGGCAAGCCATCGAGAAGAGTTGCCAACACCAGCACGCGTGTTAGCAATGGCGAGTGGAAATCGTGGAAGCAATAGAAATAATAATAACAATAACAACATCAACATAAATAGCAACCGCATCTCCTCAACAAATCTGAATAGTAAGTTTAAAAGCAAAACTACATACGAAGAAAAAACTAGCAAATATATAGGAATATATGTATATGTGTATATATGTACAGTATCGGTCACATTAATAGCACCCACATTTCAAACTGATATGTGTAATTATCTATTTTTAGGAATTTTAAATTAAAATACAGTTCATTCTATAACAAAACCCATATAATTCCAAATTTAAAACTTTGTAAACGCCTACAAAAAGTTTTTACCCGAATTTCAAACTTGTTTCTCACAAGTGTTAGATTTTGTTGAGTACACAGTAGCTCATTCAATTTTAGTGTAATAATGTGCAAGTTTCAAGTGGCTAAAAATAACCGTTGATTTTTTAGAATTCTTTTTGTCG
>NW_023458558.1:3935687-3939505 GCF_013731165.1 Rhagoletis pomonella
TTTACTTCCATATAACGAATAAACCGAATTTATATTTTATATAAAAGCAAATCGTAACACCTTCGTCAAAAAGAATTCTAAAAAATCAACGGTTATTTTTAGCCACTTGAAACTTGTACTCAACAAAATCTAACACTTGTGAGAAACAAGTTTGAAATTCGGGTAAAATTTTTTTGTAGGCGTTTACAAAGTGTTAAATTTGGAATTATATGGGTTTTGTTATAGAATGAACTGTATTTTATTTTCAAATTCTGAAAAATAGATAATTACACATAAGTGGTAAACAATATCAGTTTGAAATGTGGGTGCTATTAATGTGACCGATACTGTACATATATACACATATACATATATTCCTATATATTTGCTAGTTTTTTTTTCGTATGTAGTTTTGCTTTTAAACTTACTATTCAGATTTGTTGAGGAGATGCGGTTGCTATTTATGTTGATGTTGTTATTGTTATTATTATTTCTATTGCTTCCACGATTTCCACTCGCCATTGCTAACACTCGTGCTGGTGTTGGCAACTCCTCTCGATGGCTTGCCGTTTGAAGTACTTCCTCATTGCCATCGCTACCCGCATATTCTGGCTCATAATTGTGCCTATATGCGCTGCCCCAATGGCCATTGAAGTCCTCCTCGTCGAGTGTTAGCAGGTGGTCTAGCACCTGAACGCCACGTTCAAGTGGGCCGTGGAATTTGTTTATTAACTCGGTGAGACGCAGATTGAGACCGTTGACTTCCGGTTGGGACACTGCCCAGTAGAAAAGATGTCGCCCCAAATGACTACTTAAATTATTGGCAAAAGCTTCGATCATCTTCTACGCGCTGCACAGTAGACCAACGTCGTTGACATTATAAAACTAAAATGCATAATTCTCTAATTTACTATATCACTTCTTAGCTTGGCAGTTGTTGCATGTACATATGTATGTATGTATTTGTTGTTCCTAGAAGGTAAGCGTGTATTTTAATATGAGAATATTTGTGTGCGATCTGAAAGGAAAAAGACAATAAAAAAAAGAGAAAATGTTTAGTGTTAGGCTAGAGGTGTTATAGAAATGCGGGAAAAATAAACAAATGTTTATCAATAATGATATTTATTTTTAATTTAATTTCTTTTAGTCTTGCTCATTTAATTAAAATGTTTGAATTTTTCTTTATCACATTTTATTCTCGAATTCTGCTTCGATTTTAATTATGACTTTTTATTTGGATTACATTTTTCACGTGGCGGCAAATGCATTAAGTTTTTCGCTTTTAGTTTCATTTCGTGTTGTAACTAAGTATGTATATACATATGTAGAGAAAATCACTTTTAATCTTATTTCATTGTTTATACTCGTAACCGCGCCCGTTTGTGTCTCTGCACCAGTCGCTATTTCTTGGCCGTAGCTTTGTGTTTCCTCCAATCCGTTTTCGGTGGCTTTCACCTGAATTTCCCCAGAAGATAATTTAGGTGGGCCCTCTTAAGCAAAGCCATTCTAAGAGGCCTACCCAAGAAGGGCTGCAACCAAAACCTAGGGCTGGACCAAAAGCCACATTTTCGCTTGTATAGGATATTTAAAAACCGGAGCTGATGGAGCAACTCCAAGGTCAGATTTGGATTCAGCGACCCGAGATCTATTAAAAATAGCTAGCCCTAGCTCATAAAAATTTTCATGTTTGTCAGTGTTATTATTTGATTGTTTGTATTACTGAATGTTGTTGGTAAAAAATAAAAATTTACCATTCCTTAAATGTATCTACACCACAATTTTCTAGGCGCAGAGACTTTTTATACTGCAACAAAAAACAATAATAAAACTTTATAGAATCAACGGAATTTTTTAGCACCTTCAAACTTGTACTTAGTTATAATAGAATTTCTTAAGCTGCAAAACTGCATAATCGAAATTTTACTACGAAATCTGATTAGAAAGTTGAAAATTTTCAAGAAAATTTATTGCATTTTTCTGAGTTTCGCACAAAGTTTAGAAATTTCATTTTCATGTTGTTTATGTGGTAGTATGAACTACATATATTTTCATAAAAGATTTACGAAAAAATTTTAAATAAAAATCTTTCCAGAAAGTGTTAAAAATTCTCTGTGCCTAGACTTTTGTGCTTGACTGTATATATTGTTCAGGGAATAATTCACGCTATCATTAAATGGTTGTTTTAATTAATAAGATACTAAATAATACATCTAAGTTATTCAATGTTTTTATTAGAAAAATTCTTAACCAAACAAATTTAACCGCAAACCATACGAAATCAAGGCGCGATAAAGACATTTTTCTGCCGGGTAGTTAATACCGGAATTTCGATCTGCCAATTTAATTTTAGACTTGAGATCGTTGAAATAATAAAAATTTCATTGCTCTCATCACACGTTTGAGGTGTTCTGATACCCTTTTATTACCGGCTGATCGGTCAGCCAATGTAACCGGATAATTGTGGACTATCAGAGCCTCAGACGTGGGTAAAATTGCAGCCTTAACTAAATCATATTTTTCTTCGATGATTTTTACAAGTTAAGGGCGTTCTGCCTGCCAGTGCTACCCTCCCCAGGGTATAATTTCGCGGGCGGATGACAACTCCACATACAAAAAGTAGACTCATAGACTATAACCAAATACTTCAAAGATGTATGATTTTTATAAATTAAAGAAGTAACTTTAAAAGAACTCCGGCAAAAGGCCTTCTGAAGTACGTCCTATAAAAGCCCTTCAGGAAGGCCTTCCCGAAGCCCTGTAATTTTCGTCACTCCATACAAAAAAGGAATTAGAATGGAATGTAGAGTGGAAGGCTTCTTGACTCTCAGGAAAGCCATTCGGAAGGGCTTTTTACTACTGAAATTATCTACTGGGTTGATTCAAGTGACAGGAAGTTCCATAAGCGCATGCAATGTTTCATTTGTTGCTGCAGTAAATACGGTATACAATACATGTCGTCACCTGAAATGCAAAAGGCTGTAACTTAAAAAAAATTCAAAATTCACTTTTTGATTGATATGATGGATTTCATCGAATTACAACTCCCCACATCGTTTTATGAAAAAAAATAAAAATATTAGTCACGACTTTTTCCATTTTAGTGACAATGTTGTTACGTCTTTTTGCATTTCAGGTACATATGTCTACTTTGCACACTACTTTCTGGTGTGTACTCGTATCGTTGTTGCTTCATTTATTGCAGACTATTTTTTTTTTGTGCAAAATTTCATTATTTAGTTTTTTTGTTTTGAAAATCTAACCTGCGACACCAAAAAATAATTTAACATTAAAAAATACAGGTCGAATGTCTTAGAATTTGGTTGTCTCCGGGTTAAACCGTTTCCACTGCAAATCAGCTGTTTCCAGCCAACACGTTACATGTTTTTTTTGTTGTTGTATAAAACGTGACTTCGTTATAATTTTGTTATAACTGTGATTTTATTACATTCAATGAATAAGTGACCCAATTTAATCAGAATGTTCAAAGATCGCGCGAAGACTGGTCTCAAGGTTTTTATTGGTGGCTAAAAGTTTTTATAGATGCTGGCAGAAATAAGCTGTGAGCCACTGTATGTTTGTATGTGCTAAAGATAATATCTTAACGACAAAAAATATAGTGCTTCCCGTTAACCTATTCCCATTCATATTTATACACATAAATCCATTGTTTTGAAAACGGCTTCATATATGCAACTACATACGGTCTGCGTCAAAAATATGCCTACCTTTATTTATTTATATTTCTATAACAAATTTGTCTTATTTTTTATAAAAATATAGTTTATTCAATAGCAGAAACCACAAGTATATTTGTTTTTTTTTACTGTCATACAGAACTT
>NW_023458558.1:3939605-3942959 GCF_013731165.1 Rhagoletis pomonella
AATATAAATTCGGTTTATTCGTTATATGGAAGTAAATGCGACAAAAAAAGGTGTAGCTCGGTGTACTTCGTATGGAAGAAAAGACTGGCATCGTCAACAAAAAAATTGTCAAAAATCAACGAAAAGTGCTACTTTAAACTTGCACTTTATTATACTAAAAATTTAATGCGCCACAAAACTGTGTTCTCAAAATCTTTGTAAGAAATCTAGCTAAAAATCCCTTTTGAAACTTGGATTTATAAGGGGTTTTCGTTAAAGAATAAATCATACTTTTATGAAAAATAATTAAAATCATATGGTGGTGTTCTATAGTTATGTTAAGCACTATATGTAGGCATAACGACGCAACGTTTAGTCAGAAATCGAGTTGTCCACAGTTGCTAAGATTATATTGTAAATTTATGCGCGGTAGATATTCACAAATATTTACCTACATACATACACATGACTAGGTGTAACGGAAATTGGTAATGAATTTAGTAGAGGTCAACAGCTTTTCGAAGAGCATTCAGTCGAATTTCAGTTGGATTTTAAAGTAGAAATTTACAAATGCGGTGTTTAGCTTACGAAGATGAGGACTAGGAAGGAGAGTGAAGAATTTTAAATGAGCAAATGAATGTGAAAAATGTATGCAAACAAACCTTGGATGCAATTAAAAAAACAAGGAGTACTCTAAACACCAAAAAATTTCTTTGTGGGATCATAACCGTTGGGATTTTTATATAAAACATTATTATTCAATCGTTATTTAATGACTTTTTATTTAGCGACCATCTCTAATCGTTATTTTATTAAAACTTATCGAAAAAATAAAAACTATAGAATAACGATTATTTTTAATCGAAAAGGAGGCTAATAAAATGACAATTAAAAATGATCGTAAAAATATAAATAAAAAAATAACAATTTCGATTTTAAAATAAAAATCCTTCATAATAACGATTGTTTTTGGTTCCTGGATTGCTTTTTAATATTTTTTATGCTGACGGCATTTTGCACTTTTTTCTTATGGAAGAAAATGCGTCAAACCGTTTTCAAAGAAAATTAAAAAAAAAAAATTAACGCCAGTTTTGCAATCGCTTAAAACTTGCACTTTACTATACTAAAATTTAATGGGCTACAAAACTGCATACCAAAAAAAAATCGAAAAAAATTAAAAAAATTTGTAAATTTGTAATGTACTCATTTTACTCAACTTCGGTGTAAAAAAATTCATAACTCAAATTATTGTAGAGAGCACCCCATAATACTTTACTTAAATGTTGCGCTATACCCAGAGGTACCAGTGTGATTTTTTTAAATTTTTTTTGAGAGGGCATATTTTCAAAAACTAATTTTTTTTATCAAAAAGTTTGTATGTCAAAAATTTTTCAAGAACAAAAAATTTGAAAATATTTATTTTTATAGAGAATTTTTATATGCGTATGTGTGATTTTTTGAAATAAATCAAACACATGAAGTCTGAACCTCGTCCATTTTGGTATGGAACGCCCCACATACATACTTTGTAACCATTAAACTAGTGCAGAAAACCTCGCCTTTATTTGAGTTATTTAGTAGTATTTTTATAGAAAATATATTTAAAATTTTATTTTATTTTACACTATTATATTTTAATTTATTCTTAGAACTAACTTGTATAAAATTGTATTTTAGTTTCGGAGTACAAAAGTTAGTAGACAAGAAATTTTTCAAAATCAATTTACAACCTACGTATTTACATATTTTTAAACAAACACTGTTTGAAGTGGAAATGGTCAAGTATTTTGTAACCACTCCCTCTCTCCGATCATTCACACTGTACATAATTTGATTCATAGTAGTGCGGCGTGGGACGCGTGAGACCTTTGAAGCTATTAGAGGTCACAAAACTGGAATTTTAGTTTTTATTTTTATCAACAAAAAAGATCGGAAATCTTTGACAAATATGGACAAATAGAAGCGGCAATGAAAACTGCAAATAAAGCAAAGACTAATAGCAAACAAACCGGCGAAATCGAACAGAAAATCTCACAAAACATGCACACAAAAAAATAGCCAGCCTCTTAAATAGTAGGAAAGCAAATGCTGTTGATATTTAAATGTACATAGAATGCAAAACCACGATAATATTTCTACGCCAATTTACAGAAAAAAATTATTATTTTTAGTAGGTAGAGCCTTTGTAGCCGGAGTTGCTGGTTCGAATCCCCGTGAACTCATTGAAGAACTGCTATTGAAGATGCAATAAAAACGTATAATTCATCACTGACTTAATCATTAAATCTTACATTTTTTTAATTACATATTTATGTTTGGATAGTTAATTATATAATTAAATAATAATAAACTTAGCCTCCAATAATGCAAACGTGACAGCTACGATCAGTGTTATTAATACAAAACAGCCAACAGACAAATTTGGAAATTTGACTTTTATCAAGCATTTATAGTAGTCGTAATGTCAACTGTTGCGCGTATTTTGTGATTTTTTTTTTTTTTTGTTAATTTCAGTGCCAAATATTTATTCCTTATCCGAAAGCGAATTTCGCAACGCTTGTGTTGAGATTGATATGTTTTTCCGTTTAGTGCATTTCCGATATTTGCTGACATTGTCAGGAACTCAAAATGAAAAATTTTAAATAAATAGACTTTGTATTATAGACGCACATAAGTTATCGCATGTTTACAGGGAAAAACGTCATAAGTTAATATACAGAAATGGCTTTCGGGGCTTCATTTATGCGGCCTAAAAAATTCATAACGATATAAGTCAATTGCGTCTTATCAGAACATGTGTTTTTTTTTTGGAAATTTTACTCTTTGATTTGAAGCTTTGTCCCTTGTAATATAAACTAGGCGACAATTGAAAGTATACACCTTGTTCTAATATAATATTCACAATTACTTTCATGAACAATTTTTTGCATCAATTATTTATGAAAATGTTGTTCATTTTACAGTACAAACCGTATAAATCAAAGTTTCACACTTTATATAAGGTTCACAAAAATCCGAAATATTTTTATGAAAATTTTCAACTTTTTATTCAGAATTCCTTGAAAATTTTCGAGTATGCAGTTTTGTCTAAGGAAGTGCAGGTTTCAAACGGCTAAAAAGTCTCGTTGATTTCTAAGATTTTTTTTGAAGTGAAACTTCTTAGTCGAGTTCGGAGATGGTTGCGTTAAATATTTAACACCACGTCATAAAATCATAAAAAGATGAAGATGTCGATGAAGATGAAGATGATGATGAAGATGAAGATGACGATGAAGATGAAGAAGAAGATGAAGATGAAGATGATGATGAAGATGAAGATGACGATGAAGATGACGATGAAGATGAAGATGAAGATGAAGATGAAGATGAAGATGA
>NW_023458558.1:3942969-3981231 GCF_013731165.1 Rhagoletis pomonella
ATGAAGATGAAGATGAAGATGAAGATGAAGATGAAGATGAAGATGAAATTAAAGATAAAGATAAAGGTGAAGATAAAGGTGAAGATGAAGATGAAGAAGAAGATGAAGATGAAGATGAAGATGAAGATGAAGATGAAGATGAAGATGAAGATGAAATTATATATGTATATTAGAAAATAAGTACATGTGTATGTATATCGCACATTTCTTTCTTTCTGGAATTTCCTCTATTAAGTTTCACTTCTTCCGCGCGTAGGAACTACACGCACTGAGTTTTTGTGACGGATTTTTGCGGTTTTTTTCACATACGCATGAATTTCTTATCAAATAAAATGCCGGAGACCATTAGCAACAAAATTTCAAAAAATCAAAGCCAGTTTTTGTAAATTACACTTCTTATATACATAAAAAATACGCAAAGTCTAAAAAAAATCTCAAAAATCAACACGATTTTTACGCCGGTTGAAACTTACACTAAGATTGAATGAGCTGCAGAATTGCACACTCGAAAATTTTCTAGAAATTCTGGCTACAAAGTTGAAAATTTTGATGAGTTTGAAGTTTTTGACTTTTTTTTGAACTTTACATAAATATAGTGTGAAACTTTGAATTGCATGATTTGTATTATAGAATGAAGTATATTTTCATAAATGATTAATGCAAAAAATTTTTCATGAAAATAATTTTCATAGCAAAAAGGTGTACGCTTTCATTTGTTGCCTAGTGTATTGTGCATTCCAGCCCAATTGGCTTTTGCATCTCCAATGTTTTTCGTAATCTATTATGTTAAATAGAAGATTTAATTTAAGTTTTTATTTTTTATGCTATAGTACCATGAACCAATGACTACAGATCACGTAATCCGCCATCGTTGTATTTGTAATCGATTTTCAGAAAAAGTTTTCGTAGCGTTTTTGATGTTTTTTGGTTTTGTTTACATCGTCTTCTACCTCTTCGTAGTGATATTTTAGCGATTTTATGAGTTTTCTGCAGCGATTTCAATTGGGGTGTTCACAGTTCGTTCCAAATTGTGTCTGAAAATGTAGACGTCTACATTTTGAGACATATTTAGCATCAAACTGTGAGCACCCCTTTCTAGCAGTCGTCGCAAAATCGTCTGAAAACTTTGCTGGTGTTGCCAGACATTTCTTCCTTGCGTGCATTTTTTATATATCGCCTTTCGATTTTGTTTCTGAAAAATTGTAATTATTTAACTTAATTACCAATTCGTTATATTTGTTATTTCTTTTCCTTGATTTGTTTCTTTTCGTCAGAAATTGCGCTCAAATTAAATGCAAACACAGAAAACGTGCCCAATAAATAAAAAAAGTGTGATTAGTATTGCCATAATGCAACCCTGCTGCGAGGTTGCAAAATGTAGACGCGTAAAAAACATACCTTTGAGTGTGACAAAATGTAGACGGCGTCGTTTTCCAATTTTGTATGGGAAACAACAACACCGGTTAGAAAACGTCTTAAAATGTAGACGTCTACATTTTGAGACACTATTTGGAACGAACTGTGAACACCCCAAATTATAAATTTTGATTTATTACAAATTTATGATATAATATGAAGTACTTTGTGATTGGAACAAGTTTGTGCATCTGTTTGATTTGCCAAGAGGCGTAAATTTGCTTGAAAAGTGGGTGCACATTTGTGGTCAGAACATTGGCATTGAAAAATCGACCGGTGCACCGGTGGCGCCGATAATATGCGATTGTAAAACACTCTCAATCATTAAAACCATATTTTACGAACTTTTTTTGCTTATTGTCATCAAGTTTCACTTTTTATATTTTTTAATAAATACCAATATAATCTTTGTTTGCTTTCATTTTTAGGCAGATGTCAAAAACGCTCAGAAATTAACTTTTTTCATTATTTTCCGATTGCGTGATCTTATTAGTTTGTTCATGCTATAGTACTAATTTGCAAAGGCCGCCCTGATTTTCTTTTATATTTTTTTATCCAGCCATTCTTTCTCTACGATGTAGTATTTTTTTCTTTTTGATGAATGCGTTGAGTGGGACAAAATTTATTAGCTTTCCATTAGTTTAAAAATTAAATGCCATTACCGCATTTGGCCTAAACATTTTCAAGTCGATCAGAACGTGTTTTTTGGAAAAATAAAAATTTCATTAAAAAAGTAACGGGCATTTAAAAACAGGAACGTCTTTTTCAAACAACTATATCGCGGAAACGACTGGACAATAAACAATTAAAAAAATCATTTGAATATGCTTTCGCTATGCATTTTACAAAAGCTTTTTCATATGCAATAAGGAAAAAGAGCAACAATTTTAAGCCTAAAATGACTGTTTGAAAAAATAATCTAAATTTTTCCGTTGTGTAGTCTTATCTGAGACAAAAATATAACTTGAAAATTTGTTGAGTAGTGTAATCATGAATCCTATTTCGAACCGATGATTTCGTAAACATTTATTGTAAAAGACACTCAAATAGGCAGACGACCGCGTTAATCTGGATGAATGTCGCAAGTGATCTGAGTGAGTTCAAATCCCACTGCCGGTAGTTTTTTTTTGTTTTTGTTATTTTCTTTTAGTTATTTTTTTATATAAATAAAAATATCAATAACAAAATTGATAAATAATCGATAACAAAATCGATCAAAAAACCGATTACGAAATCGATAGCATAATCGATGACAATTTCGATAAAAATTACGATAGCAAAATTCGTAATATTGGTAGCAAAATCGATTAGAAAATCGATAACAAAACCGACAAATAATCTATAAAAAACCTAAAACAAAAATCAATTAGAAAATCGATAAAAACATCGATAACAAAATCTATAAATAATCAATAAAAATATCGATAACAACAGCGACAAAAATATCGATAAGTCCCGAGAATCCCGAAAATCTCTAAAGTAAAAAAAAATTCCCAGATTGTGTCTCTGTGTCTATCTACATATGTACTTCTCTCTATTAATTACCTTCTTTATTTTAATCTTACTTCCTCTACCTTCATCTTTACTTTTATCGGTATCCTCATCCTCATCTATTTCTTTATATTTATCTTTGTTTTTACTTTTATATTTTCCATTTTCTTTATCTACATATTCCCCTTCACAGGAAATAAAGCCCGCGGGTTCTATTGCCTTTTATTGGTGGGCGCTATTTCCCCTTCGAAATGGAAATAACACCAATGGGCTTTATTTCTCTTTTTTAGGAATCGAATCAAGCAAACATTTTTTTTTGCCGTTATTTATTACTTTTACTTTTTTTGATTGTACTGTATAGTTGTTTTGCACTTTTTAATTAAAATTATACTCTTAGAATTTTTAGTACCTTCAAATAATTATGTGAAATACCATAAAACAAAAAATAAATTAGTGTTTATAATTAAACCAAAAAATAAAAAACACTACAAAGAATCGCTTGGATTGGGGCCGAACCAGGGTGATACAAGAGATTACTACTTTAACCGCAAAACAAAACTTAGCAAAACTTAAAACCATGTTTTAACATTTTAAAATCATCTCCTAATGAGGAGTTAAAAGTTGACTATGACATAATAAATATAGTGATTGTTATAAAACACAATTTAATCGTTAAAACCTTTTTTAAACTTTTCTATATCTACGGGCCTTTGAGTATACAGTTTTGTAGCCCATTCCATTATAGTAAAGTGCAAGTTTGAAGTAGTAGGGATCATGATAAAAACATAACGAATAGAATTGTACGGCAGAAAATGTACAAGCATTTTCTTTATATATTTTCTTAAATCTAACAATTTCCTACTTATGCCATATTTGCGGTTAGAATTATCCAAGCATTTGTTTCTCAGCGCCGTGCAACCCTGTTAATGCAATGTAGTGCTGTCACGCTCTTGCACCTGCGCTCTAGCACTCGAAGACAAAATGGTGCATCCCGAGTTGCCACACTAATTATGCAAACAAAAAACTAAATGAAATCAAGAATTTTCTGTACATTTAAACATTTTTTACTACATAATCTAAGTAGCAGCAGCATGTTTATTATATTTGTACACAACAGCGATAAATACAGAAAAATATTTGAGAAGTTGTAAACAAAAGCAGTTCGAAAACCAAGCCAAGCGCTACAAGCATCACCCGAAGAAGTGGCAGCATTGCAGAAGCCCCAATTGTCATTTCGCTCAACAAAAAAGAAAACAAGTGAATTGAAAATGGCAGAAATGTACAAAGTTAATGAAAAAAGTGTAGTTAAATGAAATTTTAATTGGAAAATTTTTGAAAAAAGGAAGAAAAGACTGGGCCGTTGTGAATTGATATGCCAGAAAGACATTTGTTGGTGCTTAAACGGTTCTAGTAAATATTTGCGAAACTTTTTCGAACTTTTTGTGTATACTTTTGGCCCCCATCTACAATATTCAAACCCTGAAAAGTCCTTGAGTGCTGCGCTTATTTCAATGGCAAACAACAATAGACTTTCGCTGAAGTCTATTAACAAGCGGAACCAGGAGGCGATGTCGCATTCACAAATGAATGCATGGATAAATGGTATGTAGGTGCTAGTGCATAGCAAGCTGCATGTGTGAAGAAACATTGCCATAAATATGAAACAAGCAAAATATTTTTACATACCAATTCATAAAATGCAGCCGAAGTAACTCCAGTGGCATTTTTATTGATTTTTTGTTTTTGGATTCCTTTATACTTTTAGCGATAAGGTAATGTAACATGGCTTTTAAAAACTTTAACAATAATTTTTAGTGTTTTGATTATGTAGATTCAGACGGTCAACTTAATTGTAGCTTGTATGTACGTATGTACACACATATATTTAACTGGGTTCATTTGAGTACTGTGAGACTACGAGAAAATTCAGTAAAACTTTGTTTAAGGGACTCATTTTTAGGTGTAGCATTTTTCCCCAAGGCAGTTGAGTGCCCACATTAGGATCTGATCCGAACTATGCCCATACATTAGTACCCATATGTAGTTGTCACCCCTTTCGTCATTATTTACTTGCGATGGATTGCAGTTTCTCCTTTTTGGTCAGAGTTTCGATTGAATACATTCAATTTTATTTAAATCGGACTCGAACATATTTGCCTTACAGGATCTGCATTTATCCTAATGCAAAAAATATCCCCACTATTTCTGTCTTATCCCGAGATTCTCCCGAAAAATACACAGTCTGCCTTATCCCGAGTTTCGTCCGAAAAAAAAATCACCCGAAAGTTGTCATCCGCTCATAGTAAATGGAAACCAAAGCGAAAAGTGAACTGGTTCGGGAAAATAAAATTCGTGATAAGGCTGTTTATATTTAATTTTAAAACTACATACAGACAGATGCCTTTTGCATACCTAACTCAAAATTGTATTTACTTGGTTCGTTCGCCAATACGTTTATTAAAATGCAGGACAAAGTTTACAAGCATCCGTTGTAATGGTTACATTATACTAAAATCAATCTGCCGACTTTAGCTGTTATTCCTTTTTTGTAAGTCATATATGTACTTACCTGATAATAAAGTATTACATGGCAGTACATATTTACCTACGTACATACATATGTTGCATGTATTTTAAGCAACTTTGGTATATGTAAATATTGCTAGTCAGAAATGAAACGAAAAACCACAAATTTTCCGCAACTACTGATAAGCGGCTGCTAAATTTTCACCACACATGTGTATAAAATTGAAATCACTTGAGACAAAATCGTCAAACAATAATAGTAACTCGGATACGTCAGAACACGATATAGAACGAATCATTGTTTAAATGAATATACAAAATATATATTTTATATTAGTAGTAGTGCTAGTAAAGTAAGACTTTTCCCTTGATAATGAGCAAAAACACAAACAAAAGAGCTGCGTACAACAAAATGGCTAGAGGGAATTTCGATTTTCGAAGAATATTTCGGACCGACGCGACTAAATTAAAAAGTAAACGTACTCGTGTTTTATCTATGGTTCACGTTAGCTTATCTATGCTTAACACATCTTTGTTTGCAAATGTTATCGTTACAGTGGAAACGCTAAACAATGGTAATGGTCTACTCTTATCACCGCCACACAACAATTCGGCAAACAATCACCATCAACAACAACAGCAACAACAACGTAGTGCCATGGTTGGAGTAGGCGCCGGTGCAGCAGCAGGTGGTGGTGGTGGTGCCAGCAGTGCTGGTGGCCCTACAAGCGGTAGCGGCGGTATTGCAACTGGCGGCGGTGAACATAATATACAAATAACACAACCCATCAGCGCACCCTCGTCGCCACTTGCATCGCCGGGTGCTATTAGTAGTTCGGCGCTCTTCTGCTTGCCGTCAAGCTCGTCGGGTGGTACAGCTGGCGGTAGCACCAGTAGCAGCGGCGGTGGTAGTGGCAGTGGTTCGTATGTATGTAATGCTGGTGCAGCTAACCAGTCAAACAATTCAACTGCGAATGCGGTCGATACGGCTGATCCGAACTGGCAGGCCACAAAAGCGACGGTGCTCGAACGGAATGCTGCTATGTTCAACAATGAGCTAATGTCGGATGTAAAATTTGTTGTTGGAGGGGAATTTGGTATGTTGCTATTAATCAAATGCATATATTGTGCATACGTTTGTATGTCTCAGAAGTTTATATGTGCTTTTAAAATTTTTATATTAGCAGATTGCGTACAAACTATACCGGCGCACAAGTATATCCTGGCTACGGGCAGTTCGGTGTTCTACGCTATGTTTTATGGTGGGTTGGCCGAAAACAAGCAGGAAATTAAAGTGCCTGATGTGGAGCCATCTGCGTTTTTAACGCTGTTAAGGTTGGGCATTGTAGAAATATAAGATCGAAAATGGTTTCCTTACTAAGAAAGATATTCGTTGATGTTTTTAACTAGATACCTATATTGTGATGAGATTCAATTGGAACCTGATAACATTTTGGCTACGTTATATGCGGCCAAAAAATATATTGTGCCACATTTAGCACGCGCATGCGTCAATTATTTAGAAGTCAAATTGACGGCAAAAAACGCCTGTCTACTTCTCAGTCAATCGCGTCTATTCGAAGAGCCCGAGTTGATGCAGCGATGCTGGGAAGTAATCGATGCACAAGTGAGTTAACTAATTAAATATGCTGATTTTGTTTTATCTATGCGAAGTAAATTTTTTGAGCCGTGTTTAACATACATTTTGTTTTTATGCAGGCCGAAATGGCGATTAAATCGGAAGACTTTGTCGACATCGATCTAAAAACGTTCGAATCGATATTGTCGCGTGAGACGCTAAACTGCAAGGAGATCCATCTCTTTGAGGCAGCGCTCAATTGGGCTCTGAATGCTTGTCAAAAAATGGGCATTGATGTCACACCACAGAATAAACGCAACATGTTGGGACAAGCATTGCATTTAATACGCATACCAACCATGACTTTGGAGGAGTTTGCAAATGGCGTCGCCCAAACGGGTATACTCACATCACAAGAGACTATTGATATATTTTTGCATTTTACCGCACAATCTAAACCGCATTTAAGTTTCCCTACACGTGCACGTGCCGGTCTGAAAACACAAGTTTGTCACCGTTTTCAGTCATGCGCTTATCGCTCGAACCAATGGCGTTATCGCGGGCGTTGTGATTCAATACAGTTTTCAGTGGATCGCAGGTATGTACATATTGCTATCGGAGTTAAATCACAGCTTATTTATGCACATTTTTATTTAGAATTTTTATTGTTGGTTTCGGTCTGTATGGTTCCTCAACCGGTGCTGCTAATTATAATGTAAAAATCGAATTAAAACGCCTCGGACGCACCCTCGCCGAAAATGACACGAAATTCTTCTCTGATGGCTCAAGCAACACATTCCATGTGTTCTTTGAGAATCCCATACAGATTGAACCAGAGTGCTACTACACCGCCTCCGTGATACTTGATGGCAATGAGTTGAGCTTTTTCGGTCAGGAGGGCATGTCCGAAGTGTGCATGGGTAATGTAACATTCCAGTTCCAATGCTCATCGGAGAGCACAAACGGCACTGGAGTGCAGGGTGGTCAAATACCTGAACTGATATTCTATGGGCCGACAATTGTTACTGGTTTAAATTCACCTACTAATTCGCTGTGTGCTACACCAATTGGTGCTGGCAGTAGCGGCAGTGGTGGCGTATCGAATGGCGGCGGTCTACACGTAAATTGTGATGACTTATTGGGTAGTGCCAGCAGCGAAGTTGGTGGCAGCGGCAGTGGTGCACTGAGCGCATGAGAAATAGTGGAGTATTGCAAGGACGATGAATTGGAACTCTTATGAGAAGCTTGAGGAGAACAAATAATTGCAACCTATGGTTTTTCATTGTGAAATTTAGTGTTAAAACTGAAATGGATTAATATGTAGTTCTTAGAAAGAAGTCAGCGAATGGACAACCAAATAAATAAATACAGGCAATATTTACAAATATGTACATTAAACAAATCAAAGCATGTATAAACACTTACTTTACGTTTAAGTTAAAATCAAATGAATGACGTAAGCTGATTAACATTCAGACAACATAATTGAATGAAATTCGGAATGAGGAGTAAAAACACAAAAAGGCAATCAAATTTGGTAAAACAGATTCTAAAGGCATATTAAAAAACACTAAAACACACTTACAAAGACTTGTAGAATGTAGTATTTTGGATTGAAATTAATACAATAACCTGCGGAACATAGTAAACGAACAAGCAATTGCAAATTACATACCTACTTACATATGTACATTCATACATTTGACATGATCGAGAAAAGAAAGAAATTTACTACAAAGTTACGTATTTATCTAGTATTTATTAAATCCTGAACAACATTCAGGCCAAATAAGAAATTAGTAGGGTGAGAAATATTAAAAGGTTTGAATGCATATTGACACATATACAACTATATAAATAAACACATTACAAAGCATGTTAGTACTTTTTTCAGTAGTTTTTTCATATACTCGAAAGGAAGAGAAGTATTCATATGCATACTTCGTACTTGAAAACATTAAAAAATATTTGAACATTTTGCGAAAAGACATTAATATAGTATGAGTTTAGTTTGCAAGCAATTAAGCGTTTCATTATTAATGCAAATACAAATGCCACACATAGTCGAATCCACAATTAGCAATCTCGTAGCATTTTAGCGTTTGTCTTACGTCTATTTGACACGTATATAAATATAATATAATCACTGTATCGATATTGGAATATTTAATGTTCTTTAAAGGTCTGCTATCAATGGAAATGAATTGCATTTTCGTCATTTAACACCTTGCATTTACGCTGGATTATTTTTTACAGACAGTTTTTGCATTGCTTTGTTTTTAGTTTTTAGGTACAAGTGTTTGTGTTGCGTTTGAGATTTAAATTTAAATGGTCAGCAAGGAGTTAATGCAAAAACTCAAACAATGCACAAATGTTGGATTAGAACTGGCATTCGCCTACATCAAAGGCAATACTTAGGTGCCTTTTTCTGCAATTTATTTTAATATAAGTTATGCTTTTTGCTATCAAATTCTATTTAAAGGTGTTCTTTTTATATTATCTCTTGAAGCTTTGTATTTATATAATAAAGATCTTGGATTTTTGAATTACTTTTGAGAAGACTTTCTTATTCGGGGGTTAAAGAGACCAGTTTTATTAAAAAATATAAGATGTATATAATTTTAATAATATGGAAATGGAGTTAAAGCTGGATTTTGACTAAAGTTAAATCGAGGGTGTTATGGGTGGGTATTTTAGCTACAATAATGAATTTGCCTGTCTCCTCCTACCAACTGCAGCGGGAGCACGCTTCATAATTTTCCGTAGACTCGTTGAACTCGGTCCTAATGCTCTGGCTGAGGTTGCTATACTAGCAAGTGAGAGTAGTAATCTACGCCGAGCCGATCCCGGGGATAGCCATATCAGTGATCCCAGCTTCGAGAATCGACTAATTGAATTAGCGAAAAAAGTGGGTACAGCACTTGAATACCTGCAACTTAAACCTGGTGTAAGTAAAGATTGGTTAACAAACCTGCCAAGCCCGACGAAAGGGTGGAAATCGTTCCGACGACAGTCGGGTCTACGTAACCGGAACGACCCGTATTTATATCTGGCCAAGGACTGTCACTCCGGCATCACTCCCCAAAAACCCTTTCGGGAACTTGTATGCCGCTACAACAACAACAACAACAAAGGGTGGAAATCACTAGTGGCGCCTCGTCTTTTAGCCGACATGTCACAATATATATGTATATACTTTGGAGAAGCATAACGCGGAAATTCACGTAATCTTCGGGAAAACAAAAGCCTGTGAATGCTTATGAATCTTGATGCTAAAAAACACTTCTACGAGCAGACAGAACATAGACAGTATTCACCGATAGACAAGCATCATCTCTACAGTCTCGCAAAATACACAAATCAGACGAAGAGCTTCAGCTGCCTCGAGAAATTCGCGTATATACCGCTTGTGAAGCCATCCTCCACTACACCAACCAATAAGCTATCGTCGTACTTCCACATATTTTGAAATCTGATAGTCGCTGACAATGGAATGGAGATGGACATATATCACATGCCCGGAATTGTAAAAAGAGAATAAAAACGATTGAGGAAGGAAACCTACATCAGGACCGCTACATCAACTACATATACCAGAATAATATACAAATTTGCAGCAATAAAGATTCAGAAGAATAAACTACTGCTTTTGATGTGAAATTGTATGCATGCTTAGTAGCAGGGCAGTGAAAACGTAAAGCCCACTTTGCATTTGAGCTAAAAAGAATTCCAACAAGACTCATATCGATACTAATTAGACAGGTCTGCATCTGAACTTATGGGTTTTTGGAAGGTTTTCAAAAACTGAATCTCGTGAATTTTAAAGAACTCCTAATAATTTCCTGAAGCATGAATTGTATATGTACAATGTACATTGTATATGCATAGGTGATTTGCAAAAAATAAATGTTATAATACAATTATTGAAGACAATAATAATGTTCTATTCACTCACCGACAGAGGGAATGTTAATGCACAAGGCATTTGATAGCTTTAAATAAGTACGACCCAATTCGTATGAGCAGATTTGTTGGACATCGCTGATGTCAATGAGCAGATCTATATTTAGAAAAACAAACATGTATCATTCATAATCCTTTTTTAAATACCTTACACTTAATTCACTTACGTGATGTGCCCTCCGTACGGCATGTGATATACACACAAGCGGCATAAATATGGGTACTCTTGCGGCCACGCGTCAAGTGACGTGCCAATGCCATTTTGAAGAAATTCAATGCTGTATCAATGTAATGCTGCGTTAATTGCAATTGCTGACACAAATGTGTGATTTCCTTTTTGGCTTTTTTGATTGTAACTTCACGCGACTCCGTACCGGAACCTACTTGAAATTTGCCATAGCCATAATTCGTGGCACCTCCAGTAGACTCCGCGGACACAAACTGCCCGATTGCCGCTGCACCACGTCCAACTTCTTCGAACTGTATCTCCGAAACGATCAATGAATCTTCTAGGACGGAACCGCAGTTCGTACAGACAGCATCGCCACGTGCATTGTCCTCTTCGATATCGGTTGAACCACAATTGCGACACTTCAAACCGGAAGACATTTTGTTGCCTAATTAATATATAATCTGATGTTTAAGTAATTTAAGCAATGGTTTGTTTTAAAATGGAGTAAAGTTTTGTTTTCAATGTTTTGGAAAATTTGTTTAAAGCTTGGAGGCAGTATGCGGCATTTAATCAGCTGTTGGCGATTGCTTCTATGTATATGCTAGGTAGATTTTTGAGTGTGGTGGCACTTTGATTAATTAGATGCGCATATTGTAGCAATTTTTTGTTTTTTTTTTCAAATTTTCTACAGTTCTCCCAATTAAACAGCAGGCAATTGTATAAAAAAAATTCGTTGAAATGAAGGAAGCAAATTGTCAAAACATTATGGGGAATTGTTGTGAGCATTTGTTGTTGTGGGCATTGTTTACCGGTGATCCGCGCCCAATGTTGCATTTGCTACTTGGTATTGGCAGTGATAAGATGCGGTTATCTTGCAAAGAAGTAATCAGTTTTGATCAGTGCTGCCGCTGTCACATCAATTCATGAGGTAGCGAAGGGAAGGGGACGCATCAGCAAACCGTTACTTTTTTGCCGATTTCGATATATATCGTGTGCCTCTAAAGCTTTAAATGCACTGAAATTCACAAGGATGTCCAGTAGATATCTACACAGATTGAAGAAAAGGCTCCTAGTTCATCTACGAGTATGGATAGGAGCATGATATTGTCTGCAATTTCTTCGCATAATAGCTGAAACACAACGCCGGCAAACGGTGAACTCACTATAGCGAAATTCGCGCTCACAAAATTAGAACACCCGCAAGCATATGAAATCGAATACAGCCAACAGCGAAATGTGAAGTTCGCATGGCAGCGCTTCATGGCGATTGATTTATTTATTTCGCCCTGTTGCGCGATGACAGCTGTACGTTTAAAGGTGGCCTATTTCTTTTTTGCTTTCAAAGTTTTAGAAGAAAACAACATAAACAGGAATTATTCTTGTTTTTGAAAAATAGAGTTGTGGATTTTTTAAATCTGGCTTAAAATAAAACAATTTATGATCTCTGTTTGTTTTATATTTATATTTGTTATCATTTCTAAATATGGTTTAGTTTTTTTCTAAAGATGGCCACCCAAACTATAAAGGCGACCAAATTGTATCAGCTGTTTTCGCTACCGCTCTAATTCTGTTTAAGAAGGCGAAAAAGCAGGGCGAACGCTGAACGACAGCATCGCCCATTTCGGCGAAGTTTGCCGTTCGCCAGTATTGTGTTTCAAGCATATGTCGGAAATGTTCTCACAGATTTCGGTGCAGTTGTCATCACAGCTGGAAGGATACACGCATCACGCTACTCTAGCTGATCTTGGCCAAGAATAATGCGTTACTTAAGGAGAGACCAGAGATAATCGAGGAGAAACAGGATAAAACTGAAGAGAGACAGAATAAATTCGAGGCACAAGTGGACGAGTTGGAAGGTCGTCTTCAACAGATGAATCGTCCAGCTACTTCTACGTACGCTCCCAAGGTAAAAACTTCGTCCTTTGACGGCACGATCCCTTTCCAAGTCTTTAAGCTCCAGTTCTAAAAAATAGCTACAGCAAACAAATGGAGCATGGAGGATAAGTCCGCTGCGCTGTTTGTTGCGTTAAAAGGACATGCAGCGGAAATCTTGCAAACTGTTACCCAGTGTGAAAGAGACAATTATGATGAATTGATGGGTCCTGTGGAAAGGCGTTGCAGTAGCGAGCTTAGGAAGCAAATTTACCAGAAGGAGCTAGAGGATCGCTACCAAGCAGATTGAGGGGTTGGCTCACTTGGCAGTTGGAGACGCATCTGGTGATCACCTCGAATCGGTGGAAATCCAGAGAGAGCGACAGACGTATGCGAATCCAAAGCCAACATTTGCTGAAACTGTCTCGTATGCTCAGACGAGTGAAAGAGCCTACAAAGCCCATCGAGTGGAAGTGGATACACCGGACGTGAGGAAGGAGATATTGAAAACTCGTCAATAGCAGGTAAGAATAATCCTAGTGCCACCGGCAAGAAGGATGGACCTGGCAAATGCTTTAGCTGCAGGGAACCAGGCCATTTTGCATGCGATTTTATGATGGGTTCCAACAGAAACAACAATACAGCAGGACGCAAACGCAGGACTGAAGAAGACGAACCCTACTGCAATCAGTCGTTAAACTAAAATGAGTCAGTAGCAAGGGGCGCGCGTTGTAGGAGAAGTAACATGCAAAGTCGCAGTGGGGTATGTGACGGAGGTACACAAGTTCATAGTCGCGGGGGTTGTGAATGAAGTCATCATTGGAGTAGATTTTTTATTTTAACAAGGTATGCAGATCGACATGAAGATCAGGATCATGACGTATAACAACATGTAAGTGCAACTAAGCTTTCGATACGATGGGCCGTACAGCAGCAAGCGAGTGATCCTAGAGGAAAGCGAACAGATTCCACCAAAGTCAGAAGCAGTTGTTTTGGGCGAATATTGATAGAGATTGTGGGACAAACAAATTGTGGGCTGTTGAAGCAATACAAAATTCTACACACCGGAAGTACTTATTGACAAAACCCTGCCTAAGACGCAAGGCCGATCCGTCAAGCTCTTCGAAGTGTTCCACTTGCCAAACGGGACGCTGTAAGCCAGATCATAAAAGAAATGGGCGGGAGTGGTGTGATTGAACCATCAGCGAGTCCCGGGATCGAAGATAGTCTCGTTGATTGGAACAAAGTGGTTCTCAACACTCGACCTTAAGAGCGGTTATTGTTAAGTGGAGGTAAGTAGAACGACAGCTATCTCGGTGGATTGAACAGTTATGACTTCGCTATTGAGCACCGGAAGGGAAGTGCCCACGGAAATGCTAATGCCATGTCCCATCGACCATGTAGCCTGAAATGTACACACTGCTCAAAAGATGGGGCTAAAAAAAATAGTATTGACGCCCGGCTAACGACGATAACTCCAGCAGAAGAGTAGAAGGAAGAACAGCTACGAAAGTTTCAGCAGAAAGATCCAGACTTGGAGCTTTGGATGCATGGACTGGAGACGGGCAGATGGCAAACTAAGGCTCAAATGGCAGCGGAGAGCCCAATCACAGAGGCATACTGGGCACAATGGAATAGCTTGATGTTGATATCTGGCTGTTTTTATAGGGTACGGAAAAGTGAAGATGCCCAGTGCTCTCGGAATTTTACTAGATGTTTCGAGGTTAAGAGTTCCGGGCGTTCTCAAGAAATTCCACAATGGTCTCAGTGAAGGGCACCTGGGAATATCGAAGACCTTGGAGAAGATCAAACAGAGGTTCTATTGAGTTGGTTGTCGGCAGTTGGCCGCGAGTGGATTGCTAACCGCGCGGAGTGCACTACAGATAAAAGGTCGAAATCCAGAAGTGATGGCGAGATGAAGTAATATAACGCAGGTGCACCATTCAAGTGGATTGCCATGGATATAGCCGGCCCATTTCCTATGAGCAGACTGGGAAACAAATACGTCCAATGCTTAAAACAACGGTTAAAACTCCTGCTAATGTAATCTTCGACGGTGAGCTTCGTTTGCCTAGTAACCTGAAGTTTGGAGTAAGGGGCAACGTTCAACATTCTGGAGGAAGAACTGAGAGAGATACATGCTCTTGTGAGACAACGTACGCAGATTATGAGTGGAAGGATGAAAGCCAAGTATTATAAGGCGAGGAATTCCGAGGGTTTTGAATAAGGAGATTTAGTGTTGCTGGTCCACTTTAGTAAAGGTAGACCACTTGGAAGGACTTGCAGCGTTTGGAACTGCAAGCGTGTCTGATCGGGGCGATCAGACTTAGGTTGAGGGCAGTGTGGCGAATATTGCGGCAACGCGAAGCGAATAACAAGTAAATGGCAGAATGTTTGACGAAAAACGTAGAATATCAGAATCTGAACGAGAGAATGTGCGATAGATGTCAGAACATTCTAGTGTTGCCATGAGTGAGGAGCTCGTCCGGAAGTCAGAAAGTGCGAACTCCAGTGCCTAAGCCGCAACCCGGCAAGAGCTTGGCAGTGTTATTTTTTCTCTGTTTTGTTTTTTTTTTCTTTGTAATAAAACAGCTAAAAAAGTAGTAATTTATGCATAACGTGACATATTTGATTCAAATTAAACCACTTACTTTATCAACAGTAGATAACTATAGTAAATTGAATGCGTGAGCAGCCAGTTGACGGCAATAAAATAGTTATTTCATTACAATTGCAATGTCTGGGCAAGTTTAGCTTAAAGCTAAAGTCTGGTTTTCTTAACTATAACGACATAAATTTCCGACTGCAGCAATAAATGTTAAATAGATAAAATATGTATTAACTTGTCTGTTTCAAAACGTTAATGACAGAAAAGTGTGCGAAAAGCAATAAAAATTATACTTAGAAAATGTGTTAGTATTATTTAACATTTTAATAACCGGTGTGTCCAGTACAGAGTACTCAAGCTATTGAATTTTACTAAGCAGAATATTTAAATAACTGAACGATATAGATACATATAATACGCGAAGGCATTTTTTGTTCTGGATAAAGATCTGCACCATTCGCTCGATTTTCAAAAATGGGGTGTCCAATTAAAGTGCTTGGCCTGTAGATGTGCAAACTGTTTTTTCTTTTTGGAAAAGAGTTGCTACCAGTTGAACAATTAAATTCAAATTATTTAAAAATCAATGCCATCACACCCGCACCGTTCGTTCGATTTTCCAAGATGAGGTGTCGAATTAAAAGGCTTGGACTGTATGTGCAATAAGGTTTTACTTTTATAAAAAGAGTTGCCACCTTTTAAAAAATTATATTAAAATTAATAAAAAAAAAATTCAATTATTACAAAATGGGTATCAACTGAAATGGTTTTGAAAAGCTCTGATTTTTAGCTAAACTATAGGAGAGTTGCCACCTATTTAAAAAATCATATAAGGTAAGAAAAATATGTATCAACATATGGGTTCGACTGCCGTCAGAGGCAACGGAGAAGGTTATCAATTCGTCGGAATATCTTTTTTTTTGTATGTTAACTCATAACTTTGGACCAAGTCAACCGATTTCGGTAATCCTTTTTCTATCGGAAAGGTAGTGTCTCACAGGTGGTCCCATACTAATTTAGTTTAGATTCGATCATAGGATTATGAGAAAATTAACGGTACACCTAAATTTGTATAGGCAAATTGAAGTCGGTTGTGTTTTTTGCTTAAAAATAACTTGTTTTATTTAATATTTGTAAGAAGAATTCTTTGTTCACTTTATTTTAACATACTTTTGTTTAAATTCATGCTTGATGTTATTTGCTAACTTCCAGAAGGCCGTGGTTTTTATTATTTTAAGATGTCAATTATTTTCGTCTTCTCATAATGATTAAATGGGACTTTTGTTTTCTTCGTCTCGCGGGACATTTATTTCAAGACGAAAATGATTTACGTCTTCTCATAATGATTAAATGGGACTATTATTTTCTTCGTCTCGCGGGACATTTATTTCAAGACGGATGTGATGTACGTCTTCTCATAATAATTATATGGAACTTTTCTTGAATGACACTTCTTAATTGAGTTCGGAGATTTGACACGTTAAATATTTAACGCCACGATTGTTCATGTCATCAAATCTGTATCGTTCGTTCGTTTTCCAAAAATTAGGTGTCAAATTAGAGGGCTTTGGTTTTACGTGGTTTTATTGTTTTGAAAAGGGTTGCCAGATGTTAGCAAATCAAATTCAAATAATTTAGTTCGAAGATATTTGCGTTTAATTTCGTGAAATTGGCAGTATATGTACCGATTGCATTGAGAAAAACGTGGAACGTAAATGATTTTCGCCTTGAAATAAACGTCCTGAGAGACGATAAAAATCCCATATAATTATTATGAGAAGACGTAAATAATTTCCATTTGAAAATAAGCGTCCCGCGAGACGGAAAGAGATATTTCTCACAATTTTTTTTAAATAAGGCGACGTTTTTGATCTCAAATGTTAGGATTATAATTATTTTGTGTCTCTGTGGTATGTTTTAATATTAAACAAAAATCACTTTTATTCCTTTTCAAGTTTGGATTTGGTATTATTAACCAATATTTGGTTGACTTTTTTCTCAGTAATAGAAAAACCTTTTAGATGTTGCTGGGATCAGGGATCGAACCAAGGTCCTACGGAGTGGTATAGGGTATTTATTCTCTATCATCAAAAATAACGCTATTCTGCCTTATCTTGAGTTTCGCCTATGAAAAAATTCACCCGAAATTTGGTCATTCGCCAATGGTAAAACCATGGAAACCAAAAGTGAAAAGTGAACCGGTTCGGAGAAAATGAAATTCATGATAAGGCCGATTATTTTTTGTTGATTATTTGAATAAAGTTTTGCTGCCATTAAAAGGTGTCCAAAAGGACAAAGTTTATTAACATTTACCAGGGAATATTTTTAAGACATAAAAATTGCATTTTCTATTTTGTTATTATTTTAGATGTATAAAAAATTATGAACAAATTTTCCTTTAGAACACATACTTACGTATGTATGCATATACAATGATTGCAGGAAATAATACTAACAATAAGTTTTGCCCTTTCCAAACTCCCTTCGCTATTCTCACTCTTTCCCAAACGGCTTCAATTACACCATTCGTTATATGTAGTTACCTCGTTGTGAGATCTTATCAGCCACAACCACTTAACCATCGGCCAGCCCCCAATTGCAGCCAAATAAGAATATTCATTTTTTATTCGCTGCGTCGCTGCCGGACTGTCATTGATACACTTTGCATAGATTTACATACAGCCATGCATACATAGCCTGAGAGCGTACACAGAGCCTTTTCCGCATCAACGAGATGAAGTTGTCCAACATGTTAATCAATCCGGTGGCTTCGGTCCCGTCGCTAGATGCCTGCAAGTGAAAAATCAGTTCAGAGGTAATAAAACGAAGAAAAATGTAAGAAAAAATAAATATGTATGCAGGCGTATTAAACTACATAGAGCAACTAAAAGTTTCTCAAAGTAAAGTGACGCTGACAAGGTTTCAAGCCGACATCATCAGCCGACATGGCCACGCTGGCATGTCTTCAAATTGTGAGACGGTTTGAATATCTATAAGTTCTATATAAAAATACGTACGTATGTATGTATGTGGATACCTATGCACATCCAAATTGCCGCACCATAAGCAAATGAGCTGCAGAACTGAGTTGAATAGTTGATACATATGTATGTGTGTGTGTAAGGTTATGTTTAAGCACAACCAGCTCAAGCAAGCCCGACTTTTGCCGCGAGTGCTGCCGCAAGTTGCTAGTTGTAAGCGAATTTCAGGGCTCGTAAATATCGTTAAGCCCTTATTTTAACGAAACGGCAACATGTTGTGCATTAATTAGACAGCCAACTGTGAGTGAAAAGGGCACAAAAAGTAAAGCAGAAAGCTGCGATGGAAGAAAAACAAAAAAAAAGAAAAACAAAATACACTTTTTAAAAAGGGGAAGGTTAAAAATTACCTCTCAAACCATGGGTGGTGCACCGCAGCGCCACCAGCGCGCTGCAACTTTGTGAAAAATAATCAATTCATAGTAGAATCGGTTGCGCTTGCGCCTGCGCAATGCTTAAGTATCATTGTACATTTGTACATTTGTACGTTTATCTGTTTTTCGTTTTTTGTTTTTTTGTTTTTTGTTTTTGTTTGAGCATTGGGCCGTCAACGAGCATGGAATGTATTCCTTCTCGATTATCTGCAAGTTGCAATCAAATGCAATTAAACGACGTTAATTGGCTATACATATGTATGTATGTATGTATGAAAGTAAATGTGCTTGTTCATTTCAGCAGTCACTATATACATATGTGCCTTTTTTTGCGATTGTTTGCAGACAATTCTTATTTTATTCCGCATAGTAGTTTTTTGTCATTCTTGAGCCGATTGTGAATCTTGATTAATCACCCAATACGCAATTGACTGTTGCATTCGCCTACAAGGTGCGTAGAGAAAAAAACGACTCACTACTTACATACATATATACTTAGTATGTTTCAAATTATGTGTTATTGATAATGTCCATATCAAAGTTGCGTGCATAAGTATAGGCTTTACAAGGAAAAGGGCGACGATGCACATTTTGTATATGAGCGAATCTTGCAAGTGTTTTTTTTTATTGTCGCCACTTCCTTCTCTCTGCAGAAAAAAAGCTAAAGCGTTCTTCTTGCATTTATTTCAATCAATGGAGTTCCAGAAACAAGTGCAATAAAAAATAAATCAAGTATTTAACCATTTTAACCTAAAATATTTATTTAGGGGAAAAAGTACCGAAATTACTTATTTTTTCAGTGCCACTCGATAAAATTATAATTGTTTGTTTTTATAACTTTGAAAAATTTTCAAATATTTTTATTTTTTTTTATTTTTTTATTTTTTTTCATAAAAGTTTGGATAACAATTCAATTATCATATAAACTTACAAACTAACGCAGCACAAATATAATGTTGATATTAAAGGCAGTGGCCGTTGGCATCAAATACAACATATTTGTGAAGTTTCAAGAGTGCAGCACGAAATAAAAAAATGTGATTTTTTAAATTTTACGATTTTTTTCATTCCAATAATTAAAGATACTTAAAAATATGTATTAAAACTAAACTGAGAAAATGGACTTCTTGCCGAAACGAACGAACCTAGTGTTATAAAACTAGTGTGTGGCCACAGGGCCGTATTTTGTTTGAAAGTCAAATGTTAGTGGCATTGTGCTATTTACTATGATAGCACGGCCGAGTAATCATAGTCAACTTATGCACCATAGTCGAAAATTATAGCCGTACCAAAATTTTTACAAGATTTAAAATATTTTTTTTATTGATATTTAATTTTGGTTAGTGTTTATATTATAGTTCGTTTTTTACCAACATCCGTATAAATACAAGTTTAAAGGCAGTGTCACACGATTGGGTATTCGCCGAAATTTGGTGCAAATCGTATCCGAATTGTTTAAACACCCAATAAATTATGGGCTACAACATTGAATTCTAGTAGAATAAAGTACAAGTTTCTAATAGCTAAAAATTACGGTTGATTTTTTAGAATTTTTAATAAAGCTCGCAATTTGTACGAAAGTTTGTTGAATTTTTTTAATATTGCACGAAGTTGGAAACTTGGATTTGTACAGGTTTTGTTAAAGAAAAAATAACCAAAATTAATAAAAATGATTCGTTAAAATTTCGCAAAAAGTGGTTTGGCTATAATATTTAGACCACTCTATATATTTTTATATATTTAATTGGACATACACATTGCACATAAAGATATGTAAATAACAAATTAAAAAATAATGTTGTCTTTTTTTTGCCTTTTATCAAGTTTAAAATTCAAACCCTGGTTATAAACATCTTTTAATGAGACGCTACAATTTGGGAGGGAGGGTCAAAACACCTACAACCGTGAGCGGCCACACATATTTTTTTGTGCAAATGTATCCTTGCAGAACGTCTGTGGTTAAGTGTGCAGAGATGCTTGCTATTATTTACTAACTTTCCGAAGGTGCGGATTCAAATCCCATTAAAGCTAACGAGTTAAAATCATAATAAACAATTTTGATTTGTCTCCGAATTAGGAATAAGCATCTGTGAAGTGCAGAGCATAAGCGTATTTAAACGAAGAAATCGGCAAAAAAAATTTGTTTAATGTAAACAAAAGTGTGGTTAACATTGCCAAATCATTGTTAAAAATATCAACCAAGGCATTGTTGATATCAACCAAAAATCACTTTGATTCCTTTTTAAGTTTGAATTTGGTAATACATATTAATCAATTTTTGGTTGAGTTTTTCTCCGTGTATGAAGAAGTAATATATAAATATGTACATAAGGACTTTTAAATAATATGACTTTTAAGTTAAGACGTGCGAGTAAACTTGCCACATGACTGCGTATGGTGCTACGGCGCGTATACGTTACTTACGCATGAGCAAGACGTCCCGTATCTACCTTAACCACGTATCAACAATTTTAGGGAAAACTAATATTACCACTTATAACAGCTGTTTAAGCCTCACACTATTTGAAAATAGAACAAAGACTTAATGAGGTTGCTCACTACTGTTAGTGGAACCAGAAGAAATTAAGCATTTGTTCTTACACTCTCTAAAATACCTCTATTGCTGATACGAGGTTAATGCAGAAACGGGACGAAGAGTGTTTATTATTAATTTTTTAGTAGGTATAAATTTTCATATATCTCATTTAAATACAATCTCGCATTGGAATATTGTTCTTTATACAAGACTGAAGATAATGTATAATTTAAGATAAGTGTAGCTCCATTTTCGACCAAAAACACGTTTTTGGCGAAAAAAGTAACAACTCGTGAAAAATGGTAAAAGTCGACGCATTGCCGCGCCCACAGCGAAAATTGTACATTTGATCTGAAATAACGTCAAAATCAGTTAATGTTATCGTCCACCAACTCTAAAAAATAGGCGAAAATGTTAAAAAATTACCACCCTTATTCTACTAGAACCCGAATTTTCGTAATTCGTGATTCGTAGCTACGTTACGAAAAACGAAAAGCCGCCATGCTGCAACCCTTGCGGAAACCTGTGCAGCATTGCCAGCTATCAGTTGTTTTTTCGAAGACAACTGCATGAAGGAAAACAAAGTGGAAAGGAATTAAAAAAAAACATTCATCAAGTGCTTATTTGTGAAGTTTTTGAAGTTGATTTTACATATTTTGAAGGAGAGGATGGATTGCATTTGCGATTATCGAAGCAGAGTAAGAGGGCGCTATGGAAGGTTTTTAATATTTCGAAGACCCGACCTTTGATCCCTTATAACACCTCCAATGTAGGTTTGCACAATATATATTGCACAAGTTACATACCATTTAAATAAGAACAAAAGGCGGACTACGTCTATATTTTTAGATTTTTATTTATTTACAAAGATCCTATTTCCTACTTCCAAGGTCCATATCTCGATTTCGAAGGCTAACTTCGAAAAACGGAGAAATTACTTTTTTACCTATGACTCAATCTCTTAAAAAATTGGTTTGGTCCAATACCCAGCCGATCAATATCTGATAAAGAGAAGTGTAAATTTTTTTTCCTAAAACTAATAAAGCTAGAAAGATAACTTGTGCATAAAAATATGTATACGTATATGTATACGAAAGGTAAATTTGTCTGTTTAAAAGAACACCACTAATATTTCCTGCAAACACATATCGATTTACATTTTTTATCTCGCTTCCGACACAGAATGGTTTTCGTACAAAATTACGCAAAATAGCTGTCAATTTCTTACTCGTTCGTATTTAGGCATTGTTACGAATTTCGAAATTTCGAAAATACGATTCGGATTGCAGCATACTATTTCTACGATTCGTAGCAAAATCCGAATATGAAAAAATTGCAGAATAGTGGTGTATATTTTGAAGAATTTGATGCATCCAGATAAGATAGAAGATAATGGAACAGGGTAGGCCATGTAGTAATTTCCGCTGCATAATTCACTGAGTACGGATATCTGAAATGGTTTATTTAAAAAGAGACAGCGAAATCTCGTATGGATAGCTTTGTGTCAATTGCGTACACTATTAACAGGAAATACCAAAACAAGTATCCAAACAATATTTCTTTTGCCTCGTTAACTTCTACTTCAATGCAAATAGAAACAACGAATTTCGCAGCATTCAAATGCAACCGATATGCCATTAACTGCATTCACTCTCACCGCAACTAAATGGAAAGCGAAAGCCATTCATGCAACTTCTTCATATGAATACTATAGCATGTACATATGCATGTATATGTGTTTATGTAAAGACATATAAATGTAAATATGTGCATATGTACATATGTATGAGCGTGGAAAAACAGCTTTGCAACTGATACTTTCAACATGACAACAACTCCATTTTGCGTGCCCTGATTTCACTGCACAACTGGCGTCGGTGCAGCGGTGTGAATGCGACAAGATTTGCTGACACAAATGAATTGCAGCGTGCGCCAATAAAAAATAAGATCACTACAAAAACAAAAACAAACAATAACCTCATAAACCTGCAGAAGCATAAAGATGCAAAAAAAAAAACGCAAGCATATAAAACTTTTTAGCCGCAGGGACTAAATAGTCGCATGGACGGAGACGGACACACAGACACGCAGTCACATTCCGCTGCATCAGGAAATATTACAGCCGCAGATTTATTTACGCGTCCAGCGGAATTCGAAACCATACCTCGCCACCGACCGAGCCCCCTCATTTCGTTAGCCCAGCTGTTGAAACGTAGTTTGGGCGCATGACTTCGACAACGCTGTACAACTTGCAGTCAATTCACGGCTCTGTCTTTAATCACCATAAAGAGTTAAACGCTTGTGTAATTTGTGAATATGTGCATACTACTGGCAGCGTGAGTATGTGCGTGTGTGTGTGTTTTATCCAATGCTGCTGTACGATCTGTTGTTTTTATCAGCGTATTTGTTGCAGTGTTGTTTATCTAATCAACATCGGCAACAGCGGGCGACCAAGCTGCACGCGTGCGCACCGCCGCAACGACAGGTAGTCTGCGCGCGCGCGCTCATAACCGCAAATGGGCAACACTGTTCAAAAATTCGCGTACTCGTACTTGTAGTTAGTTATCTGCGCCACGACTTATCAGCCGCTGCCAATCGTCAGCTCAAGTGCGGCGCACACTGAATGCTTAACCGGTGGTGAGTGTTCAGGTGAATTGACGCTGGCGGAGACGGGAGGCGCTTAGTGCCTATTTATCGGCTGGCAGTCAATAGCTGCGCATTTTTACCTAATTTGTGCTCATTTATTTGCTGATTTTTTAAATTTTTTCTGCAGGTGCAGGCTAACTTAATTGGAAAATTCGCGAAACAACAACAGCAGGCAAGAAGTTGCGAGCTGGGAGCGGAGTGGGGGGGTTGCTCGTTAATGACTTAAAACAAAAATAAAGCCGGAATGAAATGAAAAGGTGACAACATGTGGTGTTGAGCACATTGCGCATTAGGACGCAGGTTTTCGATTTGGACAGCGAATGTTTGAATGAAAATATGCAAATGCGTGGGTTGTTGACAGTTAAGCGCAAATAAATTGACAGATAAGTGCGGAGATATGACGCAGAGACAATAAAATGCGCTTAAATGATCTATTATTTTTAAAGCTAATGATTTTAAAAGCAAAAAAAAAAAAACAAGCGATTTTTGAACAATTTGAAATACTTTAATGATTGCCGTCTTACTGCAATACAATAGTCGAATTTGGCTTATAGAGGTTTGGCATAAATTACAATATTCCACGATATTTTCGAACACCTATGTAATTCATGCGATTTTTGTGTAAAGCAAAAAAAAAGGCTTTAAGAAGCCACTAAGCCGTTCGGAATGAAATTTGTTCGCTGTAATTTTGTTGACTACATATTTTCTTAATTGATTTTTCTTGCGAAGTGCATATCGACGTAAGACATATTTGAGAATCAAAGTTAAAAATATATATTTTAAAAAATCTTCCTTTCTGGCTGGTTTGTTAAGGTTGCACATAGACAGGTTGTTTCGTTCATTGTACTACCAAATGAAACGACCTTACATGAGGGGTAGCTGAGCACCATATAAAAAATCCACGATAACTTTCCAGAAAATTTTAATATGTTGCACATCTCTAACTAAGCGTTAAATTTGTCAGTGCTAGGAAATTATATAATAGTATAGGTGCTCCACCGTTTCCTTATCCATTTCGTACTTCTACAGTTATTACCACTTAGCAAACCATTTTGAAGGTATTGTTAGCTAACGAATTGGGGCTAAATACACTGTAGGAAAAATCTCATGTTTTGAAATAACACAAAGAAAAAAAACTCCGAAACACGTGCACTTAATTTTAATTTAAAGGCCATGGATATTTTGCATTTTTGTTTTTATAACTCTCTTGTCACACACACACACATACTTTTGGAACATATCTAAGTTAAATTACTTCTTAATAGCCTGCAGGGAATAATATTCCTTCCTTTGTTTGAGCGTCCACCATTTTTGTTTTGTTTTATGCCCCTATACCAGGAACCTGATTTCAAATGAATTTTCCTTGTTCGTTATGTTCGTTTCTGCATTCTACTTAAAATATATTTTAATGCCGTCATATTTGTCTCTGTGGATATTGTGGCTGCTTGGCTATCTATTTGAAATTTAAATGCTTTACCACCGCTTTCCTGACTTCAGTAACTTCACCTTCTATTACTTTTGAACCAATTATGCCTGCAGACCATTACACCATCCATCCCCCGTAATCGTGACGAACAACTTTCGCCAAATTGCATACAGAGGACGACGTTGGTTGGTCGAAGTGTCGGGTTTTAACAACTCCAATTACTACTCATCCGTCCCATCTCAAAACCACTACTCGGTTATTTCTCTCAAACCCAACATGTGAAATTCAAGAATTTAAGAAGTTGCATCGGGTTAATTTTGGTCCTACATAGTGCTGGGAAATAACAGAGTAGATGCTCCACCGTTTCTTCTTCAACCGGTGAATTACAGCTACGACAAGAAGTGTTATGTTCCAGTCCTAGTGTTGAAGCATGGGTTTCCACGGCCCAGTTGGTCGAGATAAATCCCTGCTGTTCAGTTTGATGAGGAATGCAGTGAATTTTGCCCAGAATTGTAGGTCTTTCGACCTTTTACCCCTCGGCCTTCTCATTGCCATGAATTCTGCTGTGGCCCGGCCCTCCGACCAATTTAACTTACTCAATTTTTGTAATTTAAAGCTTTGTCCACAAATACATATGTACATATTTATGCACATTAGGGTGGTAAAAAAAAAAACATAAAGTAATGTCGGAATTTTAATGCTCTCACAGGTTTTTATATACCGAAATTATGCTCGCGTTTCTTTTTTATTTTAATATTAAAAAATATGTATTTTATATAAGGAGAAAAACACTTTTTCGTAGAATGGTGTAGAATTCTTGAAAAATAATATTTTTCGATCGGACAACTTTTTTCTCTTCGAGAGACTTCCAATAACAATACCTAAATAGTTATTTAAATATTTCCTATTAAGTATGTATTGACAATTTTTTATAGGACCACTAAAAACCTCAAAAATGCTATGGGGTTCCATAAAAAATCGCTAGTATTAAAAAAGAGGGTATTATTATTGGAAGTCTCCTGAAAGGGAAACAAAGTTTTCCGATAAAAAAAAAGTGATTTTCACGAAAACTTGTTTTTCTCCCATATAAAATACAGGGAAAACTTTGAGCGACCTTTAAATATTTGTTGATTTCAAAGTAAAAAAAAACATGGCTATAATTTCTCGGGTATAGAACAATCCTAGCGGGTGAGAGCATTAAATTCCGACTTTACTTTTTCCACATGCATTTTCGGACTACCCTACTGTAACTTGCTTTCCATCAAAGACTCGTAGGTGCTAAGAACATCCATGTATGTCAAACTTTATTAACTCAAAATCTCATGAGGAAGTAAATTTAACCAAAACATAAATTAATTTCAACTCTACAATTAAACCTGGGAAATTGCCTTCTCTAGAAGCATTACTATTGCTTTTCCTCTTTATTCTCTCACAACTTGAACTTACTCCTTCTTTCATTTCTGGTCGACAAAACCATAAAGTAAAGGAAGCCAGTAAATAAACTTATCGCCAGTGCATGCGAACTTTTTTTTTTTTTGGTGCCAAAGAATAACTAGCACTGCAAATGGCAGCAACAGCAACAGCAACAGCAACGACAGCAACAGCAGCGTGCGTCAGCAAGATAATATGGCTGTGGTAAAACGTGCAGCATAAACAATTTAATTTTCATTACTGCAGCCAACTGTAAATAGGCGAGCACCAAAGCATACTCGTAGTAAAGACAGAACTTTCGAAGAGATATTCAAGAAAGAATGAATGCACATTGGCCAGTTGCAACTTATGTACATAAATAGATGCGGTTCTTTGTGTTGTGTTTTTGGTAAAATTAACGGCATTAACAAATCATTTTGAAATTTATTTACCAGCCGCTGTGTACGCCCTTGTACTTGACTATAATCAATATTAATATCAACACTATTAGGAATACTGTTAGTATGGCAGTGGGAAATGGCAAAATGAGCTGAAAATTTGGCATGGATGTACATAACTGCAGTAGCTGTGTTGACTACAGTGTTGCCATGTTCACAATTTTAGCTGCAACTTACAGGTTTTTTGTACAACTTACCATTAAAAGAATGGTTTTAGGTATTTACATACTCTTTCTTGTAAAGTGGTAAGCTTTTTTCTGATTTCGTAAGAAACACAACTCCCATTCTAGACTACAGATAGTCTAGCGATATTATCGTTAAAAATGAACCGAATGAAAGTTATGTTGTGATAATTCGTTTTGAATGATTTTAAAAGAATTTTATTCTATTCAGTCATAATGTACTTATATAAGGTCCTTCCAAAATTAATTACATAGCTGGCACAGCAGCAACGGCTTTGTATTTTAAATAAAAAAAATTAAGGAAACACATTTGTAAAGCAAAAATATATTGAACATGGTGGAAAAATTAAATAACGAATATTTCTGTGAGTGACTGTATGTATTAGTACATAAGAATAAAGATTAATGTATCACCGATTTGTTTTGTTTTTTAAAACCAGCCATGTTGCTGGAAAATAAAAACTGTCCATACTATTGATAGTACGATCGCCGTTGAAGTTATCGTTATCGTAGTCGTATGTGAAATTTTATTTTAATTCATGGTTTATCAGCAAAAAAAAAGAACATCCTTCAATGGTATTTTAATTACTCAAATCATCGACATAAAAATTTAGAGGTCAGTTTGAAGATTTCGCTGGGTCAAAAAAAGATGATAGCTGATTCAATCAATCAATAGGTACTATATACTATGCACGACGAATGTAAAACTATGACAACTAATTAAACCTACTTAATTTCCAAATACCGCAGTCAATTCGCAAGATACGATTTCAAGAGACCATCAGTGAGTGCAAGTAACCACAGTACATTGCCCCGTAACACACACACACACATCCAATAATACCATGGACATCCAGTCAGTTAGCTAATCAGCTAGTCAGCGAACGGGACTCAGTTGGTTGGTTAATTGTGCGGCTTCCTAGCACGACACCGAGACGCTGCCCGCTGACGAGATTATGATGGCAGCGGAGACAAAGTGACGCCAGTAATGCAAAAATATTGCATAGACTTTAGAAACCGGTTCGAATTGCAGATGAAATTAAGTTTTGTTTTTTTTTGTTTTGTTTAACTTTTTGTGCAATGCAACGCAGAGCCCAGGTATTAATAAATTAATCACTTGAAAGCGAGTTTGTGGCTTAAGTCTTTGGTTCGTTGGGGGGGCAAAAAACACAGGCAGAGGCTTGTTGAAAACTTAATGACCGGTCATAAAATGTTGATACTTTAAGCTGTTGTGATTTGTTATTGCGATTATTACTAGAAAGTTATTATATTTGTTGAATAGTTATTTGCAATAAAACATTTTAAATAGGTGATCATAAAACTAAAGTTATTTTAAGTATGTTTATAGCAACATGAATCAAATCAAATACATATCCGGATTTGTGATTTCAGTTATCCTTTAAGCTGGTGAAACACGTGGGGGTTTAAAAAGATGTGTTGACGATCGTAAAATCTTAAGCTTAAAATTTTTTAATAATAATGAAAGTGATTTAAATGGTTTTAGAGGATTTTTAACTTTACCGACATTTTTTAAACTTATAAAAAATACCTATATAATTAGCCCTCCTAAAATCATTTTAACCATTATTTTACATACAAAAAAATACGTTTAAGATTTTGTCAAGCTCCCTTCTACAAAACCCAAAATTATATAAACACAATTTTACCGCATTTCAAGCAATGCTTACAACCCCAAATAAAACCGCAGAAAAAGTTATTTCCTTACAGGTACATATTCACCTTAAATACAGCCACACTCAAACATCAACCTACCGCAGCGAATTCACTGCAGTAGAATATTTTCAAACCTGAAGCACTTACATACGTATGTATATAAACTATTATATAACTTGCGAACATTTTTATGATCTTACATTTTGTATTCTCCCTACCTTCTTTCTCACGCCACGCCCATTGTCTCAAAACTCATTTTAAATCACATAATTTCTAATGTCTTCTACAATTTAAGACGAGTGAAAAAGAATAAATGCTCGTAAAACATGCAACGCGTATTAGGCGAAAGATGCAACAAAGCAGAGTGCAACTGTTAAGCATTTCTCTGCATATTAGGGTGGTTTAATATGGAAGAGACAAGAGTTTTAGAAAAAAATTAGGAAGACAATTTTATACTTTCAATTATTTACCTAATAAATATATACTTAGTTAGTTAATTAGTAAACTGGGTGTACATGGAGCGACTTTTATTTCCTAAACAAATTCTTATTGTTAAGAAAATCTAAGAAAATATAATTTGAAAGCAAACAAGAATATATTTTCATGATTAAGTCTTGATATATACTAAAATTAATAAGAAAACGTTTGTTTAAATCAAGAAAATTTTTTCCTGAAAATTATTTAACAAATTATTTCATCCTCCGTGAAAGAAATGGATAAGTAATTCTGCTGGCTGGGCTCAAATAGTTGCAATGGCCGACAGAGCAAACCTCTGGAGTGTCAGTCGAGAGATTCGAGGTTTGAGTCCTGGAGCAGGGAATTTTTTTAAAGTATTCTTTGTCTATTTTTTTTTTTTTTTGTTACGACAGAAATGTCATGTGGAGACCGCAAATTTCCAATTTTAAACCTTATCTGTCTTGCCGAATTTCTAACCATCGCAGTCATAACATCAGCTGTCATTTCGTAGTTTGACAATTCAGTTTTTATTTTCCCGCACCATTTACATTTTGTACAGAACGATCTGATTGGCTTGATGCCATTTTGAAAGACAGCAAGTGGCCTACATGACAAAACGGGACATATTTAAACGGAAACTTAAAAAAAATGTCTTTGTTTTTGTTTTCAACAGTTTAGTTCTGCGAAAATCGTGGTAGGTGTTTGTAAATATTTATTTGTATATAATTAGAAACTTGTGACTTCATTTAAGAAAGTATTTTCGAATTTATTTTCTGCTGTGTTTTGTTTTCAAAACTTAAGCAAATTTGCAAATCGTTTTCTTTGCATGAGTAGAGTTATTTTCCTGAATTTAGTAAATTTGAAAATATGCTTTCTTATTTATTTTAATATCTTTTCTAAAGGTTTTTTCCAATAGGTTTTGTTGTTTGTTTTCGTATTTTCAGTAAAGTATTTTTCTTAAATTCAGTTAAAACTAAACCAAATTTGAATATTTCATGAATTATTTACTATTTCGCGATCAAGGAAATACTTATCCAACTTTAAATAAAAAACTTCTCTCCGTGAATCTATAAACAGTTATGATAGCAACAGAAATATTAATAGTTTTGTGGCGTATTTTTCAAGCATTGATCACAATTCAATAATATTGACAGAAAGGTTAGCACCTCAGGGGAAATCGAAATATCTAAGGTATACCCTAATACATACGTACAAATATTTAAACACGTAAATATTTGAGCACAAATAACTAAATGCATGTGCTATTTATTCGTGCACTCATGCTGTTTTGTTGTATAATTACTCATGCTGTTACATGACATTGGACTTGGTTGCCTATTTCATTTCCACAGGTTTTTTTTTTTTTTGAACTTTCCTGTGTTATTAGGAATAGTTTGTAGCTATTCTTGAATTACTGCTCAACCAAACAAAGAGAACGTAATGGAGCATTAAGCATTGTAATTAGGAAGGAAGTTATTTTTGTCTGCAGCATAATTACTTGTAATTTTTCATTTGCAGTTGTCCATCATTCGTACATATCTAGACATATATACTAGCAATGAAAGCTGTACTAAAATGACTTTGTTAACTTTGAGAGCTTAGTATATTTGAAGAACTTATTTGTTGGATTACATATTGAATATTTTATTTTCCATGGGAAATCGGCCTATGCCGAACTTCCACTAAGCAAACAAGAATTTTAACGACAAAGTTGGAAACTAATTTTTGAATTACTCAATTAATAAAATTAGTCATTAAGTTAGTTCTCATTTTTAATTAGCGGTATAACTGTCTAACCGATTTTGGAAGAGTCCCACAGCCGCTTGGTCACCGCTTGGTCAAGTGGAAAACGCTTACTTGGTCCGGTAGACGAAAGGACAGCTTCATATACTTATGAGTTATACAATGGAAATCTCGGGTATTAAACTACGTGTCAGTCAGGGGCGGACTCACGGGGGGCCGAGGGTAAAGAATGCGACAAACACTCGCGGGACGTTCTCAATAGGAACCGAATGAGAACGAAACTTTCGGGAGCATTTCTATTGAGAAGGAAAGTAGCAAGAACATTTAGAGGAGGATCAAATAAGAACAAAAGTCTGGGGAATATTCTGATATAGAAGAAAAGAATGTGAGGAGCGTATATTTGTTAGGATGAAAAATCATTTCAGTAAGAACCGTTATTTTTAATCCTAATTCGGAGGAAAGCTGGATCATTTAAAATTCCAGATCGTTTATCATTAGGGTGAACCATTAGCGCACACAAGGGGTGGGTTTTGGGGTTCAAACCCCCCCTAAAGCTAATAACCTCAAATACAATCTGTATCTTAAAGCTAAGAGTCCAGCTCTCAAGGAAATTATAAGAAATATTTATTATAATTTCTGTTGCTTGAAAAAGCGCTTTGCTTTTGCTGTAAGTTTTCATGAGGGAATAAATATACGAGCATTTTTTTTCTTGAGAGCTGCAAACTGATTTAAGAAATTTTGGTAGAAGAAAATTTCTTTTCCAATTCTCGTCCGTCGTTTTATATGAATTTTTCGTTTTTCTGGAGTTAATTTTTTCGGTATTTGAAATATTAAAAAAATTTAGCAATCGTCAAAAATCACCATCTCTATCGAAAACCAAAAATCGAAAAAACGAACATAGAAGAGCAAAAATTCATGGAATCAATAAATTTATTTTTACTGACTCTTTTTTAAAATTTTTTATTAGGTACTTTTGAAAGTTGAGCGCATCTTGAGTTTATAGAACTTTTTATTAAGCAAGTAGTTTTTAAGGAAAGAACACAACCGACTTCAATTCTCATATTCAAATTTAGGGGTACTGTTAATTTCTTCATGATCCAATCATCGGATCCCTAAAACAAATTACGGGACGAACCTTGAGGTACTATCTTTCTAATTAAAAAAGGATTATTGAAAACGGTTCACGTGGTCCAAAGTTATGTATTCCGGCGGGATGATAACCTCCCTTTTTTTGAAGTCGGTTAAAAGCGTTTGAGTTCTGTTAATCTGTAAATAAAGTGCAGTTTATGAATTTTAAAACGTTTATTAATTTATTACATACTGTACATAAAACTTGTATAAATGTATTTTAAAGAGGGTATTATCTGAAGCATATTTTCAGTATTTTCCGGTGATATATCTTCAGAAATATAAAACCCTCCTAAAATATATTCTTGGGTGCGCCCCTGGGGTGAACTATTCATTAATGGCACAATTATTTATTTTCTGTATAAAAATAACTCGTGTCTTAAGTATTTCGTTGACTTAAATTGCATAAGCATATTTCAGTTCTCTTTTGTTTAACTTTAATATTAGCTTTAATTTTTTTCTCGCTTCCATGCTTCGCGAATAGTTAAGAGAAGACTTGTTTTCGTTGTCTGTTAGAACGTTCATAAGACTTTAGTTCCCAAGTTTTTGGGCCGACCTTTTTTCTTGTTTTGTTCTTTGCCAGAACGTCCCGGACACTTTTGTTTGCATTTTGTTTCCTTAAAAATGTTCCCGAAAGTACTGTTCTCATTTTGTTTGCTTTGGGAAAGTTCCGCAGAGTTCTGTTCTTATATAATTCCCATTGAAAACTTTCTCGATAGTTTTGTTCCCACATTTCGTTCTTGTGAAAACACCCCCGAAGATTTTGTTTTCATTTCAGTTAGGGGTTTTAAGCCTGGTCTATAAAGAAGGCCATGATAAAGTGTTTATGGTATAGTAAGCTCGGATTTTTGGAGCGGAGGAAGCCTCCACTCAAGTAGCACATTGGTGTATAACTTGGTGTAAATTTGTGAATTTCGGTACAATTAATCATATTTATACCAAAATTCATAAATGTACACCAATTTATACACCAGTGTGCTACTTGAGCATTGACCTCCCTTTGAGGTAGGTATGTTGATTTCACGGTAAATTGTGGTGGTAAAAAATGTCAAGTTGAAATTTTAATTCCCCCACCCTCTAGGATTGTTGGATATCGTAAAAATATACCCCTTTTTTTGTTTTAAAAAATATGTGATGGTCTTTCATGGCACTCAAAGTTTCCCATCTATTTTAGATGAGAAAAAAAAACTGTTTGTAAAAAATGGTACGGAATCCTTGGGAATCAATATTTTTCAATCAGCCAACTTTGTTTATCTTCAGGAGACTTCAATTGTTTGTGTAAACATTTTTTTAATATTCAGAAAATATGCAAAACCAGCATACACAACACTAATTCAGATAGGAATCCAATTTAAGGGCAGTTTATTCAAGTATGTTTTTTTTTAATTTTTTCTGCCCTTTAAACAACAATTTTGTTTAAAAAAAATGTGTTTGAAGAACAGATAAGTTTTAAAACCTACTTGAGAAAATGGCACTAAATTGAATAAGAACTTATCTGAATTAGTATGGTGACTGCATTACCGATGACGAGGTAGCTATTTGTCCAGGCTAGTTTTGCATATTCTCAATTGATTGCGCATACACGGTAGTCGAGCTGCGTACTACAATTCCATAGGACTCAGGTTCAATCCTCGTTAGGAGCGATTGCCTAAAATTTAATATTTTTATATGTAACGTTCAGTGTCTACCGGAACGGAGCTATATCCAAAAATCGGTGCAATATAAAAAAACACCTTCAAGGGCTGAAAATGTTTGTACACTTTTACTCTAAGGCATTACGGCGCACAGTGGTTCCATAACAACGAAAAGCGGAAAAAGATTCAATATCTCGAAAACAATTAGCCCAATCAAGCTTAAAATTGGTATAATGAAACTTCGCGCCATATGATACGAATGAAAAAAGAAAAAATGGATGCCCAAAGTTTCCAAAAAAGATAATATGCATTTTTGTTCACAATTTTGTATTCACCATCTTGAATTTCTTTAATCTGACTATGGATTTGCAATTAACGTCGTCGAAAACACCTGAAAACCGATGCTTGTCAAATAGTTTGGAAATGGTGCTTGACAATCTTTATATAGATTGTATGAAGCGTTTGATTGTTTTCTTAAAGAGTTCATAGCATACAAAGAAATTAAATTCAAAATATGAAAAAAAATTGTTTTTAAATTTTCATCTTTTTGAATTTTTCCGCACAGCAACCATAGTGCGGCGCTTAAGACGTCTGGTGAATGCCCCAAATAGTATTTAAATCCTAATTTAGCTAATAAATTATTGATGCCCAAGTACAAACCGCTTTTTCTTTCAATTGTGAATTTCAATACAAAACATTTTCGTTACAATCCCCAAGATCCCATCTCCCACCAGTTGCCAGAGCAACACTTGTGGGTGCATTTAAAATCTAATTGTACACCATCTAAGCACTTCACTAAAAATGTGCAACTACATTGTAAGAGTGTGTACCGCCTCCATCGCGCTTAGCGAAAAGGTTAATCGCACTGGCAAAGCCAAGCCAATCAAAGTTGTTCGAAAATGATTTTGTCACATAAATTTATTGACAGCCAAACACTTTGCGGCTACCACCAAACTCGGCTACCACAAACGACGAATCATGCTCGCATAAATATCCAGTAGCAAATATGGCAATGGGGCAGCAATTTATCTACAACTATCAGAGCTATGGCAAATGGCTGGAAGTGAACCACAAAGTGCACACAAATACCTACATATTTAGTTAGTTAAAGCAACAACAAAGTTGAAAACTTAGGCGTAACTATCCTTTTATGGCGTTACAGCTCAGTTTTCGGTGGACGGATATTCAGTCGTGGGAGTGTATCTATGTACATACATATGATTGTTATTGTTGTAAGTTAATAGCGAGCAACAATCGCTGTAGATAATTCCTTTAACTAATTTGGAAATATATATATTTTTTCTAGTGCATTTGATATGCCGCTTTCGTTTCGATCTGCCGATATTTCAATTGAAGTTTATTGCTTCGACACTGCTGACTTCGCAAGTAACCTGCTGCCAATTTGGTAAACGCAATTAGTTAAAACAAATTACAAATTATGTACATAGATTTCTAAAGAAATTTCTTTTGGGCAATGAAAAATTCTTTGGTATTTACATACATATGTATATTTATAAACATACAATTGAACAATACAAACAATGACATTTTAGATCATATATACACTGAGAAAAGAGTTTAGTTGCTCCTACTAAATACATACGTAAAACATGCTTTTTCATATCAGACACAAAATTTGGTTCTATACGCGAAACAAGCTAAAGGTATTCGAGGATTTTTTTTTTGCTTTTCGCAGTTATGATCTATCAAAGTTTGAATTTTTTCCATGATTCTGACTAATCATGCACTTCTTCAAATCGTCATATCTCGGGTCCTGCTCATCGCAGGGACTTTGTCTTAATTCGTTTTAAAGCAAAAGGAACAGGCTTAATATTTCGCTTAAAAATAATTATTATTATTGAGTTTTATTTTTTCGCTCGGAGATAATCAGTGTTTCAGAGTTTTATATGTCCACTCGAAATTAATGATTATTTTTAAAATTTATGAGTCTATACAGACGCATGAGAAGTTCGGGACTTTTTCCTTTTATTAGGGTGTCGCTAAAACTGAAAAGGATACGCTGGTATCGCTGGTATCTTTGAACTAAAAAATGAAAATCATAAAATAATCATTATATTTGATCGAAAAAATAAAAATCAAGAAATAATAATTTTCTTCGAGCGAAAAAATAAAATTCAAATATTAATTATTATTTTTAAATTTTATTGATTAAACTTGAAAAATAAAAATCATGAAAGGTCCAGTACTTGTTAATATTTTTGGTTAAAATTTAAAAAAATAATGATTATTTTCCGTCGTAATCCTTGCTGAATTATCTATAAAAACCATATTTAAAAAAATAAACTTTTTTTATTTTATGAGGACTATTTAAAAAAAAATATTTTTTTTTTTATTTATTTTATGAGGAGATGTTTTATTTTGTGAGGTTCAACAACAATTTGTTGTCATTTGTTTCCGAAAACTTATGATGATATATAATTAGTGGATTTGTAAAAATGTAGATTTTATTATTTTAACTTTATTATACCTCCTCAGTAAAAATATTTGCTAAGGAAGATTTTATTTAAGGCGAAAAACGCAGATTTTAATGCGGTTGCGTGCGTTAACCTTTTTTTAAGCGAATCGGAGAGGGGACATAATTTTTCTAAGAAATCCGTCCGACTTAAAAAAGAATACCTCCCATATATGTTTATGGTGTTGGTCATGCTTATCAGTACTACCTCATTTAAAATTGATACTATTTGCCACTTATATTTACTTACATACTTAATTTAAGAATTTACAATGAAAATACAGTTCATTCTCAAACAACATCCATATGAAGTCAAGTTTAAAACTTTCTAGAAAGCTAAAAATATGCAACAAATTTTCATTCAAACTTCAAGCTTTTTCTGAGAGTAGTTAGCAATGGTTTCTCAGTATCTTCTTTGTGCTGTAAATAGCGGATTTCCACTAGGAACCGTATATTTCCTGCTGCGATACTCAGCAGCTGCCCCTATATTTGATACCAACAATTTGTAAATAAAAACGTTATCAGAAATGATGCTTGCACAACAAATACATATTTTAATAACGAAAATTTTGTAACTCATTAATTTATGTATTTTTGCTGGCACTCGCACAATTTTTACAAATGTCTTTTTCTCGCGAAAAATTTATGGTCATACGTTGGTAAATATGCGTTTTCGCCAGCTAATATGAAGCACTAAGGCATTATTCATAGCGTTTGAATTATCACCAACTATTAAGCGGCACTTATGAATATACATTGTCTGTATATGTATGTATGAGCACAACTGTGCGCACATGTACATGGACATTTAAACCTGCAGTACCAAGGCGCATTTAAGTACAGTGGTGTCTCGTATAACGCGCTGTCGACCAATGGGGTTTCCTGTGACATGACGACGAAATCTAGTCGTGGGATAAATCATTTCGCATAGCGCGTAAAACATTTTGAAAGTTTTCGCTTACTTTCTGATTTCTGTTGTGAAAAAGAAGTATAAAATATAGGAAGATAATATGAGTCCATACTGTATATAGAAATATGTACAAATGTATGTAAGTAAGTAACTATGTATGTATGTATAAGATGTGAACTTCACGTTGAACAGCTGCGGCGGTACAGAGCCCGTGTCAAAACGATTTATGTTCACACTTGCTGCTGCTGTTAGTAACATACATACAAACACATGTCCGCGAGGACGTACACCAAGAAATATATGTATATATACATATGTATATGCTTAAGACTTTAAGCCAACAGTTGATGGCTGGCTGCAATAAGCGCCAAACATTCGCCATATTGCCATCACTTACATCCAAACAAACATAACATACATACGCACGCACAGCCAAACGAAGGTTGAAATACTTAACATTAGCATGCATGCAACATGCAACATATGTATGCAACATATGCAACATGCGGCGACGTTGTCGTGTGGTGTAGATTAGTTGAACTTTTGTTTA
>NW_023458558.1:3981331-3986533 GCF_013731165.1 Rhagoletis pomonella
ATGCGGCGACGTTGTCGTGTGGTGTAGATTAGTTGAACTTTTGTTTACTTTTTGTATTTTTTTTTATTTGTCACTTGCTCTTTGCTCTTTTATTTTTTTATTTTTATGCATTAGAAGTGTGAAAAATGTGCAAAAATGCGTAGGTTGCATATGAATGAATGGCACAATCAGTTGCAAACGTTGCACGTACGATTTATTTTTGTGAATGCACGTACTGCTTGTGCTTGCCGCCGCTGCTTGTGAGGCATTATTGATTTTGTGTAGTGGCGCACGGCTGCTGTGACTGCTGTGACTGCTGTTGCGGTAAATTGTTGTATAAAATGTAACGGTAACTAGGAATCAGGTCAGAAATAAATATTCATGCAAGCAACAAACTGTAGCAATGGTATGAGTTTTGAGTGCAAATATGAGTATACATACATATCTACTGTTTATATACATATATAAGTAGGTAGGTATGTATGTATGTACTGCAAGTATGCGAGTTGAAGAGATTTGGAAGTGTAGATTCTCAGTGTCGAAAATATTGTTCATTATGTGTTAACGTACATGTGTCTTAAGCTACAATAGGGGTCTTCATCAAAAGTAATAAACTGTTGATAAACTTGATAAAATAATAAATTTCAATTAAATGTTAAACTTTGTATGGAAACCTATTTAACCAAAGTTTATCGCTTTATCAAACGATTTTGGTGGATAAACGTATAAATTTCAGCAAAATTAAACCCCTAATAATAGTAGCTTTGTGTATATGTATATTAGGGTGCCCATCGAAAAAATTAAATTTCAAGTCTCCACCCCCAGTTTTTGCCGTTTTATGAGAAATAATCTTTCCTACTATTATAGATTTTTAAAAATGGTTTATAAGTCGCGAGTCGCGACTTGTCATTTTTGCTCGGAAAACCTTTTTTGTGGAGTTAACAGTTTTTTTATTACTTTCTTCAATCGATTTTAACAATCGAATATGATCTGAAAACCGCCTAAACTATTTTGGCCGAGTTCAACAAAGCCGGCCAGTCGCTCTTCTATTTATGTACCAACTGAGCCCAATTGGAAATGCCAAGTGAAGCCACTCTTGGTCCTTCCATTGCAGTGGGCACCTCACTCTTTCCGAGTTGAATACTTTCACAAAGAGATCATAGTTTCGTTAGCTTAAACATGGCCAATTTAAACATTAAGCTCACCAAATGTTTCTAGAGATTAATAGAATCCGTTAAAATCCAGTTCCTAATATTTTATCTTAAAATTTTTGACGTAGAATACGTCTTACGTTTTGATATGGGGGCTGTAATTTTTACAGCTTCACGAAAACGCTTATTGCACGAGAACTAATGAAGCGATTTCCAAGTAAAGTATAGTATTTCAAAGAAAAAATTCCAAACCTATTGACAGATTCATTTTTGTAAGTAATCAATTCGGTGTCTGTCGTAAAAACAACTGTAAACATTGGCTTATTTTTGTGGTAAATTTTGAGCTTTAAAACGCTCCACCAGCTTATGATTTGCAGATATAACTTTCATTTTCGGGATATAGATTCTTTGTAGCAAAAGAAATATTATCGTGTACAGATTTTATATAAATTCAACAAATATTGAGCATTTTAAGGCAAAAAATTGTTGAAAAAATTTGCGATTTTTTTTTATGACCAAAATGCTCTAAAACCGCTTAAATGATTTTAATTTTGTTTTCTTTAATCAAAAAATCAAAAGTTTTCCTTTCGTTTGGTATCTGGAAAGTATTGGTTGATTCAAATAAATGGGCATAAATGATTTTCCATACAAAATCACTTGGTCATCGTTTTGCCAACACGTGCATGCGTTGGAAGTGAGGGACGGAGACAGCGGACGCAGCGTATGTACATATGTAAATACATATATACGTACATATGTTGATTGCAGTTAATATGTATCTGTTTATATTTTTTAACCGACTTCCAAAAAAGGTGGAGGTTATCAGTCCGTCGGAATCTTTTTTTTTTTTTTTATGTATGTTACCGCATAACTTTGGACCACGTCAACCGATTTCGATAATTTTTGCATCGGAAAGGTAGTGTCTCAGAGGTGGTCCCATACTAATCTGGTTAAGATTCGATCAGTGGATCATGAGATATATATATATATATATATTTTTATATGAGATTTGAAGTCGGTTTTTTTTTTGCTAAAAATTATTTCTTAGTAATCTATGTATGTCTATACATATTATATATGTACATACATATATGAACACATGTATGCATAATACGCGAAGACTTTTCGAAGTGAAACAACACTTAGAGAAAGAGCAATCCACGAATAAAAGTAAAGGTGAGTACGTACATAGATAAAGAAAAGTATAAAGGCAAGGGTAAAAATAAAAATAAAAACAAAGTTGGGTAAAGATAAAGGCAAAAGTGAAGATCAAGGTAAATTTAAACACCTTACTTTTATAAGGGCAAAGGCGAAGGGGATTATGTAGATGAAGAATATGATTAACATAAAAATAAAAAACTAAGATAAATATAAAGAAAAAGATGAGGATGAGGATACCGATAAAAGTATAGATGAAGATAGAGGAAGGAAGATTAAAATAAAGGTAGTTGTAGAGAAAAGGATGTATATATATATATATAGAGGCAAAGAGACTGAATCTGGGAATTATTTTGGGACTTTAGAAATTTTCGGGTTTCTCGGGACTTAGCGATATAATAATCAATATTTCGTCGGTTTTGTTATCGATATTTTTATCGATTTTGTTTTAAAAATTTGTATCGATATTGTTATGGATTTTGCTATCGATAGTTTCGGAACTTATCGATTTTGATATAGATATTTTTTATCTATTGTGTTATCAATATTTTTATCGGTTTTGTTCTCGATTTTGTCATCGATATTTTTATGGATTTTGCTATCGATATTATTATCGATTTTGTTTTGACAATTTTTTGTAATCAGGAAAAATCAAAATTTATATTTTGCGTTTAACAGCATTCGAACCCGAGCCTTCGCGAAAGCTTACAAATAGTAACAAGCATCTCTGCGCCCTTAGCTACAACCACAACATGTTTGAATTAAATTTCAAGCGCTCAAACAATTTTATATTAAGTTTTTTTAATAAAAGTCGGCTGCTGTGGTGTAGTGGTAAGCAGTGCACGCTTTCACTCCGCAACGCCTTGGTTCAAGCCCTGGTCAAAGAAACATCGCAAAAAATATAGAAAAAGGTTTTTTCTTAACAGAGGTCGTCCCTCGGCAGGCAATGGCAAACCTCCGAGTGTAATTCTGCCATGACTTTCGTTCGGAGTCGGCGTAAAAATGTAGGTCCCCCCGCTTTGTGTGACAACATCAAGGCGCACGCCACAAATCGGAGGAGAAGCTCGGCGAAACACTAACATATGGGTTAGCGCCAATCTATTATTATTATTTTTTAATAAATATCTTTTCTGTTCAAAATTTCAAATCTTTAAATCTCAGTAAGGTGTAGTAAAAAGCAATGATACAAAATAAAAATAAAAACAGATTTTTCGCTTATGTTCTCATTGAGTTATTTAGAAGTAAGTAAATTTGTAGAATTTTTGGAAAAACCCCTTTTTCTTAGTGAGTGCTTTCGTTTTTGACTTGGATATGCTCTTAACTATACCACGTATTCTATGTTGAAATTTAGCGGCTGTATCTCCGATACAGCCTGCAGACCAAGACGAAAGCGCTGGACTATTCCTTTTTTACACGACTTTTACCTACGTAAACCTCACCACTTTCAAGGTCAATAAACTCTCTGCACTTTGCCAATGCAAATTGTCACACAAATCACCATAGATCGTGAACGATAGTTCCTAAAAATAAAGTTCACTTTCAATAGTCGAATACTTATCCAGAAAAAAGGAGATCACAAGGTAAAGTAAAAGGAAATCAGATCAACAAAAAAAAAAAAAGACGCGTGACTTGAACTGCTGTCAAAAAGGCTTTTGAACACTTTCGAATGGGATACAAATGCTATCGATTGGCGGGTTATTGAAATTTCACTTTGTTTGGCACACTTGCATACATACACACATAAATATATACGCATGCGATAAACTGTCTGCGCGCAAGTGTACGACAGCCGCCAGATAACGCACTTTCAAGGCACATCAGATACGCATGTATGGTGGCATGACGTCGCCGTAAATGTAGCGACCAAATCTACGTGAATATACACAATTACGTGTATATACATAGTACAGATGTGCGTATAAATAAAAAGGCCAGACCACGCCAAGTTTGCGCACATAGCAGCGAGTTTATCGGCGCCGACAAATCAATGCGAGTGCAAGTAACTATTATGAAGAGGAAAAGTAGTTTATAAAATTATAAAAAGTTAAAAAACTTGCACAAACATATGTGTGTACAGTATATTCCGCTTAACTGCGAATTCTTATGCGCAAAATTTTGGCAAAATACCTGGCCGTAAATTCTCGAAACAAAGTCCTGATTCCGTCTAGAGCCTGGCTAAATTTCCTGAGCAAAGAATTTCGCGACAGTGCCAAAATAGGTTCGGGCATGGAAATTCCTTCTGTAGGTAATCTATACCGGCGCTTAATTGATATTATGAACATTTATTACGTATTATTTTCTCTAGTACGTGACAGTGTCTGTCATGCGACAGCCTTTAAAGACTAACCTCCTTGTCCGGCAAAGGATAGGTTGTTCCGAAACAAGTTTATCTTCTTACAGTCTGGACTGGCTCCTGAATAATAGTTTACCTTTGCGATAATCGCTTTTGGTGTTGGAAAAATTTCCTTAACCGAGATACTTTTTAGCAGTGCCTGGTGGCCAGTGGACTGGTTGTATTCTAAAAAATTCTACCTGGAGTAACCTATACTTCCTAAACTTTCTGCACTAAAGGTTAGACTGGCTGTAGTATGCAATAACTCTTCGGATTAATTCTTAGTTCCCCGACTGACCCTTGCACTCAACAGCTTAGCTTAGGCAACTGATCCTGATGCTGGCTACATATTCTCGACAATTATTTCCTTGTCACCACCAGGACAAGCCCTGGAAAGCGACTGCGATGCAGTGGTAAGCTATCAGGGTGCTAAGTATGTTTTCCAAACCTAAGTCATCTCGAGAATTACAGAAAAAGCCCAGTCTTATATTTTGTATTAGGGACTGTATGGGAATTCCGATTAGTAATTCGACTGTTACTAGCTCACTGAGACCCTTTTTTGGCCGGATATATCAAATAATG
>NW_023458558.1:3986633-3989119 GCF_013731165.1 Rhagoletis pomonella
AAAAAAGGGTCTCAGTGAGCTAGTAATAGTCGAATTACTAATTGGAATTCCCATACAGTCTCTAATACAAAATATAAGACTGGGCCTTTTCTGTAATTCGCGAGATGACTTAGGTTTGGAAAACATAAATAGCGCCCTGATAATTTACCACTGCATCGCAGTCGCTTTCCAGGGCTTGTCCTGGTGGTGACAAGGAAATAATTGTCGACAATATATAGCCGGCATCAGGATCAGTTGCCTAAGCTAAGCTGTTGAGTGCAAGGGTCAGTCCGGGAACTAAGAAAATATCCGAAGAGTTATTGCATGCTACAGCCAGTCTAACCTTTAGTGCAGAAAGTTTAGGAAGTACAGATTACTCCAGGTAGAATTTTTTAGAATACAACCAGTCCACTGGCCACCAGGCACTGCTAAAAAGTATCTCAGTTAAGGAAATTTTTCCAACACCAAAAGCGATTATCGCAAAGGTAAACTATTATTCTGGAGCCAGTCCAGACTGTAAGAAGATAAACTTGTTTCGGAACAACCTATCCTTTGCCGGACAAGGTTAGCCTTTAAAGGCTGTCGCATGACAGACACTGTCACGTACTAGAGAAAATATAACTAGCACCTGAAATGATTACCCAAGTCAATATTTCGCGTGGTAGTGCCAGTCCAGACATTACAAAGATGAACGTTGTTAAGAGAATATATTCAGCGCCCGAAGTGATTATCACTGATTAATTGTTGTATGCTAAGGCTTGAGCAGATTCTGTTGGGTAAGAACTATGTTCATAATATCAATTAAACGCCCGTATAGATTACCTACAGAAGGAATTTCCATGCCAGAACCTATTTTGGCACTGTCGCGAATTTACGGCCGAGTATTTTGGCAAAATTTTTCGCATGAGAATTGGCAGTTAAACGGAATATACTGTACACACATATGTTTGTGCAAGTTTTTTAACTTTTTATAATTTTATAAACTACTTTTCCTCTTCATAATAGTTACTTGCACTCGCATTGATTTGTCGGCGCCGATAAACTCGCTGCTATGTGCGCAAACTTGGCGTGGTCTGGCCTTTTTATTTATACGCACATCTGTACTATGTATATTTACGGACTTGTGTATATTCACGTACATTTGGTCGCTACATTTACGGCGACGTCATGCCACCATACATGCGTATCTGATGTGCCTTGAAAGTGCGTTAGCTGGCGGCTGTCGTACACTTGCGCGCGCAGACAGTTTTTCGCATGCGTATATATTTATGTGTGTATGTATGCAAGTGTGCCAAACAAAGTGAAATTTCAATAACCCGCCAACGGATAGCATTTGTATCCCATTCGAAAGTGTTCAATAGCCTCTTTGACAGCAGTTCAAGTCACGCGTTTTTTTTGTTTTGTTGATCTTATTTCCTTTTACTTACCTTGTGATCTCCTTTTTTCTGGATAAGTATTCGACTACTGAAAGTGAACTTTATTTTTAGAAATTATCGTTCCCGATCTATGGTGGTTTGTGTGACAATTTGCATTGGCAAAGTGCACAGAGTTTATTGACCTTGAAAGTGGTGGGTTTTGCGTAGGTAAAAGTCGTATAAAAAAGGAATAGTCCAGCGCAGGAAACTACCGATTGTCAAAATTTAAAAGGTGAAGAAAAAGAGATGCTCTAGCTCTGAAAGTATTCAACTCGGAACCCCCTGTTGGTAGCAGAGGAAGAGGGAGGTAACCCACTGCAATGGAAGGACCAAGTGGAGAAGGACTTGGCACCTGGCAGTCTTTCAGGGTTTAATTTTGCTGAAATTTATATGTTTATCCACCAAAATCGTTTGATAAAGCGATAAACTTTGGTTAAATAGATTTCCATACAAAGTTTGACATTTAATTTAAATTTATTATTTTATCAAGTTTATCAACAGTTTATCACTTTTGATGAAGACCCCTGTTGTAGCTTGAGACATACGTTAAGACATAGTGAACAATATTTTCGACACTGAAAATCTACACTTCCAAATCTCTTCAACTCGCATACTTCTAGTACATCCATACATAGATACCTACCTACTTATATATGTATAAACAGTAGATATGTATGTATACTCATATTTGCACTTTAAACTCATACCATTGCTACAGTTTGTTGCTTGCATGAATATTTATTTCTGACCTGATTCCTAGTTACCGTTACATTTTATACAACAATTTACCGCAACAGCAGTCACAGCAGTCACAGCAGCCGTGCGCCACTACACAAAATCAATAATGCCTCAAAAGCAGCCGCGGCAAGCACAAGCAGTACGTGCATTCACAAAAATAAATCGTACGTGCAACGTTTGCAACTGATTGTGGCATTCATTCATATGCAACCTACGCATTTTTGCACATTTTTCACACTTCTAATGCATAAAAATAAAAATAAAAAAAAGCAAAGAGCAAGTGACAAATAAAAAAAAATACAAAAAATAAACAAAAGTTCAACTAATCTACACCACACGACAACGTCGCCGCAT
>NW_023458558.1:3989219-4021147 GCF_013731165.1 Rhagoletis pomonella
ACGAATAAAGCAATTCCAAAACGGTTTGAAGCTTTTAAAAGGTAATAAAATTTTCTATAAGCTGTGCATACAACACTTTTTGCTAGGCCCTGTAGATTCAAAGATAACGAACAATCATTACCGATTTTTTCAATTTTTTTTGTAAAAATATAAAAGAAATTGTACTTTGCGGGGAAGGATCTCGAAAACCTTTTATTTTTTTGCAGATTTTTTTTTTCTCCCTAAGCTCTGTTGTATTACAAAAAAAATAAGCTATCATCGAAGAAAATCGATGCAAAACTACGTAAGTTATAAGCGATCAAATAAAAATACCCAGGTTGCGCAACTTCAAACCGTTTTGGAATTGCTTAATTCGTTCTTGAGATATATATGATAAAGTGGACCCAATTTGACCAATAACCTTGATTTTCGGAATCAGGGGGTGATTTTACATAAGAATTTCATAACGGCTTTTCTGGTAAAGAGAAAAAGTTGAAATTTGTGGTCCAGTGTAATTGGACAGATATGCGGAACCAACTTGGCCAACTTTATAAAGATTTGTTGAGGGATAAACAATATGTAGATCTTTTTGGGTCAGTAAGCAACGAATGTGTAAACGACAGTGAGTAACATATATATTATATACATACATATTTATGTGTACACGTTCATAAATATAAATAAGATACTTTTTAAACTAAAATAATACTTTTCTTGTTAAATGTAGATTCCAAAGATTGCATTTTGATAATGCTGCTAAATGCTGTACTGAAACCCACATCACGATATGTTGCAGATGGAAATTGATGGAAAGCGTGTTACTAGTAAAACTACTATTCGAGATGCTATGGACAGTTGCATTGTACATATTACGAATATAAATGATCTGGAATTTACGTACGCAGAGAAGGTAAAAAAATCGATGCACAGGAAAGAAAAAATTCAACCGTATCTTATTGTAGTAGGTTCAGATATAAAAAGTTTAACTGAGTTTTATGTAAATTATGGGGGAACTTTACAAAAATTTCACTCATTTATAGCTGCTTTAGACATTTGTTTTAAAGTATTTCATGTCCTTAACTTAGAGTATCCAAGAGAGTCATCTTTGATGTGGTATTTTTTGCAAAAACAAATTTACAAGATAACAACGGTCTATGACATAAAAAGCTCAGCTTTATGTGAATTTTTGACCTTATTTAAATCATAAATAAAAAATGAGTAAAGAAATCAAATGTTTTGCTTGTGATAGAGTTTTTATTGAACTCTCAATACTACTTAAACACTTTAAAGATGCTCATCGCTTGACACGCAATAGTGACTTTCAATGTACTTTTTCAAATTGTAATCAATTATTTTCAAACCTGTATTGTTTTAAAAGGCATACCCAAAACCATTTGAAACATTTCACCGAAAGTGAGCTAATATCACCACAATCTAAAAGAACTAAGTTTGATATACCCTATGTAAACGATAGCGCTAAAATAGTTGCTCAAATAGCAGCCTCAACTAAACCTTCTTGCAATACTTGCGAAATTAAAGAAAGTAAGTTAAATGTATCAAAAAAATGTCAATCGTTTTTATTAGATTTACATACTAAGAGCAACATGACCAGAAAAGATGTTCTATCAATTCAGGATAGTGTGTCTGCGATAATTTTTAGCGTTGTGGAACCATTAAAAAATAAACTTTTTTGCTATACGCCTGAAAATGAAAGAAAAGATATTATAGACTTAGTTAATTATTACGAAAACCCATTCAAAGACTTTCAAACCGAATATAAGTTATTCAAAAGCATTGAAGAATCAGACGAATTTTCAAAACCACAGTTTTTTAATATAAACAATGAATTGTGTGAAGTTATTATAAATAATAGACCAACTTTAGAAGCAGGTAATGTGTTTGGTTGCATAATGCCGATCAAATTTTAAATTCGAAAATTTTTCGAATTGCCTTCAGTTCTGGAAATTACTTTAAATAATATAAAAGACCTGGTTAATTCATCCTCAATCACGCATTTTATAAACTCAGCTTCGTTTAAAGAAAAGTTAAAGTTTTTTGTTGGTAAAACTATAATACCGTTTTTCATTTACATGGATAGCTTTGAAATTAATAATCCGCTGGGTAGTCATGCAAATATAGACAAAATTTGTGGTGTTTATTATATTTTTCCAACTTTGCCGCAATATCTATTGTCTAATCTGAACTACATATTTGTAGCAGCATACTTCAAAAGTAAAGAACAAAAAATGTTTGGAGATGAGCCTTTTATGAAGCCACTAATTGATATATTTAAGTCTCTTGAAGAAGACGGTCTACAATTTAATTTAAATAATAGTACTGAAAAAATTTACTTCGTAATGTGTAATATTCTTGGTGATAATTTAGGCTTAAATGACGTTCTTGGTTTTACAACTTCTTTCAATTCGAATTACTATTGCCGATTCTGTAGGAGAAACAAAGCTGAGATGCATTTAGATTGCGTGGAGTATCCAGACTTCATCAGGACTGAGGAAAATTATAATGCGGCATTAGCAACTAACGACATTAAGCTTACTGGTATAAAATCGAATTGCCTGTTTAATGATTTAATATCTTTTCATGCAACAACTAATTTTGCGGTAGATATAGTACACGATTTGTTTGAGGGAGTTTGTAAATATGATATTTGTGAAATTCTAAAATACTTCATAATTGAAAAGAAATTATTTTCCTTAGAAGCATTTAACTATAGGAAGCAGATGTTTAACTACGGTGAAACGGAAATCGTAAATTTATCACCTCCTTTTGAATTAACACACCTTTCTAGTTGCAATCTCAAAATGTCGGCTAGAGAAATGATGACGTTTGTACATTTCCTTCCTCTAATCATAGGAGATCGCATTCCAGACAACGACGAATGTTGGTTATTTTTTTAACGCTCCTCAAAATTATTGACATGATTAATAGCAGCTCATTTGATACAAATTATTTAATTAAGTTAGATTCTTTAATAAAATCCCATAATGAAAAGTATTTGGAATTGTTTCACAAGCCCCTTAAACCTAAATTTCACTTTTTAAATCATTATGTGCGTGTCATAAAACAATCAGGCCCTCTTAAATACTTATGGACTTTTCGATTCGAATCTAAGCACAAGGAAGCAAAAATGTATGCAAGAAGTATTACTTCCAGAAAAAATATAACCTATAGTCTAAGCATGAAAGCATCTTTAAAGTTTACAACATTTATAAGGGTCCATAACGATGGGTTTCCTAACCAAACTCAATATGAACAAACTGAGCATTTTCGGATTAAAGATTGTAGGTATTTTAACAATATCGTGAATTTTCGAGATTTTGAATCTTTGTTCGCAAATAATTTAAAAGTTAAATCAGTAAACTTTAAGGGAACGACGTATAAAAAGGGCCACTTTTTAACAAAAACTACTGACGAAGTCATTGAACTATATGAAATAAAAGAAATACTTATAAGTTTAAATAATGAGGCTTACTTTCTAGTCCACAAATATGAAATTATTGGTTTCTTAGAGCACTACCAATCGTACAAAGTGGGTTGTATAAACAATGTTATTGAATTAAAAAATGTTGAGTTTTTCACAAGCCCACCTATTCATTTGTACTACATTTACGAAGGAACTCCTGTTATAAGAAATAAGAATTTTTAGTACCTGTTTATTCATATTAAAAATATGTAAATATGTGCCTATTTATTTAAAAAAAAAAAATTAATTTATTGAAAATAATTTCAATTTGATGTGATTTTCATTTCAAATCATAATTATTTAAATGTACTTTTAACGTTACTCTCACGTAAGTATCATTTGAAATTAACATTTTTTAAATGTAGTTTTAACGTTACTGTCACGTAAGTATCATTTCAAATTAACAATTTTTGAATGTAGTTTTAACGTTACTGTCACGTAAGTATTACATAAATATCATGTTAATTATACATGAGTATCATATCAATAATACATGATAGCCATGTTAATTTTACGTGTTTCATGTACATAAATTTCACGTAAAAATGATAGTGTCGAAATGTTAAAATTAACATTTTTTCACTTCAGTTGCAAATTGTAAACAAAAAATGTTAACTTTACGGCGGTTTTTAGTATTTTTTTGGTTCAGTGCGGCTTCGCCCGAACTTAGACTTTCTTACTTGTTTCTAATTATTATTTTTTTTCTTTTATACGTTGATTGTTAGCTTCCAGTCAACTGGAAAAACCCAATAATTTCTGAAGACGCCTTCAGATTGATGGCGAAATATCGACAACAATAAATCTAATAAAATGTAGTTTTACTACTCAAATTTATGTTTTATTTAACAACCAGCCTGAAGCTCCAAATCAACGTATAAGTTATAATAAGACGGCCAAAAATAAAAACTAAACTTACATTTTTTTTAATTTTTTTTTCTTTTAATTTTTAGATTTTAGTGTTTTAAACAGAAAAATTAATATTTTTTTGTTTCACTAAGTTTTTAGAAACATGTTTTACGTGTATATATTTTTTTAAATTGAATTGTTTTATTTAATTTTTTAAAACCCTTAGTTTTTGTGATTTAAAAATTAAACAAATTTTTAATTTAATTTAAAAAAAAATTATTTTATTGTTTTTTTTTTCAAATTAATTTTTTTGGAATTTTTAAATTTTATTGTTTAAAATATATTAATATTTTTTTCATATATTTTTTAGAAATCTATTTTATTTTTTTTAATTTAAAGGTTTTTTATTTTTTAATTTAATATTTTTCTAATTTATAGATTTTATTGTTTTTGAAATAAAAATATTATTAAATTTTCTTTTAAGAAAACTTATTGCTATAAGACAAACAGAATAACGCTGTGACATCCCCGTTAGCAGATCTTTCAATTAATCTTTCGAGAGACAGAAAAGGGCTCTCATGTTAGTTGCCAGAATTGACAATTGTCTTATGGAAGACTTTTGTCCTTCGAAGGACTGTGGTGATTTGAAATACAGTTGCCAGAATGGCCCTGTAAATGCTCTTATCAAATGGAAGGACACAGAATTTGGTAACCCCAAAATTCTAGAGTCATGTCTGGTAAATTTTCAAGCACCTGCTCTACCCGACACCGACTTTGGCTTTTTAAAAACAGTTTCACCACAAGAATGTCCTTGAGAAACGAATGAAGCAGAAGGTTCTGTTCCTAAATAGTCACACTAGTGGAATACCGTTGCTCAAATTGGCTTACTTTACACGGCTTGAATATTGCATCGGTGAAATGTAGAAATTAGATTTTTGCTGGATACAGGCGATCTGGTTATCCCCATACAAAACCATACAATTTACCCAAGTGTCAGTTTCATGGACCTGTTCTGATGGCCGCTTTATGTTACTCAGGACTTCATGCTGGCATATGCCTTTCAGTGGTCGCCAACCGGGCATCCGCATTTAATTTTTGATGGCGTCATCACCGGCATTTTCATATGTAAATTGGTTTTTGTATAAATACATATTTCCAGTGTTTAAAAACTGCAATAAATTTTATTTTATTTGCTTTTGCTTGTGCTTATGCTTCTGGAAATAACGGCAGCTTCAGTTGAAGCAAACGCCGAAAACGATTACTAATAAAATGCGCGTCACCTTCGGCAGCCGTCGGTTTGAAAATTTTAATTTTGCCTTGCTTATGCTTTTGGTCAGTAGCTCAAGTCAAAGCAAAAGCAATATCTCTGCTTTTGCAAGTCGTCAACAGTGGCAGTCGAAGAAACAGAAGTTCTGCTTTCACAAGCCGTCAGCATTCACATGCATCAGTCGCAGTCGAACAAAAAGCAAAAATTGATCGCTGAAAGACTGCGAAGCACTTCGCTAATCAAAGCATTCGACAGTTTTTAGTTTCACTGACTGCAACTTTTGGCGAATTCCGAAGTTGAAGCAGCACATCATTTTCGCTTCGGCAAATATTGTAACTGTCGCCGTCGACTGTTTTAAGCTATGTACATATTTCTTTTGTCATTGATTCTGCTTTTTAATTGCTTCAGTTTGTGAATGTGTGTCAAACAGATCGGTGGCTATTAGTGTTTTAACGGCAATGGCGAGAAATAAGCAAAATGAAATTTGGAAGTTTTTTGATAATAATGAAAACGACGGTTTTGCTACATGTAAAACATGTAAAAATAAACTTAAAAACAATAGAATTGCAAATCTAAAAGCACACTTAATCAAACTACACAATGTAAATACTGTCGAAACTTCAAGGACGAGTTCTTTATCAAAAGTGATACGCATAAAGAAAATTAAAATTGAAATTAACAAAAAGCAGCTACTACTACTGGTCTTGTCACCGAAGATTCTATTCCTTTTAATATATTAAATTCGCCTAATATGAGAAATATTTTGATTCCCATTTGTGAAGGCCTTAAAGCCACAGACGGAAAACAAATATGTTTGAATGCGACCAACTGCAATAAAACGTTGCAATTAGTTGCAAACAATGTACGAAACGACATAAGCACTGAAGTAAAAAAAAAATTGATCTCATTAAAAATCGACAGTGCTACGCGGTTATGCAGAAAAACATTTTTGGCATTAGCGCTCAATTTATAAGTAATGGGCTGATGAAATCACGCATCTTAGGGATGGTAGAATTGAAGGGTGCTGGATCGAGTACAAGCAAAAATCTAGCCACCGAAATTATAAAAATCTTAAAAAAATATGACATTGATTTAAGACAGATAGTGTCAGTTACGTCGGATAATGGCGCAAATATGCTCAAAGCAACTAAAATATTATCTTTTGTTTCCGAAGAAGAATCGGAAGAATATGAAGCAGACTGCACAAATGATGAATATCTCAAAAAAATTGAACTTTTGGAGGAAATACCAGATATGTTATTGGGCAACATTCAAGTTTGCCGCTGTGCAGCTCATACTGCGCAACTTTGTGCTCTTGACGTGACAAAATCCTCAGCTATAACAAAATACTTATTAGCATCCCGTAATTTGACAAAATATGTGAGAAAAACAACAAACGGATATCGAGATATTTTTGAATTGAAGCAATTGAAGATGCCGCAACTAGACTGTCCAACAAGATGGGGTTCGACCTTCACAATGGTAGAAAATTTGAAGGCAGCAAAAGACGTTCTAACAAAAATCGAGTCCGTTAAATATAAGAGCCAAGACGAAAATTTCGAGATTGACGACTCTTTTTGGGAATTCATCGGCAGCTATTGCCTCGTATTTAGTCCATTGCAAAAAGCTATAAAAATATTTCAAGAAGAGCAACTTCACTATGGTAATTTCTACGCACAATGACTCAAATGCAAAATATGCACGGAAAAAATTATTAAAGATTCGAACCACCCACTAATTAAAACAATTGGTGATATGATATTGCAGTCCTTTGAAAAAAGAACAAACACGTTAATGCGCAATAACAGTTTGATGTCATGTTTGTATTTGGATCCTCGGTTCCATCACACCTTAACAGCGAACCAAAAAATGGAAGCAACACAATATTTAAAAACAATATGGGATAGAATTAATGAAACTAACCCGAATTCAAGTGCACATCAAACACCCAACCAATTTTTTGATGTTGAAGATGAATTATTAAACGAATATTTATCGCAAGGTATTGAAGCTAACGTTGGTACTGCTACCGATGTACATACAAAAATTAAAAATCTGCAGCTACCAATCCTAAGAAGTGATTCAAACGTTCTAATATTTTGGAAGGAAAAGCAGTTTACTGATCCAGAGATGTACGCGTTAAGCAATGTCTGCTTTGCAATACCACCCACTCAGGTATATATATCATAATAATAAATAATTATAGCCGCACCATATTTTGACAAGTTTTAACATATTATTGTTGTTGTTGTAATTTGGGTTATTTTTTTTAAATCTAGTTCATTCTTTAACAAAACCCGTGTAAATCCATGTTTCCAACTTTGTGCCATATTAAAAAAACAACAAACCTAATTAAAAATTTCTAGCTTTTTAATTAGATTTCTTAGAAAGATTCTGGGTATGCACTTTTAAAGCCCATTGAATTCTAGTAGAACAAAGTACAAGTTTCAAATGGCAAAAAATTACCGTAGATGTTTTAGATTTTTTTTGTCACATTTGCTTCCATATAACCAAATACACCAAATTTATTTTTATATGGAAGAAACCCGTAACATCTTCGACAAAAAAAAATTTAAAAAAAATCAACGGTATCTTTCTAGGAAATCCAATTAAAAAAGCTAGAAATTTTTAATAAAGTTTGTTGAATTTTTTTTTAATATTGCACTAAGTTTGAAATTTGGATCTACACGGGTTTTGTTAAAGAATGAACTATTTAAAAAAAAAATTACCAAAATTAAATAACAACAAAAATAATGTGTTTAAACTTGTCAAAATATGGTGTGGCTAAAATTATTTCGACCACTGTATATATGTATGTATTAGACTGAGTCAAATAAAACGAATGTTTTTTCTTTCGGCCCCATATCATAATTTCGTTGTCGCCCAGCAAAAAACACGATTACCACAGAAGCGAAAGAAGAAACGAGCTAGGCGATGGGAATCGCTTACCCTTTCGCTTCAGGAAGGCATTATTTTAACATGGGCATGTCATTGGCGGTAATCCCTTACCCGCAGCATTACCTTCAAACGAAGGGAGAACGCATGGATAAACAGAATCCAGAGAAGCGAACAAAGAATGCCTTACAGAGAAACTAATGTAGAATGCCCAGATGAGTACACACTTATTTATATTAAATCAGAAAATGTCTTAAAAGATTAAAATTAATTAAAATTTTTATAAATCAGTTTTTATACAAACATATTTATGTATTTGGGTATTTAGATTTTACTTAAAAATCGGTATGTACATGCATATTTAATTAAGCTTAAAATTGTACTTCCTCACTCATGTACTTCACTTCATTGACTGACTTCAACTTCGCTGCAAATTGAACAAAGCAAAACATGATTTTTATGCGAGACAAATTTCCACAGAAACTAACGGTAGAAAAAAATTTTTTGGATATTCATTTTATTTTTCAGCTGACTACGATGCAGCATTCTACTTTGCATTCCCCGAAATGAAGCAAAGAAGCGAAATAAAAAAAATATTGTAGGACATTCTACTTTGCATGTCCTGAAATGAAGCAAAGAAGCGAAAAAAATAAAATATTGTAGGACATTCTACTTTGCATTCCCTGAAATGAAGCAAAGAAGCGAATTAAGAAAGAAATATTAGAGGACATTCTACTTTGCATTCCCCAAAATGAAACAAAGAAGCGAAATAAATAAAATATTCTACTTTGCATTACCGACAATGCCTAAAAGAAGCGAAAAAATTCCAAGGCATTACAACGCTATGCCTTCTAGAACACGTTACCACTAAAAGCGATTACCGATTTTTTGCTGGGCGGTTACAAAAAAATAATGTCGGCAAAATTTCAGCCCTCTATCTTCATTTTTCAATTAGCGCTCGCAAAAATAAGAATTTGCAATGAAAAAAACTTTCTATCGCATTCGTTTTATTTGACACAGTCTAATACATATAATATGTATGTGTATATATAATTTACAAGTCTTATTTTTATTTTATTTTATTTAGTTTTTATGAGTTCCTTTTAGTTTATTTAATGTAATTAATTTATTTATTGAATAAATAAATAAATAAAATAATTAAATATAAATTTTATTGAATTCAATAAAACGTTTGGTCTTTTCACAAAACAGGTGACGATTGAACGTGCATTTTCCATGCTGAAGCTAATACTAACGGACTCCAGGAATCGGTTAAGTGAGGAAACATTGGAAAACATATTGCTAGTAAAGCTGAATCCGAACTTCCTCGAAGCTGCTATAGACAATGTGCCACTCTTTCAACACCCGGATGAGGAACAAGATTAATTGTTTATTGATATTTTAAATTTTTTTAATAATTAAATTTAAATACATAAACGTAAATATCTATTTTCGAATTCTTGAAAAACAACCTTTTTTTCTAACAGGCATAAAGTAAAATGGAAATACAACAAGGTACCAAAAAGATATAAAAAACCTAACTTAGTTACACAAAAAACCTTGATTTTTCTGCATTTTACAAAAGACAAGTTACTTGGTTTTTTCGTATCACAGGAAATATGCTCATGTCCGCTCCGTTGCTTCTGCTTTCACAGTTTTCATCATGCAAACATCAGCAAAATTCATTTGTTGAGAAGCATCGAGTTTGTGCTGAAAAGCAAACGATCGTTTGCCTCTCAGCTCTTCTCGTGAAGCAACCCAGCATGTTTGGTGTTGCTGGTGTGGCTATTCGTATTTTTTCAAATATGACAGCAGAGGCAACTGACGATCTGCCAAAGCCGATCAATTGCTTTTACTTCTGCTTTCGTGCTTTTCAATATGCAAGCAAAAGCAAAATTCATTTGCTGATAAGGATCGAGTTCGAGCCGGAAAGCAAACGATAGTTAACTTCTCAGCTCTTATCGTGCTGCTAAACAAACGATCGTTTGCCTCTCAGCTCTTCTCGTGCTGCTGCTGTGGCTGTTCGTTTTTGTTGAAGACAAGGGAAAAGCAAGAATATTGCTTTTGAAGCAAGACAACTTCAGAAGCACAGTATCAGCATATTTTCCTTGCTTTTGCTAATATTGCTTAAGCATTTCAAACCCTGATTTAATTCAATGCATATTTTGCCAATATTTTTGCGTGGCGATTGTCAAACTTCCACTACAGGACACTGATAACGGTGCAGCAGAAGTGGTTGGCGATTTATATGGGCCTTCTTAATAGAAGCTAAATAGCGAAGAAGGTGCCCAGAATTTCTTAGAGGATCCTAAATTCATAGGGTATCCAGAAGGGTCGACCCCGAATTCTTAGTTAAAACTCATTTGCCACGAGAAGCGCAAAAGTAAAATAGCGAAAAACTGCACTAATTGCGTTCCTACTAGTAACTACCTTTTGAAACAATAATCGCTTGCGTTTCAAGTTGACTGTGCGAAGCAACTTTCAAAGTGGAAACCATAATATTAGCTCGCAGGGGGGCATGCAAGTCTACCGTCCCCTAGATTGTCGCTTTAAACTTAAAGCCGCAACAGAGCTTTGCTTTTTAATACTGCATAGCTTCTAAGGATTCACTTCTTTCTTTGCCGCCCCTTCTTGACCCTAATTTATTTAGTTTTGAGGTCGAGCCACAACTTTGTAAATGAAGTTATCTTTGAAAAGAATCACTAAAATAATAAAAATCTGATATTTTGTACGATAATGCGAATGCGAACTGCAGCAAGTTTGTAGTAGTAAAAGGAAAGACGATTTCGACAGCAATGGAGACATTCGCGATTCATGTGAAAGTTAGATAATATTTTCCGTTGTTTACGACTATTTATGCTATGCTGAATGGCAAATAACGCCATAGGCAATGCAGCAATGGCATTCGAATTTCATTCTAAGTACTACTACAACTCCGAATGATACAAAGAGTAGTGTGTGGCTATGCTTAATACTCTTGCTGCTAATTTTTGCCGCATAGAACAGTTAAGCGTTCAACAAGTAACGGCATCGATTCCTCCGTTGCAGTCAGCGCAAAAGCGGTCATATGCCACACCTGCCACGAGGAGTGCGCTGCTGGAGAATTTTGTGGAATTTCCAGTTGTTGGCTTCGTGTTGTTGTGTTAAGTTTGTAGTGGGCTAAGAAAGGCGTACACTTAACAGTATAGATATATAGATACATACGTATGTAAATAATAAATATATACAAGCTGCATACAACTTTTTTATGTACGTACATATATTCATACATACATTTTTATTTTCCATGCGTAGCTAACTTTTCAATGGCTTTGCGCAGGCGCTTGCAGAGAGTCAGTGGCTGGCTAATACTTGTTGCCATTATTGTTGCCTGGCGGCCTCAGGTGCGCGCGATCATCATAAAATCGCGAAAAATTGAATAGTTGTTTATATAAATGCCGTAAAGTTTAAAAAGTTTGCGTTTGATTGTTTCATTGTTAGTTCGTTTAGGGTTTATCACTAAAAAAGTTTTTTTTAATGTACATATATGCATATTAGACGTTTACGCCGACAGGCTTTGCTGTGGCGGCGTGGTCAACTACAAAAGAATCGGCGGCGCTAGTGCCCGTAAGTTAGATTCCAAAGAGCTATCAGGCAACTAATCTTATCATGCCATTTCGTCATAATTCTATTTAATTCATTCTTGAATTAGTTTTAAATTTAAATAATGCTAATTGCTACGCTCAGGGGGAAAAATATTAAAATCAAATAGAAACGTAATATTGATGAAATAACACAAACGGCAATAGCGCAAATTTGTGTTTTTTCCAATTGAATGAGAACTAACACAAATGTGCTTTATTTCATTGTGTTAAGTACTTTCCGTCGAGGAGGATCTAAACACTCAGGAACTTTCTGACAGAGACCTAAACGAAAACAAATCTTCTCTGAACTTTTCAAGTAGAATGGAACCGTGAACAAAATTTTTCACAAAGCGTTCACTAGTTTTAAATATCTGAATATTGAAATTAATAAAAGAAGTTTAATGAAAGATAATTATGCAAATTTACTCAACGAAAGACTTAAGGCACACACATTTTTCTTGTACAAGAAATTAAAATTTTTTCCCTATATGCATAGTCCGTCCACCTTAATGATAAACAACCTGGAAGTTAAATTGACCCAGAATTCATCTGGGTTTGAATAAAAAGTCATGGTTCTCACTGAAACGATTTTTCATCGCAAAATGCAGACTCCTCTCTCATTCTTAACGTTAAGTTCTTAAGTTTTGGTTTTAATTTTCTTCTCCAGCAGAACATTCCCCAGACTTTTGTTCTGGTTAGATCCTCCTGGAAAATGTTTTCGATACTTTCGTTCTCATTTTCTTCCCATTGGAACCGTTTCCGAAAGTCTCATTCCCATTCTGTTCTGCTTGAGAATGTTCTCGAGAACTTTGTTCGCATTTCGTTCTTTAGGAAAACGTTCCCAAACCTTTTGTTCTCATTTTATTCCCAATAACACTGCTTCCAATCAGTGTTGCCGCGAAACATTTTTAGTGGTAGCTAAATTCCAGCTAAAAAAGGGCTAAAAAAGAGCTAAAAATCGTTGTTGTGGCTAAAAATTGTAGCTAAATTTTTTTACCTACATCTTATATATAAAAATAAGTGCACGTTTTTGGTGTGACCTCATAACTTGAGAACAGCTTCACCGAATGCAACCAAATTTATGTGGCATATTCGATGTATCATGCAGATGGTTTATGTGAAGTTTGCCCGAATTCGTAAAAGGGGGTGTGGCACCTTCCATACTAACTAAAATTTTGTTGTTGTATATCTCTTGAAATATTTGTCGTAGAGTACTGGAAGTTGGTATAGAGGTATAACAAATAATTCCATACTCATGGATAAAAATGGGCGGTATTGGAAAAGAGGGCGTGGTACCTCACATCTTATATATAAAGAATAAGTGCAAGATTTCAACCAAATTTATACGGCATAGTCGGGCTATTATGCAGATGGTTTGGGTTAAGTTTCCCCGAATTCGGAAAATGGGGCGTGGCACCACTCATACTAACAAAAGTTTTCTTCTGGTATATCTCTTGAAATATTTGTGGTAGATTACTGGAATTAGTAGCTATACGTGGCCTGTTCAAGATGGAAAAATAAAAAATGTTGTATATCCAAATGTGTTGGATTAAGACTTAAAATAAAGAATCAAAAATTTTGAAATAAAACAAATGATAAATTTTCATATAGAAAAATTCTAGGACTTTTCATTCGTTTTTCAATATTTGGTGTAGAGAAGCACTGCTAGTATAAATATGTAAGTATACACGCAAACATTTTCTATAATTACTGGTATAGAAAAACAATGAACTCTGAAAAGAATTAATAATTTATTCAACAAAAAAACTTTTTGTGTAACACATAATTTAATGTATAGTTAAATCGTTAACGGATACGATAACGGCCCAGAAACGTAAGGAACATACATAGACATATGTTTACTTGCCTTAAAGGAAAGGCGTTCGCTTTATGAGCGAAGAGTTAAATTCATGAAAATCATACAAAAAAATTTTAATGTCAATGATGAATAAATTTTAAAAAGGGCTAAAAAAAAGGGCTAGGGGCAATTTCAAATTTTTGTGGCCAAAAAAAAAATTTGGTAGCCAAATTTAGCCACCAAAGGGCTAAAACGGCAACACTGCTTCCAATAATTTTGTTGCCGTTGGGTTCTTTTGTAGGAACGTTATTGAGGCTGGAACATTTTCTGAAATTCCGTGCTAAATTATTTGTTTTTTTTTGCAACATGCTATGTATCAAGGTAATAAAGCACAAACTGCCACGATTCTTGGTACTCAAATACAACAACTTTCAGGCAGATGTCAGCAACATGCCATTTTATATTTATGTATTTACATGTGAACGCTTATCGGGCAGATACATAAATACATAGTAAATGCGATGTATACAAAACGATCGTAGCTACAACGTATTTGCATATTTTGTTTATGATTCTATGCTTGCGATGCTGATAAGCAACAAAAGCACACATAGGCATATCCATATATATGTATGTATGTATGTGTTTGCATGCGCGCCATCATTTGCTATGCCAATTCAGTGATTGCTGCCCGAAGGCATTACGCTATTGCTCCACGTTCTAGGCGTATCGAAGACAAGTAAACAATTTGACATTTTAAGTGTAAAATATGTTGTCATTACAAATTGCCGGCAGGCTGGTTAAGCAACTGATATTTTATTAGCTTTTTAATTTCCAACTTTTACATCGTTACATTTTTTCTGCTGCCATTGCTTTTGTGCGCTAAATTCAAATTAGATGTTGTTGGTTTTACTGTTGCTTCTTTATTATTGTGGGGTCCTGCCACTATCGAATTTCATATAGTAATCTGATGTGATGCATGCATAAATATGTACATATGTATATGCACATAAGGGCAATGCATTGGGTGGCCATCTGCTATAAATGTAATTTGGATATGTAACATGATTGTCAGAGTAAACGTTGCTGATTTATTTTCCCAAAAGCGTATTGTCAATATTTTCCTCGTTATATTAAAGAAATTAGACAAAAGGGAGTTACCTAGTCTGAAACATCGTTTGGTATCAAACGGCTCATAGATGGCCTTCCCAATTCTAACGGAGCTGGTGGTATTACTCAACGTCATTTTACACAGTCGTAACAGTTTCGCGGGAATACCAAATTCAGAAATCGCGGCATAAAGGCTACACCTTTTCGTGCGACTTTGAAATCGACAATTATATAGTGTGTTTCCATAAGAAAAAACTATCTCCGTTTTGTTTGTGTTTACAACTAACTCGAAATTGGCTACCAACTTATCACTAACAGCAGTAAAAACGAAAGACTTAAGCAACGAACCTGACATCACACAACTCGAACAAAGTTCCTCCTGATATATATCAGTGGTCAGTGGACAGTGAGTTAACTATATGTTAAGATGGTTATGAACCTTGTTTGGTATGCAGCTTCAGAATACTTATGTGCATAACTATCCTGCAGTGAAAGGCAAAACCAGTTCGTAAATATACCAGTTCATTAACTGGTATGTGCTAAAGCGATGTCTTACCAGTTCGACAATTTCGACGAAGTTAAGCATTCAACGATATCTGCCTTTGAATTTCCAAAGCCAAAAATAAAACGCAAATAAGTGCTTTACTTATAAATGTAGACTGTGGCGTTGCGTGAAAACTATCGGTTCTGGTTCTGAGATCGCAGGACCGAGTCCGCTTGGAGGTGCTTAAAATTTTTCAAATTAAATTATTGCAAAACATACATGTGGAAGGAAATAATACTTGTGCCATAAAAAAATTCAAGTCCAGGCGCAGGGAAATAATTTTTAAATTTATTATTTTATTTAGGTTTTTATTGTAATTTTTTAAATTTTATTAAAAAACTATATACATATTAGTCCAGTCGAATGGTAGTTTAAGATTGCAATACAATGCACGAATTTAGTTATACATAGAATTCAAGAGGGGGTTATAAAAAGAAGTTAAATCTGAATTTGCAGTGCTGGGCGAATATTTTTTGCTAAGTTATGCAAAAAAAACGTTTTTCTTCATATTTTCGCATATATCTCGGCTACTATTTGTCGCACGCAAGAGAACAACTTATCATTCTGTTTGTAATGAAATTCTTAATTTTTTTCATGCAAACAAATTTTTCGTTAAATAAATAGATAAAAAACTATTAAGCATCAAAGTGGAAAATTTCTTTTTTGATGTATGTTTTTCGCAAATTACTCAGTTCCTTCGCATTTTTACACTTTATAGTCCAAATACTTTTTTGAAGAACACTAAATTACCTTTAATCTGATGTATAAATATCGATGATCCAATAAGGCAGCCTCTGGCAATCCACGCTGGAACACGTACAAGTCGAGCCTGTAGAAGTTTTTGCTCAATCGCCATGATTCCAGAAGGTCTCAATGTACGGCTCGATTGTACTTTTAGAAATTTGGAAAAAATCTCACTGACCAAATTTTGATTTTTGGTCACAGACAGTTGGACATTAATTTATCTTTTTAATGCTTAAAACTATTGTTTTAAATTTTGGTGAATATCTCGGAATTTTCACGCGCACATTTAAGAAAAGAGAGAAATTGACTTCTGCAAAATTTATATAATTTAATTCAAACTTCAAATTCAAAACTTAAAATTTTTTTTTCGTATGGGTAATAAAATGAAATCAGATCTTGTTTTTTTGCCTCCATCGGAATCAGCTGCTGAACAACATTCCTTCAGAACTTTTCATCAGATTCAAACATGGCTTGGCAATGTCTTGGACCCGGAAGACTGGGGCTGGAATAGACGTAGATGTCGTTTGGAACCCGTTATGTGCACCAAAGAACCAATTCCATCTTCACTTCTTAAAATTATTTCGTGTACTTGCACGACACAATGCGGCGCAGCTTGCGGCTGTAGGAAAGCAGGACTTAAATGCTCCATGGTTTGTAGAAATTGTTCAGGTCAAAACTGTTCGAACGTTCCAGTAATCACCGATGACAGTAGCGATGATGAAGACATTTATGATATGCCAACCACAGTCCCCTTACCTCGATTTGGCGGAGCTAAACATGCAATTCATCCCCCTAGCGACATTGCACTTCAAGACAGTGAAGATGATCCTTCGCCATCAAAACATGCCAGGAAATAGTATAGTGGAAATAGTGAATGTACTTCATTTACTTTTCTCTATCAAAATATTTATTTTATGTTCAATCATTCCTTACGTTTCATTTAATTAATTCGATATTAATTGAGTTCAATGTTATGTTACATTTTTACTAAGTTTTCATTTCAAGTACAAAACAGTGTAATATATAGTATGTGCAACGATAGTGTTATTTATTATTTTACTATTCTTTTATTTCACAATATGTGCAATAAGAATTAGAGCCGAATTACACATGCGCGCCTAATATTATCTCATTTTTGGAGATTTCACTCCGACAATCTTGAACTACATGCATCGTGATTTCAAGTTTTTTCTGTTTAAATAAACTTACTTCACTTTACGCCATGAATATTGAGCTTGTGGATTCAATAACCGATGAAATGCGTGTAATATATTTATACATATCGTTGGTTATTATATCCGTGCCTTCAATTGTTTTCTTATTTGCTGAAGAAAATAACTTGTAAGTTAATTGTTTTATGGTATATAGCAATGAAACATAAAATGCAAACAAGAAAAAATTGATTAAAAAAGTGTTGATATGCAGCCTATAAGTCCCTGTAAGGCTCGACTTGTACGTGTTCCAGCGTGGATTGCCAGAGGCTGCCTTATTGGATCATCGATGTGTATACATCACATTAAAGGTAATTTAGTGTACTTCAAAAAAGTATTTGGACTATCAAGTGTAAAAATGCGAAGGAACTGAGTAATTTGCGAAAAACATACATCAAAAAAGAAATTTTCCACTTTGATGCTTAATAGTTTTTTATCTATTTGTTTAACAGAAAAATTGTTCATATAAAAAAATGGAGAATTTGGTTACGAACAGAATGATATATTGCTCTTATCCGTGCGAAAACCAGCAGCCTAGATATTTGCAAAAATGTGAAGAAAAACGTTTTTTTGCATAACTTTGCAAAAAACATTCGCACAGCACTGCAAATTTAGATTTAACTTCTTTTTATAACCCCCTATTCAATTCTATTCATAACTAAATTCGTGCATGGTATTGCAAACTAAGGTCCTTTTTCACGACGATTCGACTGGACTATATATGTGTATATAAAATTAAAATAAATAAAGAACAAGTAAGAAAGTCTAAGTTCGGGCGGAGCCGAACATTAAATACCCGGCGCAAGCATTAAATATAAGTTTTTCACCTTTCCGCAAGCTACCGCTACATGTTAAGCTGGGGTGTATCAATTTTGAATAAGTTAGCGTCCTTAAATTTCAAGCATTTCTAAAATTTATTGTTATATGAAAAGCGGGCGTAATTTCACGCCGATTTCAATAATTTTCAACGCTTTGCTTTTATGTGGCAAGCACAATAACCATACCGAGTTTGGTACAAATTGGTATAACGGTTACCGAGATACATATATGTGATCATAAGTGGGCGGTGTCACGCCCATTTTCAAAAATTTTATCATAAGCGTATTTCCCGGTAAAGAATTGTTGCATCCATCAATTTTGAATAAATTAGCTTTAATATTTACTAATTTATCGAAGATTTTGTATTTTTCTAAATTACCGTTATATGGAATGGTGGCGTGGTTACTGTCCGATTTAAAAAAATTTCGGCCATTTGGTACATTGTACCAAGGCGTATAACTGTGCCAAGTTTGGAAGAAATGTACCAAGTTTCGTTAAGATATCTTAATTTTGGCTCGAGTTATCGTGTACACGGACGGACGGACAGACGGACGGACGGACGGACGGACAGGCAGTCACCGCTTAATCGATTTCTCTATTCATCCTGATCATTTATGTATACATTTGTATATATCTATCTCGATTCGTTTTGCCTGTCACAAACAACTGTTATAGAAACAAAGTTATAATACCCTTGTGCACAAGTGCGCTCCGATATAATAATAACAAAAGAAAATTTCCCTGCGCCAGCACTTGAACCTTGGACCTTTGGAATACCATGCCAGTACTTTGCTCTGTCGATCGTTGTGATTGTTGGAGCGCCGCAAGCAAAACGGCATACTTATGCTTTTCACGGAGGATAAACTGGCAAACTATCTCATCAACGGGTATGCTGCTACTAGTATTTCTTCTAGTAGATGCTGATGCATAGCCTGACCATTGATTCCTTTGATTCCTGGACAAGAATCCTGGATTCTTTTTATTTTTCGAACTTTTTGGGAAAAAGTCCCATAATAACCGAAAAATTCGGACTTTTATTTTTTTTTGTCCAGTGATAACACTTAAACTTGGTCAAATATTTCTTAAAGCCGAAATAAAAGTGCTTTCGGTTTGTTTATTATTAGGAAAGGACTTTTTTCGGCTTTAAAAAATATTTTTGGCCAAGTTTAACTGTTATCAAATAAAATAAAAGTCCAAAAAAAAACATTTTTTTAACGCCTTTTATTATAAAATTTATAAAAGTCCGGGACCCTGATTTTTAGATCACCGGGAAAATTTGGAGCTGAACCAATTTGAAAACATCCTATTATTTTCACTCTGTTAATACAATTTTTGCTGAACGGAAAAAAATATGTTTTTTTTTTTATTAAAAATTTATGGACTTATTCATTAAAAATAAAATGGATTTAAAGAACTCGATAAAGTGACAGCTTTATACAAATATTCGATTTACATACATATAAAGCAGTTAAATTCCCCTTTATTTTTTACGAAATAGGGTGTAAGTTTTTGGAGGAATTTTTATATTGGTCCAGTTCACATTAATCTTGGTATTTTTCCGAAATATTTTGGCAGAAGTCTTAAAACATAATTAACTTTATAATTCTGATGAAAAGACAGCATCGATTTTTATTATTTTGTATGGAGAGCGATGCAGCTTAACGTAGGTACACACAGTGACGAACAAAAGTATTGACACAGTGAAATTTTCGCAATATATGCAATATTTTTGTTCTAATTTATTTTCGATAATTTTTAATAAAAATATAGTTCATTTTATACCAAAAATCATAAAAATAAAATCTCTAAACTTTGTGCAAAACTTGGAAAAATTCAATAAATTTGCACACTAATTTGCAACTTTCTATTCAGATCTTTTAGAAAAGTTCTAAATATGCAGTTTTATAGTCCATTCAATTTTAGTATGACAAAATGCAAATTTAAAGTTGCCAGAAAATATGATACAAAAAATAATTGTCGAATATACTTTGTATGGAAGAACTTGCGTAAAACGAAGATTATCAAAAATCAACGCGATTTTTTAGCGACGTCAAACATGTACTTTGTTATACTTAGTTTGAATGGGCTATAAAACTGCATACTTAGAATTTTTCGAAAAATTCTGAATAAAACGTTGCAAATTAGTGTGCAAATTTAATGAATTTTCCTGGGTTTGCACAAAGTTAAGAGATTTTATTATTATATTTTCTGGTGTAGAATGAACAATATTTCTATGAAAAATTATCGAAAATAAATTAGAATAAAAAACTTTGCATACATTGCGAAAAATTCACTGTGCCAATACTTCTGTTCGGCACTGTACATGTAATGGCAATGATGATGAATTTTACTAGTGATTGCTAATGCAGAAGTATTCGATTATAGTTGAAAATTCTTTTTATCTAAAGCAAGATGCTAAAGCATTAGAAAGGCAAACGATTTAAACTTCAAAACAATATATGCATGTACATACATACGAAAGTATTTGAATAAATTATAGATTTGCGTTACAGTGGCTACTGCCCATCGCTGCTGGGCAAATAAACTCTTTACTACTCTGCTGCATGAACAGAGCTATGTAAGTAGTAAAACTATTCAAGGCAGATTTGCTTGCGACTGCGCTACAATTGCTATAATGGCTTCTTAAATGACTATAAAACCACCAATTTGAATCAATAAACTGTAATACTTACTCAGATGGGAACATCCTTTTAGTAATGTGGGCGGCGCGCTGGTAGCATATTTAGCAATATGCTGGAAAGAAGAAAAAAGAAATGGTTGTAGAAAATTTGATACATTAAAATGTTCTGCATATAATTATATTTTTTAAGAAAGAGAAGTTTAAGTTAATATGTATACAAATATATATTTAATAATTTATTTTATTATAGCGTTTACTTAGTTTACTATCGTATGCGAGTTATCTGGGTAAGAAAAAAACAGTAAGAAGTTATTAATTAAATATATTTAGATATATGTATGCAAATAAAAAGAAACCACAAGCAAGTGCATTTGCGAGAGTACCACTACAGCGCCGCGGCTTTTAATTTATTTCTGTGTTTTTTGTTTTTAACATTCGGAATGCATTTGCTTCAGTAAAAAAAGCATACATCTTGTTGTCAGCTAGTGGTAAACAATGAAAAAGTCTCCTTTGGCACACCTAGTCTTACTGCGGAATACGAAGAGGTATGTACTCTCACACATGTTACTGCATTTCGCCTCCACAAACCTGCGCATCTCCACGGACCAGTACTTTGTTGATACTCTAAGCCAGTGATTCCTAAACCAAGGTCTCCCAGGGTAGTGAAAAATATTTGATGGTTCACAGGTAGTAAGTGAGGAAAATTTGTCAGGTTTCGATAGTAAATAACAAAAAATATTGGCTTAGCTTCCTAGGCACTACCCAAAAAAATGAAGGGAGCAAAAAACATTTAAAAGTTTTTGATGTGTATTTCGGTGAAAAAATGTTCAAATCGGGACCTCCAAAAAGCATTTTGGAGCTTTAATTTTGAGATTTCTCTTTTTTAATTTTTTTTTTTTTTAAGTAGTGTATTGGAAGTCAGAGCTTGCAAAGATTCCACACTGAGAAATACAATTTCAATATTTTTCACCACAACTCAATTCAACGGCAATCAATTTTGATTTCCTTTTTTTGTGGGTTAAAAATAAAAGAGCGTTTTCACAATAAATACAAAAATAACCCTCATCGATCCATATCCGGCTACGTTGACCACAGTATATATTTTTGCACAGAACACCTTTTTGTGTGGACGGTCTTCGGCCGCGCTTAAAAACAATAACTCTCTTCCGTCCAACTTCGGCTACTATTTTTCTTTGTATATTAACCATTCCGCATTGAGGGTGGGATGGAACACCTCCGCGACTCAAATTTCCATTTTTGGACGACTTTTGGGAATATGGTGGAAATGGAACAGCAGGTGGTCTACCGAAACCAGAAAAAATTTAAAAGTGGTCTACGAGATAAAATAGTTTGGGAATCTTTGCTCTAAAACAAAAGCCATTTCATGGCATGCATGTATGTATGTATGTATGTATGTATGTTTTTATGTACAATGCTGCTTCTTCACTTAGCAGTGAGTTGCATGCATCGATATAATCTTTGTGCAAATCCGCCATCTCTAGGCTTGTTCTTAAATGTATTTCGTCTGCATTAGTTTGTACAGCACAGCGCAACTGGCAGTATGTTTGTGGTGCACTCATGTCAATTAAATAATTTTAATTGCCTTTGCGTGTTTTTTCAGCGTTCACAGTCCGACACGGAGCACACTGAGTTCGATTTACCATTGCATTTGCGGATGTTTGCGGAATGCCACAAAACATGACCAGTAGCTGTGTGATATTGTAGGAACTATCTAGGCACTTATATACATACATACATATATACGTACATGTATCGTATGTATATTTAATGCATTGTGCATCATGTGTTGTATGAACATATGTATGTACAGTGCTTAGCGGAATAATTGTGGCAAGTGCGCTCACTGCTCACGGATGTGGGAGTGGAATGTGCCAAATTCTTAGTAAATCAAATTTTGTTTTGTGAATTATTTTTTTTTTTTTTTCAAAATAGCACCCTATGAATTTCTCAACATGACCGTTCCTTGGCACAGAAAAATGGAGAAAAACGAGCAAGGGAACCTTTCGAGAGAACTACTATTGTACGCAGGACCTATGCGCTCCGGTGACAAGGCTCCACACTTATGGATGGGCAACAAAAGCAAGGGTGCACACAAATCCACTTGGTGTGAACGATAAACGGAGTACATATAATATCGGAGTTTTCGAACAATATAAAAAAAGGGATCTTGAATAAAATAGCACGTGTGAAATTGAATACTATTACGTTCAATGATAACTTAGTAACTGTCAAGAGAAAAAGCTGTGTGGCTATGTTTAAGAGAATAAAAGCTCCGAAGATGCGTGTCTATATGCGTAGTTTAGGATCGGTTAAGTTTAATTAGGGCACACACTATGACAAGGTTATGACTTTCTTCTGCAATAAAGCAGTGATGAAGAAGTCTAATATTAAATTCCGATAATTTTTCAAAGTTGGTTATAAATTGCTATGGAAGATATATTAATCTTAGCCTGCGGAAAGCGTAACGCGAGCTCGACAACTTCTTTTATATGGAAGAAAATGCACAACACCGACAGCCAAAAAAATTGTACTTAAATTTAAAATAGTCAAAATGTCACCTAACTTAATCAGCTGACCACAAGGGTATATATGAATTTTCGAATAAGTGGCATCTCAATCCAAAATATTTTCTAACTTAATATATTTAGTACTCTTTCGTTTGCCACTCATTGTTTAATATTTTATATAATTGGGTAAAGTGGACTAAATTTGACTTTTTAAGCAGAGGGTAACCCATTTCAAGGGTATTTTCAAACTAAAATTATTGTAAATCTTTTCCTTCTACCCATTTAACTTATAAGTAAATAATTTGAGGTTAAAAACCCTCAATAATAATCTAAGTTTTCAGACAAAATATTTTTTTTAACAGTTACTCATTTGGCACCCATGTATAAATATTTGATACACTTAATATATAGTTGAATAAAGTAACCTATTAAATTACATGGCAACCCTGATGCAAATATTTTTAAACTGAATCCTTCTTAAACCTCTATCGTCTGACACCCATAGATATTCCAATAACCCAATTACTTTGATTCCCTTTCAATTTGAAGTTTTAAAGAGATTGCAACACTCCTGCATGTAGTTTGGAAATAAAGCCTTTTAAAAACCATTTAGATTGATACCAATATTTTAATACCTTTTTAACTTTATGAAATAATTTGAATGTAACTTTCAAAAACGGAGGCAGCCCTTTTTATACACCCCAATTTTTCAAACTAAAGATCTCTCGATTCACTTTTGCTTGACACGCATGTTAACATATTTCACACCCCTAACTTCTGCTTAATTTAATTATATTCAACTTTTTAAACAGGTGGCAACCCCCTTCGAAATATTTCCAAACCAGAATCTTAAACCTCTCTCGTAAGACACCCCAATGTGATAAATATTTTACTTATCTAACTTCATTAATTAAAATCGAACTTGATTTTTCAAACAGGTGGCAACCCTCCTACATGTAGTTAAGAAATAATACGTTTTCATGCCCATTTTGATTCAAACCCATACTTTACTAGTTTACTTAACTTTTAAAATACTTGGAATTTAATTTTTTAACAGGTGGCAACCATTTTGAAAAACAAACACCAGTTTATACATCTGCAGGTCAAGATCTTCAATGTGACAACTTATTTTTGAAAATCGAACGGACGATGCAGTTGTGATGGCCTGGACAAAAAATACATTTCCAAACAGACTTGATGCTTTTATCCATAAAATCCATACAATTTTACATAAAATAGGAAGAAGAGCTTCTCATTCCGTAAAAAAGCTTATTTGTTTCATATCAGTCAACGGATTTTTGCACGTTGATCTCAAATATGGCTACGCCATTTTCACACCTCGCTATCCGATTTTGAAAATTTTATAAATAAAAATCAAAAATTTTGTACGCTTAAGTTTGATAGATATTTTACTTTATTATATTACATATTGTTTATAAATGCACAGCGTGCTTTTTGAGCAATCCATGCAAATTGATCGCAGCGCTTTCGACAGAAGCAGTATTTTGATATGAAACGGATTGATTTTGAAAGCTAATGTACTTACTCCTTGGCCTTAAAAGAATTGGTTAAAAATAATGTTCTTCGAAAAAAACATGCCAAATCCACCAGATTTACTAAAAGAAAAAAATATATAGTTTTTATTATACCAGTATGGATTTTGAAACCAGCAACATGATTTTTTTGTTCGAAATTCGCAAATAAATTTGAACACCTCAATTTTAAAAATGGACTTTTTTTACTTGCATGCAGCTTTGCATCCTTCACACAATTTTATATCCCTCGAAGAGCAAGTGCGTTTTAGTGCTATTATGAAATTTTTAACAAAACTCGGATTTCTCTACTAACTCGTATTTGAAGAGGGGAAAGGAGAATACTAAAATCAGTTTGCCAGTATACTGTAAGGCCGGCCATTAACCGCTCCCAGAATGTGTCTTTTTGAGTTTGTATCTTGACAGGATGGCAGTTGTAGGGTTAAAAGTGGAGCAGTAAGTGATAATATGTTATTAAAAATAATATAACTTTTTATATTAAAAATATAAAACTTCAACCCTCTGTAAAAAAGACGACGGTGATGGCATGGTGGAAAATCTTTTTGGGTAACATAAGCTATTGGTATGGTTTAGTAGAGCCACTAAGATGGCTTTTACTGAATGTTAACATAAACGTCTACCACTTTTATTTTTAAGATAAATTTTAACATTCCTAGCGGCCAGCCTCAGAGTATTCAATAAGAATTGACGACCTTGCAAAAAATCGTCTCATTACCAATTTTCGACTCCTACTTGACTGTAGTGTTGCGGTGGGAATTCTGCTTTATTTCACTACCAAATATCATTTATCACATTTAGTTTCTTGTTTAACTATATGTATCGACTTTTGTAGTCGCCGAAAGCGGTGTATGCATGACCTCCACTACGGACATAAATAATGCATTAGCCTTGTAATTGTAAGCACAAAAGTCAGCTATAATTACACGTAAGCACCCAGCAGCCAGCAGCAGCAGATATATGAAAAAGCATACAGAAAAAATAAGTAAAAAAAAAGGAAACCAGAAGCAATGGAAATTTACACGGAAAAAGGTTGTTCGTATGTGCAACAGATTGTAAGCCTGCCTATATTGATGTATTTAGTGCGTGGTACATTTTTCATGTTGCATGCGATTTTTGCACAACAATTCATTTATTTTAAATGGCCTTTTTTCTTTTAATGTCCGCGAAATTTTATTTCGTTTTTTTTTTGCCTCTACTTTATTATTTATGTATGTTTTCGATCGCATTTTACACCTCTTATTTTAGTTAACATAGTAAATCGACACGAACATCTTCACCGCTGGCAGTCAGTCTTAAGACACAGTTGATCTTCGTTCTTGGTTGTTGTTTTTTTTTTTGCCCTGAGATTTTATTTTGGGCATTGTGTGTGATGAGCCATGAAATTGTTGCATGCATGCAGTGCAATGTTTAACAATTTTGTGCTTTTATTGACATCAACAATGCACTTAAGCACATGAGTGCATACACGCACACGCACACACACTTACACACATACATAAGTACCCTGCAGGAAACGAAGCTGACTAATAAGTAGCTTTAAACTGGTTTCAAGAAAATTGGTACTGACTATTTACTGTAAATTTTCATATCAGCGGACTAGCTATTTTTGTTCGGCGATGGCCACATTTGTGTTTTGTTGAGTTTTTAAACAAAGTTTCAATTTCTTTGTACCATATTAGAAAAATGGGTTTATATGATCTTGATTTATGCATGAAAAATAAGGTAATATGAAAAATCAATAAAAGTTTTGGGGGGTGAAAAAAAAAGTTCAAGAGTATTACAAAAAGTTGGTTTTTGGAACTATTTTCCATCTCTGTACTCATACGTCAGTATCAAAGGTTAGTATACACCTAGTTGTAATATAATATGTATTCACAATTATTTTTAGGGAAATATTTTTTCATTAAACATTTCAGAAAATATAGTTCATTCTGTAATATAAACCCTATAATTCAAAGTTTCACTCTCCATATAAAGTCCACAAAAATTCAAAAGTTTTCATCAAAATTTTCAACTTTTTATTCACAATTTCCACAAATTTTTCTAGTATGCAGTTTTATAGCCCATTCAATTTGGCAAAATAAAGTGCAACCTTGAAGTCGCTTAAAATTACCGTTGGTTTTTTGGAATTTTTTCATGCGAAGGGTGTTCGGGGTTTCTTTCCTACGAAAATAAAGTGTATTTTTTCGTTATATGAAAGTAAATGCAACAAAAAAAAAATTCTAAAATCAACTGTAATTTTCAGCCACTAGAATTAAATTGGCTTCTAAAAATGGAGAGTAAAAGCTTGAAAATCTGTATGATTTATTACTTTTTTTAATTGTTCAATTTTTGTGAGTTTTGCCCAAGGTTTTACACTTTGACTTATATGGCATAATAACAATAACAATAAGATATATATTTATAAGAAATTAGTGAACAAATCGTCGTGGTGGCCAACGGGGAGAAAGATAAAGTGAGTTGGCATCCCTGTGCCACATAGACATTTGCATTTACTTACCAGCAAAAGTGATGCGGGAGTTTTGAATTCCTTTGCATGACTTAAGAACTAATTAGACATCAGTGCATATTTGTTTGCTAAAAATGGGTTATTTTCTACAATTGCCATAAAGTTGTTACTTATAAGGTAGCCAGTTTTTGCAACTGATATTTTTTTTACTGCAGGGTATGCATTTACACGCCCGAGTGTAGTGTGTGTTAACTGATTTTGTTGGTTGTTTACCGAACCTTTCATACTTCATGTTTGACTTTAATCACGTAACGAAATCTCTGCGCGTTGGTACATGTTGCAGCAACATGCGACATTCACGTGCATATATGTACATATGTACATATGTATACATATTTATGTACATATATAAATACATATAAACATAAGTAAGTACTTTGCTGCGCATAACACTTGGCACATCACGCAAGGTTGCAATATTACTAAGTGTTGCAGTCACTTGCATTGTTGTTATTTTTTTTTACAAACATACATGCATATACATACGTACAATGTCTACTATTTCTCATCTTTAGTAATCGTGTATCGATTCTTAAGCTAGAGTTGAGAACGGGATTTTCAGAAGTCAACTTGAGCGGGATCATGGAATTGCGTCTAGAACTTAATGTTAAAAAAATGGATATCGAGCCGAGACGTGGTATAAAGTTGAAGACTTACAGCTCAAAACGCTTCAGCTAGCGCTGATCCAACTGAAAGAAACCGATTTCGTTTATGATCAATTTGCACATCTGGTCCATTTATACGTTATCTCGTCTTTCTCGTCTTGGCTATCACTGTAACCAATTGCGCGATTTTGACCCAGTTCATTAAAACAGGCCAGTCACCATCGTAGGGCCCAACCTCTTTAGCCCCTGGAAGCCTTATTCTTTCTATGCTTCCACCAGAGGGCAGAGGGTTCAGGTGCTAAGTCGATGAATTTGATTAACAAATTTGATAAAAAGTTCTTAGCGAGGAGGGTTTCGGCACATATTTAGTACCGGGCCCGGGTTATGTCTTCGCGGCCCTGGCTACACTACATACTTACATATGTATGTCTATGTCGTTGCAAAGCTTATACAGCTCAGCGTTCCATCGTCAGCGGCACTCGCAGTCGCCAACGCGCAAAGGCCAATGCAAAGTGGTTAAAAATGGAATTTAATGTTCACGATTCCCTTTTTTAACCAATTTGATTATTTTTTTTTTTTGTTTTAGTTAAAAGCTTATAAAATTAGCAAGACACATTTTGAGCCCGATTTTTTAAATTTTTATATGTTTAAATTTTTTAGATTCCCCTGTGCCAGTTAATAATAATAAAAACTAGTTGAAAACAATTTTTGGGTTCACCCAAAATGGGAAACAAGTCACAAGAAATATTTGAAATGGTACAAAAAAAAAAAAAAAATTTACCAAAATTAAAATTTGTTTTTTTTTGAGTTTTTAGAAAAATTTTGGGGTATGCACTTTTATAGATCGTTAATTTTTAGTATAATAAAGTGCAAAATGCCGGTGGATAAGAGTTCGTGTTGATTTTAAAAATTTTTTTCGCTTACTTTTCGAGCACATCTGCGTGTTGTGTAGTTTATATTCTTATCATATTATATAGTACATTATTAAAAATCAACGCGCACTCTTAGCGATGTGAAACTTGTACTTTATTATACTAAAATTTCGTGATCTATAAAACTGCGTACCGAAAGTTTTTCTGAGGACTAAACCAATTTTAATTTTGGTGAAAAGTTGTTTTATAATATCCCACATTTTTTGGATTTTTTTTTTCGTTTTGGTAGAAGCCTACAATTGTTTTCAAAATTAGTTTTTATTATGGAAATTTTATTAACTGGAAAATTTAATACACGAAAAAGAAATTTTCTAAACTGAGTCGAAAATGAAGGCATCATTGAATTATGAACAGTAAATGCTAGTTTCGAACCACTGTGCAATGGCGGTAAGATTCTAGGAATAAAAAAATAACTTACCTGAAACAATTGCGTGATGGCTTCAGTTAAACGGGATCGTTATCGGAATTTTTATACAACACTAGTCAGCAAATTAAATGCAAACACTCTATTATATGTGTTTATGTACTTATGTATATTAGGTTATGCCTACAATTAATCTATTTTATTTTTTATTTTTTGAATTCTTCATATTTTAAGGTTTTTTATTACTTAAGCTAAATATTGCTTGCAGAGAGTCGAATTTTTACAAAATCCTATTAGTAGAATCGTCGATAGCACTCATATAAGGATGCCACCTATTCGAAATTATTTGCAAATTAAATAAAGTATCATAATATCGATATTATCAAATGGAAAGTACATTAAAAATTCCTAACTTTATAGCCACTTTTTGGGTTGGATGAAAGGGTTTGCGGACAAAAGAAAACGATTAAATTCATATCTCAAAAGACATAAACTTTGGGTTTTATACCGAGTCTGTGAATCGGTGCTTGCTTGGTAGCCATCTTTACCCGTATCAAGTTATGGAAAGCTTTAAAGTTGTTAATCCCTTATTGAGAGTCTACTAAAAAGGCAGAAAGCTAGGGACACGTATATATACGATACGATATTTTTTGGAATCGAGTACCAGAATCCTAGTGTAGTATCGAATGTCATAAACTCAAATTAGTCAGCTTTCAGACACCTCAGATCTTGCATTCAAGTCTGCTCGTTCCAAGGCGATGGAGGTGAGAAGAGAGGGGAAGAGTACGGATACCTCCCATTTAAAAAACCAAGAACTTGAATTCAATAAAAGTTGACGCATATGGAAGCAAATAGAAAACAAAAACGAGAATGCGAAAAAATTGCTTCAAGACTGGACATGTCTGAAAGAGACTTACAAAGATAATACGATTGTCAATTATTCCCTATATAAATTGTGCTTTAAGGAACAGAAATCTTTTACTATCGTTAGGATTGCATGTGCAATAATAATAGATTGGCGCTTACAAAATATGTTAGAGTTTGGCCAAGCTTCTCCTCCGATTTGTTGCGTGCGCCTTGGCGTTGTGCCACATAGGGCGTTTTTAAGAGAAGCTGTTTTTCATGGCAGAAATACGCTGGAAGGTTTCTAATCACTATACCACAGCGGCTAAAACGACACCAATATTCAGATATTTTTTCTTTTGCGATATCGAGTCTTTTTATTCCGATATTAATGGGTACCCGATATTTTTCCAGCGATACTTTAAATGAGTACCATATCGATACATTCGGCTCGATAGAAGAGAATAATTTACAGGCCTAGCATTTATCAGTTGAATTTCTTGTGCCAACTTAGCATTTGATGCTTTTGACTATTAATAGCAAGTAAAGTGCTAAATGCATTAAATTCGTATGTTTTTCTAGCCAATGAAAATGGGCCAATCTAAATCTGGGGCCGCATATCCTTGCTGTGTAAAAATATATAATATATACATAAATGTGTCTGACGTACATATATATATGTTTATTTATGTATATGTTTTTCTATACCGTTTTTTTTTGCATAAAATGACACAGGTCTGCGATGGTTTAGAACGAATTAAAATTTCTTGTACGCCTACTCTCATTACTAATATAAGTATATGATGCTTTTAATGTATTTTTGCCCTTTGCCCTGAGAACTTATTTACCTCTTGCGTAGCACTTGCTGGATCTATGACTGCTTTAAGAGGCAAAAGTGTGCCCATCCCTGCCGTAGTTCATTAAAAAATTCTACGATTTTTTGAAATCACTTCCTCTGCTTATGAATACAAAAAAATATTTCAGTTGCTTATAGAAAATAACGCCAGCTCTTCTTCATTATCACGAATTTTACTGCCATCGATCAATTTGGGTTTTCAGTGGTAAAAACCGCGGCATTGAACACCAATGAAAAAAAAAAAGCAAAACACTCAGCTATAAATCTTTCGCTGGTGGCACACAACCCACACATCCGATGCTGCATACAGGCAATAACATTACTTTGTTTGTTATTTGTTTTGCATGCCGGCAAAAGTTAGTTGCAGAGTTTTCGCAACGTTAATAATGCTGGCGATGTTGCATGCCGCACAACAACTGTAAATTTGCTGCACAAAATCATGCAACGCCAAAATCGATATGGCAATATGCTGTCAGTGGTGATACTATTATAGCTATTGGTGGTCACGGTGGTGGTGGTGGTGGTGGTGGTGGTGGTGGTAGTGGTGTTTGGGTGAGAGTTGAAGATATTTTACGTTTTTATACCCGAGCGCACTTGTGCACAAGGGTATATTAATTTTGTTCACATAACGGTTGTTTGTAACAGCCAAAACGAATCGAGATAGATATAGACAAATGTATACATAAATGATCAGGATAAAAAAAGAAATCGATTAAGCCATGTCTGTCTGTCCGTCCGTCTGTCCGTCTGTCCGTCTGTCCGTCTGTCCGTCTGTCCGTG
>NW_023458558.1:4021247-4043873 GCF_013731165.1 Rhagoletis pomonella
ATCAAATAATGCTAAATTAGAGACGAGGGCACGTGAATTATTTATGCCGACAGAAATAATAAGTACTTTATAACTAAGATATCATAACATTTGTAAATAAATATTTCCTCCATATATAAATATGCTAGATAGCAAAACACAGCTTTTGTTATTTTTTTCGCTTAGCTTTACCAAATCGTTGAAGCAAATGCAGCTAAACGGAATATACTGTACGTACATATATGAATAAACTGTGTCCATGTTATGGTTTCCCGTTCAAATTTGTTATGCGTTACGCATTCAACGCACCAGAACGTCGGCCAACGTGCATTGGTTGTCGTCTGCCGGCTGCCAGGCCGCTACGCGCATTGTTTCCTCCACATCTCAATGTGCGCGCCTTTTACGCCTTTGAATTGTGTGCAAAATAGGAAGAAGATTCGATATACGTAAGATAACTGACAAAAATCGCCGCATTCGAGGATTGCAGTTAAAATACAATACAAAATGCAAATACACAGAAAAATTTCTGCATTTAAAGTTTTGTGTATAAAAATAGACTAAGTATGTATGTATGCATGTACGTTTTCGGGTTTGTCACTTAAGTCTTTTGTTTTCTTTTTTTTTCGGTTCGTTTGCCATTGCCGTTCATTGAACGAAGGAATCAGCTTTTAAATTTTGTCAACGAGCATTATATTATATTTGTATATACATAACAATAAATAATGGCAGTTGAGGCAGCTGTCATGGAATTACTTGGCCCAGCAATGCGATAAGACGGCCACTAGCCCTTCTAGTGGTGGCACTATCTTTACGTCGTACTACGTTTGTACGAGACCCACAAGCCAACAAATTGTAAGGTGCCAGATAAAGTACTGCCATTTTGCATATACATAGCTCAAAATAGTGCCAATAATGTCAATCAAGTTACTTTCGATACTCAGAAAGATAGCCATTGGCAGTAGCAATTCGGTCTCTAAGAAGGGAAAAAAACCGTCGACTTTGTCAAGACACCTGAGTGAAAGAATGAGAAAGAATGAAAGAAAGTTGTTTGAAGAATATAGGGCGTTTTTGAACTGGATGCCGAGATAGGTCGATCTTACACTCAGGTGTCGATATGTTAAAGAAAATTTACAAGAACGCAAGGTAGCTGCGGTTAGGGTAACTAAACCCGACAGGTAAGTTAAAGCAAGGTATATGCAAATAGTGGAAGAATGCGAAAAGTTGCAGACAGAAGATGAATCGCTTTTAACTTTAAAAAACCTTGAGAATGTGCTCATCTGTAGTTTGGAGAGCCCTCTAAACACCGTTGTTTTAGTGATGTCGCCAAAGACCACCGCAATCAATGCAGAGAGATCGCTGTCGCTTATTTTGATGTCAAAAAAAAGAGAGCAGGCGCGCCTAATAAAATACAAGGTCCAGCCAAATGCTTCTTATACTGCCAGATGTCACTGAATACACATGACATAGGCTAAATTTTTATTTTGTATATTCTTAGGCTCACTGCTTTTTATTTAGAGAATTTTGTGCCATTGTGCGAGTGAAAAAAAGATCAGATATTTTCCCGAAATGTCTCACAGCTGAGATCATCTGGTTTTATTTGCGAAAACTTTAAACGGATTCTGAAAAGGCCTGCAAAAAAAGTTATATTAAGTGCAGGAATCATTGACCAAAACGCCTTAAAATAATAAAAATCTCATTAATTTAATTCAATGCATATTTTGCCTTTTTTTTTTGCGTGGCGATTGTCAAACTTCCACAGCAGGACACTGATAACGGTGCAGCAGAAGTGGCTGGCGATTTATATGGACCTTCTTAATAGAAGCTAAATAGCGAAGAAGGTGCCCAGAATTTCTTAGAGGATCCTAAATTCATAGGGTATCCAGAAGGGTCGACCCCGAATTCTTAGTTAAAACTCAGTTCCCGCGAGAAGTGCAAAAGTAAAATAGCGAAAAACTGCACTAATTGCATTCCTACTAGTAACTACCTTTTGCAACAATAATCGCTTGCATTTAAAGTTGACTGTGCGAAGCAACTTTCAAAGTGGAAACCATAATATTAGCTCGCAGGGGGGCTTGCAAGTCTATCGTCCCCTAGATTGTCGCTTTAAACTTAAAGCCGCAACAGAGCTTTGCTTTTTAATACTGCATAGCTTCTAAGGATTCACTTCTTTCTTTGCCCCTTCTTGACCCTAATTTATTTAGTTTTGAGGTCGAGCCACAACTTTGTAAATGAAGTTATCTTCGAAAAGAATCACTAAAATAATAAAAATCTGATATTTTGTACGATAATGCGAATGCGAACTGCAGCAAGTTTGTAGTAGTAAAAGGAACGACGATTTCGACAGCAATGGAGACATTCGCGATTCATGTGAAAGTTAGATAATATTTTCCGTTGTTTACGACTACTTATGCTATGCTGAATGGCAAATAACGCCGTAGGCAGTGCAGCAATGGCATTCGAATTTCATTCTAAGTACTATTACAACTCCGAATGATACAAAGAGTAGTGTGTGGCTATGCTTAATACTCTTGCTGCTAATTTTTGCCGCATAGAACAGTTAAGCGTTCAACAAGTAACGGCATCGATTCCTCCTCGTTGCAGTCAGCGCAAAAGCGGTCATATGCCACACCTGCGCCACGAGGAGTGCGCTGCTGGAGAATTTTGTGGAATTTCCAGTTGTTGGCTTCGTGTTGTTGTGCTAAGTTTGTAGTGGGCTAAGAAAGGCGTACACTTAACAGTATAGATATACATACATACATACGTACGTAAATAATAAATGTATACAAGCTGCATACAACTTTTTTATGTACGTACATATATTCATACACACATTTTTATTTTCCATGCGTAGCTAGCTTTTCAATGGCTTTGCGCAGGCGCTTGCAGAGAGTCAGTGGCTGGCTAATACCTGTTGCCATTATTGTTGCCTGGCGGCCTCAGGTGCGCGCGATCATCATAAAATCGCAAAAAATTGAATAATTGTTTATATAAATGCCGTAAAGTTTAAAAAGTTTGCGTTTGATTGCGATTTATGTAGCATTTATAGTTTCGGAAGTTTGAGTGGTTATTTTGCTTTATTTCATTGTTAATTCGTTTAGGGTTTATCACTAAAAAAGTTTTTTTTAATGTACATATATGCATATTAGACGTTTACGCCGACAGGCTTTGCTGCGGCGGCGTGGTCAACTACAAAAGAATTGGCAGCGCTAGTGCCCGTAAGTTAGATTCCAAAGAGCCATCAGACAACTAATCTTATCTTGCCATGTCGTCAGCGTTAGGAATTAACCATGACTATTCAGATTATAATTCTATTTAATTCATTCTTGAATTAGTTTTAAATTTAAATAATGCTAATTGCTATGCTGAGGGAGAAAAATATTAAAATCAAATCGAAACGTAATATTGATGAAATATTGATGAAATAACACAAACGGCAATAGCGCAAATTTGTGTTTTTTCCAATTGAATGAGAACTAACCCAAATGTGGTCAGGAACTTTCTGACAGAGAACGAAACGAAAACAAATCTTCTCTGAACTTTTTAAGGAGACTGGAACCGTAAACAAAATTTTTCACATAGCGTTCACTAGTTTTAATTATCTGAATATTAAAATTAATAAAAGAAGTTTGATGAAAGATAATTATGCAAATTTAGTCAACGAAAGACTTAAGGCCAACACATTTTTCTTGTACAAGAAATTAAAAATTTTTCACTATATGGATAGTCCACCTTAATGATAAACAACCTGGAAGTGAAATTGACCCAGACTTATTCTGGGTTTGAATAAAAAATCATGGTGCTCACCGAAACGATTTTTTCATCCCAAAATGAAGACTCCTCTCTCATCCTTAACGTTAAGTTCTTAAATTTTGGTTTTAATTTTCTTCTCCAGCAGAACATTCCCCAGACTTTTGTCCTTGCTAGATCCTCCTCGAAAATGTTTTTGATACTTTCGTTCTCATTTTCTTCCCATTGGAACCGTTTCCGAAAGTTTCATTCTCATTCTGTTCTGCTTGAGAATGTTCTCGAGAATTTTGTTCGCATTTTGTTCTTTAGACTTTTGTTCTTGTTAGATCCTCCTCGAAAATGTTTTCGATACTTTCGTTCTCATTTTATTCCCATTGGAACCGTTTCCGAAAGTTTCGTTCCCATTCTGTTCTGCTTGAGAATGTTCTCGAGAACTTTGTTCGCATTTCGTTCTTTAGGAAAACGTTCCCAAACCTTTTGTTCTCATTTTATTCCCATTCCAACTGCTTCCAATACTTTTGTTCCCGTTGGGTTCTTTTGCAGGAACGTTATTGAGGCTGGAACATTTTCTGAAATTCCGTGTTAAATTTTTTGTTTTTTTGCAACATGCTATGTATCAAAGTGATAAAGCACAAACTGCCACGATTCTTGGTATTCAAATACAACAACTTTCAGGCAGATGTCAGCAACATGCCATTTAATATTTATGTATTTACATGTGAATGCTTATCGGGCAGATACATACATACATAGTAAATACGTTGCATACAAAACGATCGTAGCTACAACGTATTTGCATATTTTGTTTATGATTCTATGCTTGCGATGCTGATAAGCAACAAAAGCACACATAGGCATATCCATATATACATATGTATGTATGTATGTGTTTGCATGCGTGCCATCATTTGCTATGCCAATTCAGTGATTGCTGCCCGAAGGCCTTACGCTATTGCTCCATGTTCTACGCGTATCGAAGACAAGTAAACAATTTGACATTTTAAGTGTAAAATATGTTGTCATCACAAATTGCCGGCAGGCTGGTTAAGCTACTGATATTTTATTAGCTTTTTAATTTCCAACTTTTACATCGTTACCTTTTTTCAGTTGCCACTGCTTTTGTGCGCTAAATTCAAATTAGCTGTTGTTGGTTTTACAGCTGCTTCTATATTATTGTGGGGTCCTGCCACTAACGAATTTCATATAGTAATCTGATGTGATGCATGCATAAATATGTACATATGTATATGCACATAAGGGCAATGCATTGGGTAGCCATCTGCCATAAATGTAATTTGGATATGTGGCATGATTGTCAGAGCAAACGTTGCTGATTTATTTTCCAAAAGCGTATTGTCAATATTTTCCTCGTTATATTAACGAAATTAGACGAGAGGGAGTTACCTTGTCTGAAACATCGTTTGGTATCAAACGGCTCAGAGTGGGCCTTACCAAGCCGTGTATTACTCAACGTCATTTTACACAGTCGTAACAGGGAAGCGGGATTTCCCAATACAGACATCGCGGCATAAAGGCTACTCCTTTTCGTGCGACTTTGAAATCGACAATTATATAGTGTGTTTCCATAAGAAAAAACTATCTCCGCTTTGTTTGTGTTTACAACTAACTCGCAATTGGCTACCAACTTATCACTAACAGCAGTAAAAACGAAAGACTTAAGCAACGAACCTGACATCACACAACTCGAACAAAGTTCCTCCTGGTATATATCAGTGATCAGTGGACAGTGAATTAACTACATATATGTTAAGATGGTTATGAACCTTGTTTGGTATGCAGCTTCAGAATACTTATGTGCATAACTATCCTGCAGTGAAAGGCCAAACCAGTTCGTAAATATACCAGTTCATTAACTAGTATGTGCTAAAGCGATGTCTTTCCAGTTCGACAATTTCGACGAAGTTAAGCATTCGGCGATATCTGCCTTTGAATTTCTAAAGCCAAAAATAAAACGCAATTAATTGCTTTCCTCATAAAAGTCGGCTGCGGCGTTGCGTGAAAACTACCGGTTCTGGTTCTGAGATCGCAGGACCGAGTCCGCTTGTGCCATAAAAAAGTTCAAGTCCAGGCGCAGGGAAATAATTTTTAAATTTATTATTTTATTTAGGTTTTTATTGTAAGTTTTTAAATTTTATTAAAAACCTATATACATACATGTGTATATAAAATTAAAATAAATAAAAAAATAATAGCAAAAGAAAATTTCCCCGGGGCCAGCACTCGAACCTTGGACCTCTGGAATACCACGCCAGTACTTTGCTCTGTCGATCATTGTGACTGTGGATGCTGATGCACAGCCTGAGAATTGACATCTCGTAGGACATCGTCATGTTAAAAATACCAGTCGCTAACATCGAAAAAGGCTAGAAGGTGAACTAGTTGCGCTGAAACGCAAACTGGTAGCATTTTAGTTCACAACTATCAGCTTTCCCTGTAGGGTTTGTTTACTATATATTATGTATGTATGTACATTAGGGTGTCTCACCAAAAGAAAGTTTCGGTTCTTTACCGAAGTTGTAAAATGGTGTTATATTTGAAGCAGGGACCGAAAGGAACAATTAATTTTTCGATGTTTTAAAAGCCGCAAAAAAGTTACCAATGTTGCTTTGATTCCTGGGCAAGAATCCTGGATTCTTTTTATTTTTCGAACTTTTTGGGAAAAAGTCCCATAACAACCGAAATATTCGGACTTTTATTTTTTTTTATCCAGTGATAACACTTAAACTTGGTCAAATATTTCTTAAAGCCGAAATAAAAGTCCCTTTTTCAGCCTTAAAAAATATTTGGCCAAGTTTAACTGTTATCACTGGACAGAAAAAATAAAAACTGGGTTGCCCGCTTATTTTATTTCAAATAAAATAAAAGTCCAAAAAACATTTTTTTAACGCCTTTTATTATAAAATTTATAAAAGTCCGGGACCCTGATTTTAAGATCACCGGGAAAAATTGGAGCTGAACCAATTTGAAAACATCCTATTATTTTCACTCTGTTAATACAATTTTTGCTGAACGGAAGAAAATGTATTTTTTTTTTTATTAAAAATAGAAAAAATAAAATGGATTTAAAGAAATCGATAAAGTGACAGCTTTTTACAAATATTCGGTTTACATACATATAAAGCATTTAAATTCCCCTTCATTTTTTTATGAATTAGGGTGTAAGTTTTTGGAATTTTTAAATTTTGGAGGATTTTTTAAATTGGTCCAGTTCACATAAATCTTAGTATTTTTCCGAAATATTTTGGCAGAAGTCTTAAAACATAATTGACTTTATAATTCTGATGAAAAGACAGCATCGATTTTTATTATTTTGTATGGAGAACGATGCAGCCTAACGTACGTACATACATACATGTAATGGCAATGATGATGAATTTTACTAGTGATTGCTAATGCAGAAGTATTCGATTATAGTTGAAAATTCTTTTTATCTAAAGCAAGATGCTAAAGCATTAGAAAGGCAAACGATATATGTACACACATACGTAAGTATTTGAATAAATTATAGATTTGCGTTTTGCAGTGGCTACTGCCCATCGCTGCTGGGCAAATAAACTCTTTACTACTCTGCTGCATGAACAGAGCTATGTAAGTAGTAAAACTATTCAAGGCGGATTTGCTTGCGACTGCGCTACAATTGCTATAATGGCTTCTTAAATGACTATAAAACCACCAATTTGAATCAATAAACTGTAATACTTACTCAGATGGGAACATCCTTTTAGTAATGTGGGCGGCGCGCTGGTAGTTATTTAGCAATATGCTGGAAAGAAGAAAAAAGAAATGGTTGTAGAAAATTTGATACATTAATATATATAATTATAATTTTTAAGAAAGAGAAGTTTAAGTTAATATATATATATATATATTTAATAATTTATTTTATTATAGTGTTTACTTAGTTTACTATCGTATGCGAGTTATCTGGGTAAGAAAAAAAACAGTAAGAAGTTATTAATTAAATATATTTAGATATATGTATGCAAATATAAAGAAACCACAAGCAAGTGCATTTGCGAGAGTACCACTACAGCGCCGCGGCTTTTAATTTATTTCTGTGTTTTTTGTTTTTAACATTCGGAGTGCATTTGCTTCAGTAAAAAAAGCATACATCTTGTTGTCAGCTAGTGGTAAACAATGAAAAAGTCTCCTTTGGCACACCTAGTCTTACTGCGGATTACGAAGAGGTATGTACTCTCATACATGTTACTGCATTTCGCCTCCACAAACCTGCGCATCTCCACAGACCAGTACTTTGTTGATACTCTAAGCCAGTGATTCCCAAACCAAAGTCTCCCACGGTAGTGAAAAAGATTTGATGGTTCACAGGTAGTAAGTGAGGAAAATTTGTCAGGTTTAGATAGTAAATAACAAAAAATATTGGCTTAGCTTCCTAGGCACTACCCAAAAAAATTTAGGGAGCAAAAAACATTTAAAAGTTTTTGATGTGTATTTCGGTGAAAAAATGTTCATATCGGGACCTCAAAAAAAGCATTTTGGAGCTTTAATTTTGAGATTTTTGTTTTTTAATTTTTTTTTTTAAGTAGTGTATTTTAGGTCAGAGCTTGCAAAGATTCCACACTGAGGAATACAATTTCAATATTTTTCACTACAACTCAATTCACGGGCAATCAATCCTTTTTTTGTGGGTTAAAAATAAATGAGCGTTTTCACAATAAATACAAAAATAACCCTCATCGGTCCATATTCGACTACGCTGACCACAGTATTTTTGCACAGAACACCTTTTTGTGTTGACGGTCTTCGGCCGCGCTTAAAAACAATAACTCTCAACCGTCCAACTCCGGCTACTATTTTTCTTTGTATTTTAACCATTTCGCATTGAGGGAGGGATGGAACACCTCCGCGACTCAAATTTCCATTTTTGGACGACTTTTGGGAATATGGTGGAAACGGAACAGCAGGTGGTCTACCGAAACCAGAAAAATGTTAAAAGTGGTCTACGAGAAAAAAAAAGTTTGGGAATCTTTGCTCTAAAACAAAAGCCATTTCATGGCATGCATGTATGTATGTATGTATGTTTTTATGTACAATGCTGCTTCTTCACTTAGCAGTGAGTTGCATGCATCGATATAATCTTTGTGCAAATCCGCCATCTCTAGGCTTGTTCTTAAATGTATTTCGTCTGCATTAGTTTGTACAGCACAGCGCAACTGGCAGTATGTTTGTGGTGCACTCATGTCAATTAAATAATTTTAATTGCCTTTGCGTGTTTTTTCAGCGTTCCGACAGTCCGACACGGAGAACACTGAGTTCGATTTACCATTGCATTTGCGGATGTTTGCGGAATGCCACAAAACATGACCAGTAGCTGTGTGATATTGTAGGAACTATCTAGGCACTTATATACACATATATATATACGAACATGTATCGTATGTATATTTATTGCATTGTGCTTCATGTGTCATATGTATATATGTACAGTGCTTAGCGGAATAGTTGTGGCAAGTGCGCTCACTGCTCACGGATGTGGGAGTGGAATGTGTCAAATTCTTAGTAAATCAAATTTTGTTTTGTGAATTATTTTTTATTTTTTTTTTCAAAATAGCACCCTATGAATTTCTCAACATGACCGAGGAAGACGAGCAAGGGAGCCTTTCGATAGAACTACTATTGTACGCAGGACCTATGCACTCCGGTGACAAGGCTCCACACTTATGGATGGGCAACAAAAGCAAGGGCGCACACAAATCCACTTGGTGTGAACGATAAACGGAGTATAATATCGGAGTTTTTGAACAATGTAAAAAAAGGGATCTTGAATAAAATAGCACGTGTGAAATTGAATACTATTGCGTTCAATGATAACTTAGTAACTGTCAAGAGAAAAAGCTGTGTGACGAAGATACGTATCTATATGTGTAGTTTTAAGTATAGTTTTAATAATAATCTAAGTTTTCAGACCAAATATTTTTTTTTTAATATTTATTCATTTGGCACCTATGTATAAATATTTGATACACTTAATATATAGTTGAATAAAGAGCCGTATTAAATTACGTGGCAACCCTCATGCAAATATTTTTAAATCCTTCTACCCAATTACTTTGATTCACTTTCAATTTGAAGTTTAAAACAGATTGCAACACTCCTTCATTTGGAAATAAAGCCATTTAAAAACCATTTAGATTGATACCAATTTTTTAATAACTTTTAAAGTTTATGAAATAATTTGAATGTAACTTTTAAAAAAGGAGGCAACCCTAAAGAGCTCTCGATTCTCTTTTCCTTGACTAAATATTTCTTACAACTTCTGCATAAATTATTTAAATTCGACTTTTTAAACAGGTGGCAACCCCCTTCGAAATATTTCCAACCCAGAATGTTTTTAAACCTCTCTCGTCAGACACCCATACTGTGATAAATATTTTACTTATCTAATTAGCTTGATCAAAACGGAGCTTGATTTTTTAAACAGGTGGCGACCCTTCTACATGTAAAATACGATGCAGTTCGATGGCCTGAACAAAAAATACATTTCCGGACAGACTTGATGGTTTTATCCATAAATCCATAAAATTTGACATATAATAGGAAAAAGAGCTTATAATGCCGTAAAAAAAGCTTATTTGTTTCATATCCGTCAACGGATTTTTGCACGTTGATCTTTGATTTTGAAAATTTTATAAATAAGAATCAAAAATTTTGTACGCTCAACTTTGATAGATATTTTACTTTATTATATTATATATTGTTTATAAATGCACAGTATTTTGATATGATAAGAAATGATTTTGAAAGCTAATATATTTACTCCTTGGCCTTAAAAAAATTGGTTAAAAATAGTGTTCTTCGAAAAAAACATGCAAAATGCACGTGATTTACTCAAAAAATAATAATTTTTATTATACTACTATAGATTTTGAAACGAGCAACATGATTTTATTGTTCAAAATTCGAAAAAAAATTTGAACACCTCAATTTTAAAAATGCATTTTTTTCAACTGCATGCAGCTTTGCATCCCTCACACAATTATATATCCCTCGAAGAGCAAGTGCGTTTTAGTGCTATTATGAAATTCTTAACCAAACTCGGATTTCTCGACCGACTCGGATTTGGAAGGGGGAAAGGAGAATTCTAAAATCAGTTTGCCAGTATACTGTAAGGCCGGCCATTAACTGCTCCCAGAAAGTGTCTTTTTGAGTTTGTTTCTTGACAGGATGGCAGTTGTAGGGTTAAAAACGTTTACAATTTTTTACCAGAAAATTCTACCTGTTGAGATAATAAGGTGAGCAGTAAGTGATAGTATGTTATGAAAAATAATATAACTTTTTTCATTAAAAATATAAAACTTCAACCCTCTGTAAAAAAGACGGTGATGACATGATGGAAAATCTTTTTGGGTAACATAAATTAATGGTATGGTTTAGTAGAGCCACTAAGATGGCTTTTACTGAATGTTAACATAAATGTCTACCACTTTTATTTTTAAGATAAAGTTTAACATTCCTAGCGGCCAGCCTCAGAGTATTCAATAAGAATTGGCGACCTTGCAAAAAATCGTTTCATTACCAATTTTCGACTCGCATTTGACTAGTATTTCGGTGGGAATTCTGCTTTATTTCACTACCAAATACCATTTATCACATCTTGTTTCTTGTTTGACTATATGTATCGACTTTTGTAGTCGCCGAAAGCGGTGTATGCATGACCTCCACTACGGACATAAATAATGCATTAGCCTTGTAATTGTAAGCACAAAAGTCAGCTATAATTACACGTAAGCAGCCAGCAGCCAGCATCCAGCAGATATGTGAAAAAGCGTTCAAAAATAAGTAAAAAAAAGGAAACCAGAAGCAATGGAAATTTACACGGAAAAAGGTTGTTCGTATGTGCAACAGATTGTAAGCCTGCCTATATTGATGTATTTAGTGCGTGGTACATTTTTCATGTTGCATGCGATTTTTGCACAACAATTCATTTATTTTAAATGCTCTTTTTTCTTTTAATGTCCGCGAAATTTTGTTTCGCTTTTTTTGTGCCTCTACTTTATTATTTATGTATGTTTTCGATCGCATTTTACACCTCTTATTTTAGTTAACATAGTAAATCGACACGAACATCTTCACCGCTGGCAGTCAGTCTTAAGACACAGTTGATCTTCGTTCTTGGTTGTTGTTTTTTTTTTTTCATCTGAGATTTTATTTTGGGCATTGTGTGTGATGAGCCATGAAATTGTTGCATGCATGCAGTGCAATGTTTAACAATTTTGTGCTTTTATTGACATCAACAATGCACTTAAGCACATGAGTGCATACACGCACACGCACACACGCTTACACACATACATAAGTGCCCTGCAGGAAACGAAGCTGACTAATAAGTAGCTTTAAACTGGTTTCAAGAAAATTGGTGTTGACTATTTACTGTTAATTTTCATATAAGCGGACAAGCTGTTTTTGTTCGAGGATGGCCACATTTGTATTTTGTTGAGTTTTTAAACAAAGTTTCAATTTCTTTGTACCATATTAGAAAAATGGATTTATGTGGTCTTGATTTGAGCATGAAATATAAGGTAATATAAAAAATCATTAAAAGTTTTGGGGGTGAAAAAAAAGTTCAAGAGTATTACAAAAAGTTGGTTTTTGGAACTATTTTCCGTCTCTGTTCTCATACGTCAGTATCAAAGGTAAGTATACACCCAGTTGTAATATAATATTCACAATTATTTTCAGGGAAATCTTTTTTCATTAAACATTTAAGAAAATATAATTCATTCTGTAATATAACCCTACAAAATTAAGTTTCACCCTCCATATAAAGTTCACAAAAATTCAAAAAATGTTCATCTAAATTTTCAACTTTTTGTTCACAATTTCCACAAAATGTTTAACTATGCAGTTTTGTAGCCCATTCAATTTGGTAAAACAAAGTGCTACTTTGAAGTCGCCTAAAATTACCGTTGGTTTTTTAGAATTTTTTCATGCGAAGGGTGTTCGGGGTTTCTTTCCTACGAAAATAAAGTGTATTTTTTCGTTATATGAAAGCAAATGCAACAAAAAAAAATTCTAAAATCAACTGTAATTTTCAGCCACTAGAATTAAATTGGCTTCTAAAAAGTCCGAGGCCGAGTAAAAAGTTGAAAATCTTTATGATTTATTATTTTTTTTAATTGTTGAACTTTTGTGAGTTTTGCCCAAGGTTTTACACTTTGACTTATAGTTAAGATATATATTAATAAGAAATCAGTGAACAAATTTTCGTGGTGGCCAACGAGGAGAAAGATAAAGTGCCACATAGACATTTTTATTAATTACCAGCAAAAGTGATGCGGGAGTTTTGAATTCCTTTGCATGAATTAAGGACTAATTAGACATCAGTGCATATTTGTTTGCTAAAACTGGGTTATTTTCTACAATTGCCATAAAATAGTTACTTATAAGCTAGCCAGTTTTTGCAACTGATATTTTTTTACTGCAGGGTATGCATTTACACGCACGAGTGTAGTGTGTGTTAACTGATTTTGTTGGTTGTTTACCGAACCTTTCATACTTCATGTTGGACTTTAATCACGTAACGAAATCTCTGCGCGTTGGTACATGTTGCAGCAACATGCGACATTCACGTGCATATATGTATGTATGTACATATGTATACATATTTATGTACATATATAAATACATATAAACATAAGTAAGTACTTTGCTGCGCATAACACTTGCCACATCACGCAAGGTTGCAATATTACTAAGTGTTGCAGTCACTTGCATTGTTGTTTTTTTACAAACATACATGCATATACATACGTACAATGTCTACTATTTCTCATCTTTGGTAATCGTATCGAGTCTTAAACTAGAGTTGCGAACGGGATTTTCAGAAATCAACTTGAGCGGGATCATGGATTTGCATCTAGAATTTAATGTAATCAACATGCCTGTAAAAAAATGGATACCTAGCCGAGACGTGGTAAAAAGTAACTATGTAAGGAGCAGCCAATGACAAACTCAATTTGAAGACTTACAGCTCGTTCGTTTATGCTAAGCTTGCACATCTGATCCCTTTATATGTTATAGTCTTTCTCGTCTTGGCTATCACTGTGACCACTTGCGCGATTTTGACCCAGTTTATTAAAACAGGCCAGTCACCATCGTAGGGCCCAACCTCTTTAGCCCCTGGAAGCCTTATTCTTTCTATGCTTCCACCAGACCGACAACAAGTGGGCAGAGGGTATCCGGAGGTTTTCCTAAATTTTCAGGGGTTCAGGTGCTAAGTCCATGAATTTGATTAACAAATTTGATAAAAAGTTCTTAGCGAGGAGGGTTTCGGCACATATTTAGTACCGGGCCCGGATTATGTCTTCGCGACCCTGGCTGCACTACATACTTACACATGTATCTATATGTCGTTGCAAAGCTTATACAGCTCAGCGTTCCATCGTCAGCGGCACTCGCAGTCGCCAACGCGCAAAGGCCAATTCAAAGTGGTTAAAAATGGAATTTATTGTTCACGATTCCCTGGAGCATTCTTTTTTAACCAATTTGATTAAATTTTTTTTTGTTTTGGTTAAAAGCTTATAAAATTAGCAAGACACGTGTTGAGCCCGATTTTTTAAATTTTTATATGTTTAAATTTTTTAGATTCCCCTGTGCCAGTTAATAATAATAAAAACTAGTTGAAAACAATTTTTGGGTTCTTCCAAAATGGGAAACAATTCACAAGAAATATTTGAAATGTTACAAAAAAAAAAAAAAATTCACCAACATTAAAATTTGTTTTTGAATTTTGAGAAAAATTGTGGGCTATGCACTTTTATATATCGTTAATTTTTAGTATAATAAAGTGCAAAATGCCGGTGGATAAGAGTTCGCGTTAATTTTTAATAATTTTTTTCGCTTACTTTTCGCACACATCTGCGTGTTGTGTAGTTTATATTCTTATTATATTATATAGTACATCATTAAAAATCAACGCGCACTCTTAGCGACGTGAAATTTGTATTTTATTATAACGGGTGATTTTTTTGAGGTTAGGATTTTCATGCATTAGTATTTGACAGATCACGTGGGATTTCAGACATGGTGTCAAAGAGAAAGATGCTCAGTATGCTTTGAAATTTCATCATGAATAGACTTACTAACGAGCAACGCTTGCAAATCATTGAATTTTATTACCAAAATCAGTGTTCGGTTCGAAATGTGTGTTATCGACAAATTTTGTTCAGCGATGAGGCTCATTTCTGGTTGAATGGCTTCGTAAATAAGCAAAATTGCCGCATTTGGAGTGAAGAGCAACCAGAAGCCGTTCAAGAACTGCCCATGCATCCCGAAAAATGCACTGTTTGGTGTGGTTTGTACGCTGGTGGAATCATTGGACCGTATTTTTTCAAAGATACTGTTGGACGCAACGTTACGGTGAATGGCGATCGCTATCGTTCGATGCTAACAAACTTTTTGTTGCCAAAAATGGAAGAACTGAACTTGGTTGACATGTGGTTTCAACAAGATGGCGCTACATGCCACACAGCTCGCGATTCTATGGCCATTTTGAGGGAAAACTTCGGAGAACAATTCATCTCAAGAAATGGACCGGTAAGTTGGCCACCAAGATCATGCGATTTGACGCCTTTAGACTATTTTTTGTGGGGCTACGTCAAGTCTAAAGTCTACAGAAATAAGCCAGCAACTATTCCAGCTTTGGAAGACAACATTTCCGAAGAAATTCGGGCTATTCCGGCCGAAATGCTCGAAAAAGTTGCCCAAAATTGGACTTTCCGAATGGACCACCTAAGACGCAGCCGTGGTCAACATTTAAATGAAATTATCTTCAAAAAGTAAATGTCATGGACCAATCTAACGTTTCAAATAAAGAACCGATGAGATTTTGCAAATTTTATGCGTTTTTTTTAAAAAAAAAGTTATCAAGCTCTTAAAAAATCACCCGTTACTAAAATTTCGTGATCTATAAAACTGCCTACCGAAAGTTTTTCTGAGGACTAAAAAATTTTAATTTTGGCGAAAAGTTGTTTTATAATATTCCACATTTTTTGGATTTTTTTTTTTCGTTTTGGTAGAAGCTTACAATTGTTTTCAAAATTAGTTTTTATTATTGGAATTTTATTAACTGGAAAATTTAATACACGAAAAAGAAACTGTTTAAACTGAGTCAAAAATGAAGGCATCATTGAATTATGAACAGCAAATGCTAGTTTCGAACCACTGTGCAATGGCGGTAAGATTCTAGGAATAAAACAATAACATACTTGAAACAATTGCGTGATGGCTTCGGTAAATCGGGATCGTTATCAGAATTTTTATACAACACTAGTCAGCAAATTAAATGCAAACACTCTATTATATGTGTTTATGTACTTATGTATATTAGGTTAAGCCTACAATTAATCAATTTTATTTTTTATTTTTTTTTGAATTCTTCACATTTTAAGGTTTTTTATTACTTAAGCTAAAAATTGCTTGCAGAGAGTCGAATTTTTACAAAATCTTATTAGTAGAATCGTCGATAGCACTCATATAAGGATGCCATCTATTCGAAATTACATATTTGCAAATTAAATAAAGTATCACAATATCGGCGTCAAATGGAAAGTACATTAAAAATTCCTAACTTTTCAGCCACTTTTTGGGTTGGATGAAAGGGTTTGCGGACAAAAAACGATTAAATTCATGTCTCAAAAGAAATAAGCTTTGGGTTCTATACCGAGTCTGTGAATCGGTGCTTGCGTGGTAGCCATCTTTACCAGTATCAAGTTATGGAAAGCTTTTTTGTTAATCCCTATTGAAAGTGTACTAAAAAGGAAGAAAGCTAGGGACACGAAATTTTTTGGAATCGAGTACCAGAATCCTAGTGTAGTATCGAATGTCATAAACTCAAATTAGTCAGCTTTCAGACACCTCAGGTCTTGCATTCAAGTCTGCTCGTTCCAAGGCGAAGCAGGTGAGTAGAGAGGGGAAAAGTAGAGATACCTCCCATTTATAAAACCAAGAACTTGAATTCAATGAAAGTTGACGCATGTGGAAGCAAATAGAAAACACAAACGAGAATGTGAAAAAATTGCTTTCAAGTCTTGACGTGTCTGATAGGAGACTTACAAAGATAATACGATTATCAATTCTTCCCTATATAAATTGGGCTTTAAAGAACAGAAATCTTTTACTATCGTTAGGATTGCATGTGGCGGCATTTAACCATGCGGCCTCGGTGTTTTAAGTCAACACCTAAATCTCTACGTGCAAAAGTAATAGATTGGCGCTTACAAAATATGTTAGCGTTTGGCCAAGCTTCTCCTCCGATTTGTTGCGTGCGCCTTGGTGTTGTGCCACAAAAGGCGTTTTTATGAGAAGCTATTTTTCATGGTAGAAATACGCTCGAAGGTTTGTAGTCGCTACACCACAGCGGCCTGCATACGACACCAATATTCAGAGTTGTTTTTTTTTGGATTTTGGTCTCGATATTTGCCATATCGAGTCTTTGAATGCCGATATTATTGGGTACCCGATATTTTTCCAGCGATACTTTTAATGAATACCTTACCGATACTTCTGGTTCGATATCGTGTCCCTACAGAAAACCCTGTTAAATTTGCAAAACGCTCCAAAGCGCTAATGATTTCTCGAGAGAAAAACTGAACATTTTCGAAATCTCTGCAGAACCTCTTAAAAAAAATCACACCTGCCCACTCTGGGACACAAAAGTTACCTTATACATAAAATCTAGAAAAAAGAGCATAATTTAATTGTGTGCCTAGTATTTATCAGTAGAATTTCTTGTGCCAACTTAGCATTTAATGCTTTTGACTATTAATAGCAAATAAAGTGCTAAATGCATTAAATTCGTATGTTTTCCTAGCCAATGAAAATGGACCAATCTAAATCCGGTGGCCGCATATCCTTGCTGTGATGGTTGTCAGGGATGGTTTATCCCTTAAAACTCTTTGTCATTTTTCTTATTGTTACCAAGTATTACTAGCGTTAACTTCAAATTTCTATGTCTTCCAGATATACTTTGTCCCTTTAAAGCCATTTTGCACTAATACAGTCGATTTTCCCAGTTTCCGACTAACATTAAAAACAAAACAAAAGAAAAAGTTTTTGCCTATAGCGAAAGTTTTGAGTTTGCCTTAGTTCAGAGATGGGCAAAGTGGCTCCCAGGAGCCATTTGCACTTAGCAGTCGGCGTGGCACATTCAAGTGCCAGATGAGGGGTAACATCAAGAGCCAGCATGAAGGGGGGGGGGGGGGAAGAAGAACGAATTAAAATTTCTTGTACGCCAACTCTCATTACTAATATAAGTAGATGATGCTTTTAATGTATTTTTACACCCCCTTTGCCCTGCGAACTGATTTACCTCTTGCGTAGCACTTGCTGGATCTATGACTGCTTTAAGAGCCAAAAGTGTGCCCATCCCTGCCTTAATTCACTAAAAAATTTTACGATTTTTTGAAATCACTTCCTCTGCTTATAAATAAAAAAATATTTCAGTTGATTTTAGAAAATAACGCCAGCTCTTCTTCAATATCTTGAATTTTACTGCCATCGATCAATTTGGGATTTCAGTGGTAAAAACGGCGGCATTGAACACCAATGAAAAAAAAAAAGCAAAACACTCAGCTATAAATCTTTCGCTGGTGGCACACAACCCACACATCCGATGCGGCATAGAGGCAATAACATTACTTTGTTTGTTATTTGTTTTGCATGCCGGCAACAGTTAGTTGCAGAGTTTTCGCAACGTTAATAATGCTGGCGATGTTGCATGCCGCACAACAACTGTAAATTTGCTGCACAAAATCATGCAACGCCAAAATCGATATGGCAATATGCTGTCAGTGGTGATTCTATTATAGCTATTGGTGGTCACTGTGGTGGTGGTGGTGGTGGTGGCGGTGGTAAGTGGTGTTTGGGTGAGAGTTGAAGATATTTTAAGTTTTTTTTTTTACTTTTAGTTTTCCTGCTTTCACTTTATGACGAAATAATTTGCATTTTGATTACCCGCAATAACCAAAACGAAATTCGTTAAATATGTTAAAAGGAGGAAATAATAGTGAAAATTTGCGCATAATTTCTTACTCTGAACGAGGTAGGCGCACACACGTCAGCTTTGAATATATTTGCTTTTTTGCCCTCAAACCAAACACAAACGCCAAATGCCAGTGAAAGTGTTGGTGTGAATTACTCAAATCTTGATTTTTTTTTTTGATTTGGGTAAATTTGCAATTGAGGAAAATGCTCATAAATCGCACTCAATTATGCGGCTTTTAGCGTAACGATAATGTCTCGGGGGGAGGATTTTGTTGTAGAGTAAGTGAATTGAAATGGTTCGGTTGATAAAGTAATTTAACGATTTTGTGTAAAATGTTTGCATGCATTCATTTTTACAAGCCTCCATAGCTTGCATTGGATATACACATACTTATATAAGATTCCTACGCATGAATATGGACCAGGAACAACATTTTAGATATGGACCGGAGCGCTTGGCGAATTTAGTGCCAAGAGAAACACCGATTTCTTTGTGAAAGATGGAAGCCTTCTTTTCATGCGTATTATAAAATAAAAATTTCAAACTCGCTGTCAAAAGCAGGAGATTTACGAGGGCTTAGAGTCGAAAATATTTTTGTGGAAGGTTGCCACCTGTTTGAAAATCCCAATTTGATTTCATTGATAAGATAAATGTAATATGGGAATCAAACTAAAGAGGTTTGGGAAAGTTTACTGCCAAAAATATGTTTGAGGAGGGTTAAATCAAGGCCTATTCAACAAGGTAGAAGTGACAATTCAGTCGAGCTCTCTCATACCTGACTGTAATGTCAAAAAATGTAAACAAAGAAATTAACCCTTTGCTATGCATTTGCCATATTTGATAGAACTCAACATCTTTGAAATGAATGTTTTTGTAAATTTGAAAATATTTACAATCTCATTAGAATCAGCTTCATTATTGAATTTTCTGTTTAATGTAAATGTGAAAATGCATACTTACACAAAATTACACACTAAATGAAACACACTCATTTATAAAATTGTTTTGACAATTTTCTAGCTTTTACTATCCCAATGCTTTGAGCATTTATTTTTTTATTCAAATACTTAATTCTAAAGTATATTAGACATTACAAAAAAGTTTGATTCTTCTAAATTTACATCAGAACTTAACTTCAATAATTTAGCTATTAAATTTTTGCTATTCGAAATTTCCTTTCCATTAAATTTATTAAAAATTACCTTCAGTTTCTTTATGCCAACAAGGAATACTGGTTTAGGTTTTATCAGACCACTATTTGAAATTTGGCCTATCCATGTATGAAAGGGAGATTTTCGTTTCATATTCGGTATGATAAATCCTGCACCTGGGACTAAACGCGTTCACTTAGAAATATTCGGCTGCGATAGACAACAAATAAAGTCACGACCACACGTGAAGAGTCTCCTAATGAAACATCGCAGCAATTTGCCCACCGTTGTCGCTTCACTTGACAATTCGAAGGTTTAAAATAACGCACAAGTTTGTTGTCCAGGCTCTTGACACAACGCACCGCTCGCGATTCCTTTTCATTTTATCATGTATTTAAAATCAGTCGCACAGCTCACAATTGAAAATTTATATTTAAAAAATAAAAATTGTGAATAGTATAAGGTTAAGAGTTGACATTTCAGTCGCAGTTCAAAAGAGAGAAGTGTTTATTATGCCTTGAGGTAAATACCTACTGAATTAATAGGAAAACGCTGGCTATTTTCATACTAGTTTTTTACCTCAATTTTTTTATTTAACATCCGTTATTTACGTCCTTAAAGGACTAATGCATTAATAGCTTGACTATATTTTATGAGATTTTAAAGACTAATAAAATGATATTGGAGTTTTCATTAAGCAAACCTGAAAAATCCATACTTTGTATTTGATTTATTCAAATTTGATCCTCGTTAATTGCTCTAAAAGTACATTTACTGGCGAACAAACTGATACCCTATTTATTGAGATCAGACAAAAAATATTTGAAGTTATGCAATTTGGCAATGACGCTAATACATATATATGTACATACATACAGAGAAATGCCATTATTTCTACTTCATGCTAAATATTTCACAATTTTTAATTGTCTCCTTTTTTCAGGTCTCCAGTAAACTATTGCCTACAAATTATTATTTTTCTACAGTTTCCTAATTTCTAGTATACTTACGCCATGTAACAGGTTTTTAGTCCACTACTCAGTGCACAAACATACATACATATGTATCTTAGAAATTTCACCAATAAATTGAAAATAACAATTCTACAAGCAGCAACAAATAAATAACTTACGGCATTTTTCATAAGCCATATCAGTAAATTGAAATCAATGAGAAAACGATGCAACACCTACAAAATTCTGCACATAGTTTTCGCCATTTATAAAACTTACTCATAACAAATACTTAATAAAGCAGCATCTGCAATTTGCACTCACACACAACTATGCTTATAGATACATTTATATGTATGTAAGTAAGTAAGTATTTATATTCTCCTAGGATATGCCGGTGTATTCACTTACCGCTTCAACACCGCTAAGCACACAATTTATCAGCGTCTATCATTTTGATCAGCATTTATAGAATTTATACTGTACATATAGTACAGTGGCGATCATATGGAAAAAAGTGTAAAAAGCTGTCAACTATAAAAAATTATTAAAAATCAATGCGATTTTTTAGGCGCTCAAAACTTGCACTTATTTTACTAAAATGTTATAAGCTTGTTAACTGTTTATAAAAAATATCAAAACACTTTTAGCTTGGAAAACTTTGTAAATATTAAAAACGCAACACCATTCATCCATTTTTGACCGCCACTGTACATACATACGTACGTAAAGATGTACCGACCCAACAAACACTGGAACAAAAATTTCCAAACGCTTGAGATAGTAATCTTATTTCTCAATTTTATTTTCAGGATTGTTTATTATTTGAACCTAAAAATTTTCTCAAATATTGTTTATCAACTTAAGAATTGTTTGTGCAAAATCTGTTTAGCATTTCGTTCAGTTTCATCTGTGTCCACAATGCAAATGCAGTCACAAAATAGCTCCTCGACCACGCGGTCGCTGTCATTCGCAATTTGTCTGTCGTGAAATCGCTCCTCGTTCGAGTGACCTGAAATGCATTTAATTTTTTGATTTGAGTGAAATTTTTTTTGATAATATTATTTTGTGATTTATGGTTTTTTGATTGATCTGCCGACATAAGCTACTGACTGGCCATTAAAACTTAAAACCGAAAGAAAGAAATTGACTGCCGCATCGATAGTGACCAACAATTTTGCCGCTTAAAACGAAATAATATTTTTATGCAAAAAAATCGTATTTATATATATGTATGATAAAGGGGCTTATGCCCAGTTTTCGATAAAAAGTGTGCGTTTCTTTTACATGCATCATTAGTAACACTATAGCGTTCCTCTCACGTTTGAAAAAAAGTTGAGAATTCAATATTTCTTCATTTGAAAATAAAGGAAAATTCCATAGCAAAGTTGTGCCTTTTAAAGCCCGGCTTAGACTTACTCCACTTACCTAAAAACTTAGAAAAGATTACTCTGCGTGTCACCTATTCTGTTTGGTTTGTTTTTCAGCACTTGTATTTATTTGCAAACGTAAAATTGTAAACTTTTAATTTGTTTAGTTTAAAAGTAGATAAAAAATTACGATTAAAATATATGTATTCACGCCTTCAAATTATGGTTGATTTTTTTTATTTTGAGTCTTTGTTACAAAATTTTTTTTCGATTGCCATTTGAATTGCAGTTATACAAAAAAATAATTTTTGTAGGCATATTCAGAGGAATTTTGTTACTATATGTGAAAAAATTATATGGCAGCATGATTGTCTCACGGCTCTCTTTGCACTTAGAAATCT
>NW_023458558.1:4047036-4067442 GCF_013731165.1 Rhagoletis pomonella
ATATGGCAGCATGATTGTCTCACGGCTCTCTTTGCACTTAGAAATCTAAATTTCTGAGTGAAGTCCTGTTTTTTTTTGGGTAACCTCATACACGCACTGCTCATTTGCCAGATATACCATTTTCAAGTCCAATCAAGTCTAAGTCTTGCATAACTAAGCTTTTAGTTTGAGAACGCTATGAACGATAAGGCATTTCTAGCATTTGGCAAGCAACATTTGAGATGTGAGAAAAGAACTAATTCTCAAATGCATCACAAATTGTGATTTAACTAAAATGTTTATTGGGTATTCATGCGCTCGCTTACAGTTACTCCTTGTGAATTCGCGTACGCTGTACACATATCCATGTATATGTATTTATGTACATGTGTAAACATTTATATTGTTGTTGTGCGCATCAAATTGCATTTATTTAGCCACAGAGTATAAATACAATTACCTTTACAAAATATATGTGATTCTCACGTTACTGCAGTTAGCATAGTAAACATATATATATAATGTTTGCAACGTTACTTCGACCGCGAGTGGGTCATTGGGAAACAGAAGATTTTATTCCGTGTAAATTTTGACGTTGAATAATTAGATTAAAGGAGCCGCCCTCTTTTAAACCTCATTTCATATTGAACGGGTCGAAAATAACATTATTTTTTGATCCTTGAAAAGTCGTTATTTTTAACCGACTTCCAAACAAGGAGGAGGTTATCAGTTCGTCGGAATATTTTCTTTTTTTGTTATGTATGTTACCGCATAACTTTGGACCACGTCAACCGATTTCGATAATTCTTCTTGCATTGGAAAGGCCAGTTTCTCAGAGGGGGTCCCAAACTAATCTGGTTTCTGGTGAAATATATATATTATTTTTTTAAGTAGGTTTTTTTTTTTGCTAAAAATTTGTTGTTTAATTTCTATTTTTTAGAACATGATTAATCGCAAAATTCGGATTTTTATTTTCTAGGTCAAATTGATTCGTTATTTTGAATATATATATTGTTTTCTTCGACAAATTTTAACGGTACCAAAGCCAACAGCTGTGCCAAGTTTCTCATGAGTGAGGTGGTGTGGCTACACCTATTTTCCAAAAATTTATAATATTCCAATTTTTCGTCCAAAACTCATTGTAAATATCAGTTTTGAGCGAATGAGCTCAGTAGTTACTAAAATATCACAGTGTTCGTAGGCGTGTTGTGATCCAATGATCAAGTATAGGAATAAAAAGTGAACAACGAAAAAAGGTTTCTGCACTTCCATGGTAATTTCCACGATATACTTGACTTCCCAGTCATCGTGGTACTCCTAAGATAACCTTATTTTCTTCCTCTTCAGCTAATTTGAAAATACTGTCAAAGTTTCCTTCTGTGCTTAGTCGCATATCGGCCAGTTCTGTATACACATTTTCGACGTAATATTCGTTTCGGCCTTGATGGTTTCTTATGAAATTATGTATATCATTTAGCTTTTGTACGCATTTTTTATCATTACCGTCAAACACAACCAATTTATTGATTGGCGAGAACAAGAAACGTGCAATTTTGTGGTATATTGCGACATGTTTGGTAAAGCCAAAATCTCTGAGATAAATTCGATAAATCAATGAATTTTTATATACATAAATGTATGTATAGTACATAAGTATATTGATAGTATCAGGATAATTTTGTCTCAGATAGTAAAAAGTCTTTCGTAAGACAAATGAAAGACAGATGGCAAGAAAAGTTATTATTGCACAAAAATCTTAGAAAAAAAGCTCTCTCGTGGCGAAAAGATCTTTTGAGAAAAAGCACTCGTATATCATTTAGCTGGCGTCGCTGCAATAGTCGCAATCCATATGCCATATTGAGGATAAACAAGTGCCAAAATGTGCCAAATAAAAAAATAAAAGTGCCAAAAAAGGTGCCGTTAGAATGGTTTGAGCCAAGTTGGCAGCCCTGACCGCAATGGCGGAAATGGAGTGCCAGTTACTGTCGAAATTCGACCATTTTTCTGGTTTTTAAGAAGCAAGTCGTTTAACTTATTAGTTACAAAGTTACTCATAGAAAATCTCCTGCTTTTGAACTAAAACATGACTACAGTATTTTGTATCTTTGAAGGCAGCGACGGATCTAGCGCTAGGATCTCAAAACCCACATCTCTACGATGGACATTCTGTACGAAGTTATGAACTTCAAGTCCGATTGTCTCTCACACAAGTGATGTAAATTGGCCTCCAAGGTCACATAGTTCACTTATAGTCGACTTTTTCTTGTTCGTGTTAGTTTATTGAAGTCGTAAGTCTTTGTGAATAAGCCGCAGTTGACGGATGTCCTTAGAGTCCTACAATCCAGACCATTGCTTGCATTGATAGTTGGAAAACTCGGATCCGTGACAACGTGAGAAGCTATAGCGGATACTTTACATAAATGAATTTTTTAAGATTTCCAAATTGTTATTCAAAACTGCAACTATAATAATCTCGAAAGAAAGCTGTATAGGCAAAATATCGAGTCCGCTTAAGAACATGGCATTATTGTTATTGTAACAACTAATTATGTAATTAAAAAACAAAAAAAAAAAAACTGTTGGTTGCAGAAAGTATGAACGCGACGTCGTGAAGGTTGCTTCATTGAAATATTGCCTAATTGTTTGCCAAATAAATATCAGTTGTAGCGGCACTTCTAGAAAGCTAAGACACCAAAAACTTACTCCCAAACGCGCGGCATCTCAACCAATTGATATCGACTGTCTTCTAGCAACTTCCATTTATGCGTCTCAATTGCCAACCAATCACCCAATGGGCCGATGTCGTAATTTGCGTTATTTATCGTGCAACATAATGCTGCACACAGCAACAGCAACGCATAGAATATACAAATTACAAAAAAAAAAATACCAATCTAGTATATGTGTACGCTGGGATTATCAACACTGCTGCGTGACGTGGAATGCTGCGAGTGAAGTTATTCATTGCAACCTGTTGCCCAACAAATGCTTTGACACAAAAGTTGCGGCGGAACGACAAACAACGACAATGGCAGGCAACATAGATAACTGATTGTGTCTCCACTAGGAGTGTGTGTTTATGTGCATTAGGATGGGCCGTGAAAAAAATTGTACTCCACAATATTTTAATAATTAATTTTACAAAATACTTATATGATTATCCTATTGAGGTAACTTTATTCAAAGACTTCATAGTTCTTAAAGGTACTTTCCAATTCTGGAATTGGTACAATGAAAAAAAAAAGTTATGAAGAAAACTAGATTTTTTCTATTTTTAGGTATGGCATGGACGAATAATTTTTAACGCACCAAAAATATATTCTAGTAAGCTCTCAAACTTTCCTCTTTCATATAAAAGCCGACCCGGTCTAATGTGCATATAGCAAAAGCCATAACCGCCAATACGAATGTAGGTAGATACACTTGTTGTTGTTGGCATTTGGATATTCAGCTTTGTGCAATAGCTACTGTTTTCCTGCCTCTTGTCTGTGTGTGTTTGTGCAACTTAGTTTATGTGCATGTTAGTCACTTGGCAGCGCTCTTTATTAGGCGCACAAAGGAAATCAAATAAATAACAATTCAATGGAGTTTTTCGTAAATATTTCGTATTTGTCTTACGGCGGTGACAGTGTTTTTGATTTTTATTAGACCGAAATGTTGCAGCCACAACCACTTTTGCGCCAATAAAACTTTAAAGTATATAAATAAGCATTTAAAATCGTTTAAGCAGCATAGATTTGAATGGGTTTTTGGGGGATTTTCTTTTTTGTTTACAAAATTTGAATGCTTAACTGAGCTTAATGTTTTCGTAAATAACTCAGTTGGTGGATTTGCGAAAATCATAAATAAATTTCATAAATTTTGTAACAATTTTGTGCGAAAATATGAAACAAAATTAATTAATGGCTTAAAATAAAATTTACTAGATAAGCTAGAGATTTATCCGGATAGAAAATTTGCACGTTAATTGCACGCGTTAGTTACTAATGAATAAAATGTAGAAGACAAGAAACTTTAAAGTGCACTAAGGTCTAAATGCCGGCCGCTGTTGTGTAGTGGTAAGCAGTGCGCGCTACCATTCCGCAGGGACTGGGTTCAAGCCCGGTTCAACCCAACATTAAAAAATAACAAACAAAATTTTTTTTTCTTACGGTGGTCGCCCCCGGCAGGCAATGGCAAACCTCCGTGGACTTCCGGGAAGGAAAAATTGCGCAGATATGCTAGAAAAATGGGTACAAAATCACGATTGGGTTCTCCAATTTACAGTCGCCATTCCAGAAATCGCGAAAGCACTGATAAAAATAAGTTAAAGGAAATGTAGGACTACTGGAACAAAAGCGCCAAATCTGGGGGCTCTTTCTAACGCAGCCACTGATTAAGGTTTTGCCAAAAGAAACTATCAAACATTGTAACAACTTTCATGTAATTTTCTCAAATGCAGATTTAGCGTTTTGGTAGCAATGGAAGCTGAAAAATGAATCTGTTACTCAAATGGCATCTGTCATCCAGACACCCACACATTCTGATAAATATATTCTACTTTGTATACTCTGCATATTTCTAGCCACGAATACTAGCGCTGAAAGGTCTATTTCTTTTTCGCATCAAATCAAAACTCCAAGAACGATTGAACGGGTTGGCCTTCCTCAATATAAATTATGACATTGAAATTTATATACAAAAACCAACAGAAATGAAAGGATATAGATACACACAGAGACTCAATCTGGGAACTATTTAGATAATAGATATTTTTACAGGTTTTGTTATCAATATTTCTATCGATAGTGTTATCGATTTTTAAATCGATATTTTCGGAACTAATCGATATGATAATCGATATTGTTATCGAAATCATTATCAATATTTTTTTCGATTTTGTAATCGATATTTTTATCGATTTTCTTATAGCCATTTTTATCGATATTGATATCGATGTTGCTGTCCTTATTTTGATCGAATTTGTTATCGATATTTTATTGGATGTTACTAACGATTTAGTTATCGATAGAGTATAAAGATAAAAATGAAGATCAAGGAAAACAGAATAACATAAATGTAATTAGAACGCACAGGGGTAGAGGTAGGGATCTAGATAGAAAAAAGACAAAAAATATACCTTAAGCAAAAGCAGATGTATGTATAGATATGTAATGTAAGTTTTACTTCTCCAGTGTGGCTCAGGCGCACTTACTTGTTTTTTTTTTCTCATTTAACAACACTACGCATCAGGTCGCATATTTTTGTAATCGAGCAGGCTGAACGTGGATAAATAGCCAATTTTTTTTTTCGTTGCTTTGCATGTATTTCGCCTCTACCGAGTGTTCTTTTGTACTAGAGAACCATTGGCTATTTAGTTTCGTGGGAGAGAAGCGCCTTGAGTGCGGTGTGACTGGCAATTAACTTTAGGATATTTTCATTGCAATAATTTCGTTGAAAATTAATCTCTGGGAGTGTTTCTTTATACTTACTTGTATCATTACAGCTTGATTTTGTTTTTTCGCTATTTTTACTTTGAAGGTATTTCTAAAGCTAAAAGTTCTGTGGGTGTTATCGTGGGGCAAATGTCGGAAGATATGGGAGTTTAAATGAGGCATGAGATTGGGAATAACATAGCTTACTGTGCTTGCTAAAAGGTTTCCAATAGCGACTGGAGTTTAAAACCGGCACTTGTAATGTGGATGTACACCGTTATCATAAGACCAGGCTTAAGCTACCAAACTAAGTAACATACAAAGAGCGGCATGCTTGGGAATAATTGGGACCCTGAAATCATTGATTCAGAAATACTGAATCTTGATCTCAATATGATTTCCATAGATCTATATCTAAAGGATAATGAGACAGAGAGCGAGGAAGTACTATGGGCTATATCATCCACTGACACCAATCAGTGTACGCCTCTTTTCGGGGTACCCGGTTATAGGAACATGAAGGCAGATGAATTGGCCAAGGCGGGAGCTTGTTGGAATGAATCTGCATTGGTAATATTAGGACATCCTCTCAGACAAATGAATCGAAATGCCAAGAAGGTGTTGCGAGGTGGCGAGAGATCTAGATATGCAAGCTAGCATATGAGTTTTAGCCTGACTGCAGCAGAAAAAGATCTGCTAAGTAAGACAAGAGTAGAAGCCTTAAGAATTGTAATAACTATCACCGCCATTGTGGTTGGTAGAAAAAATTATTTCTAGAATAGCACTTCCTTACGGCAGAATATGCCGACATGGTAACCCATTCCCATTGAATAAATTCAGCTAAATTGCAAGTAAAAAACATGCAATCGGTTACGGGTATAACCAGGTTATTTTTACTTCTTCTTTTGTTATTGAATTGCCAATTTCCATGCACGAAATGCACTAAAACAATATGTGAATATCGCTAAAGCCTATCTCTTAATTCATACATACATACTGCATTCATATATACATATGTACTAGAGGGCTGCATGAATGCATACAAAACGGCATATGAATTATTCATATACAAAACGAATGAATGATTTTGGCTTCAAATTTTTTTGAATTTGAGTGAATAGCTGTTCTGAGATTTGTGTCGACATTACAATATTCAAAGAATGTGAAAATAAATTGAATTGAAATAAATGACAATTTTTTGTATGAATATCCAAAAATATTTTTTCTATGCACATACGTACAAACATACACATGTATGTATGTATGTATAGCTGCGCTCCCAATATATACGAAAAAAACTTGTTTGCAGAAAAAAACTTTTACCGAAATGAGTTTGGATGATTTGAATGTTTTCTATTCATTCATTCACATTCTTCCATTTGAAGGTAGCAAATATAAAACAAAATGTATATTCATAACTTACAAAATTCTAAACGCTGAGTGTTTTGTATGTGAAGTAAAATATTCAAATCTATTGTACTCTGTTTGGCTAGAAGTTTGAATGAATTCATGCAGCCCTCTAATATGTACCTTGACATATACCTATGCTGAAACACGCAAGCATGCTAAGCGCATATTGTCCGAAATTTGTCACTCTGTCGCAATACTCAAAATGACAACAAAGTTGTAAATCTTCAATGACATAAATATAAAAAGGTTCCAAACGCCGCTGGAGCTAAGCACTGGCCACCACCATTGGCTCCATCACCAGCGGCACAATTATTCGTACCTCCGTACCTCCATGCGAGTGACAATAAATAAAAAAAAAAAGTTTTCAAATACATTTGCTTGCAAAATTTTCATATCTGCGAATATTTGCGAGCTGTGCACTCGTCGTCAGTAGCCACACATTATGGGTGCAATGCGAATTTCATTCATAAATTATTCATTGCAACAAAAAAAAATAAAAATAGACAAAAGGAATTCAAGACGAATAGATAAAAAGTGCAGTCTCTGCAATATGTACACTGAGGGAAATAATGCATAGTAAAATTGAATATTTTATATTTGATTATCGTTTAAAATGTTCGTATTTAAAAATAATATTTTTATACAAAATTTATTACGCACGTATTTGACTGTTCACATCTGAGTATGTATATCAGTGTACATACGTACCCGAAGCATGCAGAGCGCCGCTCTGAGAGCGGTGACAACACACACATTCATACATAGTACATGTTTATCCGTACAAATGCGTAGTGTTGATGGATATTCAACATTTGAAAGCAAATTTGTATGGCTGCGTGTAGCTGAGTGCGCAAAGATGCTTGCCACAAGTTGTTGATATCCGGAGATGGTCGGGTTCGGATTCCACTGCAGGCAGGAATTGAATATTTATCAATATACAGTACTTTCGTTGACGTTTATAGTAAGATCAATTACGTTTCTATTTGATTTTAATATTTTTTTCCCTCAGTGTAGAACCAAAGTAACTAAAACGAATGACAGCCAATTGAATGGCAGCTGCTGGACAACTAACTTGCCATATTCAAAATCGCTTAGCGCATCTGCTTCAACTCTAAAGCTTGCCTCTATCTCTAACTTTGCCAGAAATCGATAGTTGCTCTCGCAAGAGCAGTTGCTGCAATGCGCAAAGTTGCACTTTGATCTTTTACAAGCGAATATTTTGTTTTGTTAGCGAAGAATAGCGGATAGTTGCTGGTTCACTTCCACTAAATTTTGTTGAGTTAGTTTGGGCGATTTGTCAAGCTCACGAATTACTGATCGGTAGAGTTGCGCAGTTGGACATATGAGGGAATAAATATTGATAAACACATACATATGTGACTGTGTGTAAAGGAGATTACCCAGTCATCAAAATAAAGGAAATTGGGCTTTCTAGAATGCTGCGCATGTTTGAAGGCCTTCTGAAAAAGACTTCATAGACATATCTGCTATGATTGAATAATTAATTATTATTGTTTAATTATTAATTATTATTATTTTGCATCACCATTATTTATTAGTTATCATTAATTAATTAATTAATTATTTAATGAATTATTTATTAGTTATTAATTAATTAATTATTATTATTAATTAGTTAATTATTTATTTATATTATAAATTAATATATTATTTTTTAATTTTTTTTAATAATTAACTTTTTTTATTTTGCATGACCATAGTTCTAAATAATTTCCATATGTTGCTAGAAGGAGCATTACGAAGTGCCAAAGCCACTTTTACGGAAAGATTGTTAGTGGTTTTGAAGGCCGGAGCTTAGAGTTCAACTCCCTCGATGAAGATGTACGATGAGGATATGTGGTGATCTTACCCGAGATTTAACGATTTGAAGAAGAATATGATTAGTCAGAATTATGAAAAAATCCAAATTTTGACAGATTTTTACGCCAAGGATTTATCCGACAAGGACACGACCTTCACCCATCTGTTTAATGGATGAAATCTACTTTGTATAAAATTTAACGTGTTAGAAAATATTTCGGGAGTAGGTTGGCTGCAAAAATCCCGGCCAGGACATTTTTAAATAAATACTTATTCAATAAATTAAAATTATTTTTTTAATTTCACACTCATTTGTTTAATGAACGAACTACATATGCATGTATACCAATCGAAAGCATAAATCCTATAGAATGTGTTAAACAGATGAGTTAAAATTACTAGTTTTACCGACCTGTTCGTACTTGCCAACCTGATGGGTAGGCCAGGAAAAAAATAGACAACCAAACATTTTCACATTCTATAGGCCTAATACTTTCGATTGGTAGTATATAATATGTTCATTAAACAAATGAATAAAAATTTTAAAAATAATAACCATTTTTGAATATTTAACTAAAAATATCCCGTCCAGGTCTTATGCAGCCAACCCACTCGCGAATTATTTTTTAACACGTTAAATTCCCTACAAAATAGATTTTATCCATTAAACAGATATGTGAAGATTGTGCCTTTGTCGGGTCTTAGACTATAAATTAAAATTAAAAATTTATATGTAAAAACTCAAGCAAAGTTTTAACCGAGTATTTTTAGTTTAATGAAAGCATATCTCATTTTAAAATTACTTCTGCTCAAAATTAATTTCCTGGCAAAAAAAAAAAAATAAAAAATTTAATCATTTTCTCTATTTCCGCAGATGTCGGCTTTTTTAGTTCTAAACTATTTCAAGAAGTCTTCAATATACATACATACATATGTATGTATGCATGAAAGTACACAAATTCCTAACAACGCCTTAAACCCAACACCTGCACACTTTGCTAGTCAGTAAGCGCAATTAGCAAAAATTCGTTTGCAATGTCTTGCTGCGATGTACCTACAACATTCCAGAGGCGTTGCTGTGCATACAGCATGTGCTTCCCTGAGTGCATGTACATACATGTATGCGCTTGCCAATTCATTTCTGGGAGACAAGGAAGGTTATCCTAAGACAAAAGCTTCTTCAAGCTTCCGCATTAGTTTTTTTTTGTTATTTTACTATTAAATTGGTTTTTTAATAATACTAAGCACCTGTTTAACATTCTGCAGTCTTTTTAAAATAGTTAACTGGGCGCTAAGTGAATGCAGATGTAATTTGAAAAAAAAGCATTTCCAGTTGAGATACATTTACATATGTATGCATGTAGGTTCATGTAAGTATGTATATTAGCTTTTGCGCCAGCTCTTCCGAGTGAAGTTTTGGTTTACAAAAACAAAAAAGAAAATAAATTATATCGCCTAAATAATAAATTTTATTAAAAAAAACTATCTTAAGGTTCCAGAACATGGTGGAAAATCTTTATTGCAAAGACGAAACATATTCAATTTTGCAAATGTTCATTTGAATTGAATTGAATTGTTTTTAAACAGGACACATTCTCTACGAAACTGTCGCAATAAAGTTTTTTTTGCATCTTTCGTTTGTCATCGATAATGTAACATTTGATTAAATAGCATTTAACTTTCAAATCTGTTTGGTGTGAAATCCATATTGCTTAAATTTAATAATACTTTAGAAGGGGTGGCACCCACGTTTAGGTATAATTTTGAAATTAAGAATTATTAAAAATTTTTTAAAAACATTCTATGAAACTTTTGAAAATATGGGCTTTGACTTTTAAAAAGACGCCAACATTCTTAAAAATATTTTCGAAATAAAGCTTCCGTTGTAGTACTTCATTTAACTTATTAATAAATGTTTATTAAAATTTTTAAATAGGTGGCAATTCCTTTAAAAATGTTTTCGTAACAGAACCGTTTTAAAACTCGGTCTTTTGGCGCCCATATTTTCAAATTTCTTTGAAAATATAACTAAAAAAATAATTTAACTTTTTAAGTAGGTGGCAACTCTCTTATTAGTAGGATTTCATTTAACCCTTAAGGGTAACGTTATTTTACATACTTTAAATGTAATCTTCGTCGAATCGACGAAGTATTTTCTATCTCCCATTTTTTGTATGAAAAATGTTGCATGCAAGATTGCCAAACAACTTTTAATAATGATGAGCCTTTACAAGAAAGAAAACACAGAGGCTACTTATTAATTATGGTTTTTTTATATATTTTGAAGCAGTTCGCTCTTCAGTCCAATAGCGAGAAAAATGGAAAAGGAGCAACAGTGTTCGTCAAATCTACGAAGATTTTAAATTCCTAAGCGTATTCTTTATGTAGATATTAACTTTTTGAGCAGATGGCAACCCTCTTCAAAAATATTTTCGAAATAAAACTTTCTTACACCTGTATCGCCTAACACCAATATAAAAATATTTCATTTAAGTTGTTAATTAAATTGAATTTCAATTTATAAACAGGTGGCAACCCACTTTGAAAATATTATCGGGAAAGGCCTCTGGTTTAATTTCCATTTTGAAATATTTTATTTAACTTCCTTTTTTTGTGTACATAAATCCTGATGTTTTAGCGTGAAAGAGCAACAAATATACTCACAAAGTCACTCACTCACTCTTGTTCTCTTTTCTTATTAAAAAAATAAATAATAATAATAATTTAACCGAGAAGTCATATTTTTCCTTGGCATGTTTAATTTTGAGATTTAAATGGATTTATTAAACAAAAATTTACACGTTTTCCAGATCTATGTCAAATTACTGCTTTTAGATGCATTTATCAGTAAATATGTATATGTATGTATGTACATGCAAAAAAATATGAATTACACCAAATAACTTTACACGTAAACAGGCGGTGATTTACCTATGCCATTGAGCGAAAATATGCAAAATGCGCTTGACACTAATTAGCGCATTTTTTCATGTCAAAACCAAGCAAACAAACATTTCAGCTCAGCTCATTAGTGCAACACAAAACTGTGTTCGGTATTCGGCGTTCGGCGTTCGACGTGCACTGCAGTGCAGTCGGTCAGTGCAAAGTGATTTCAATTTACAAAATATTCATGTTGCGCTGTCACCTGTCCGAGTGTCAAAGCAGCGGCGGTAGAATTAGCCAGCGGCAGTAGCGGCTGTTGTCGCAGTGGACATTTGTGTCATGCAACAAAGTACAGGACGCACAAGTAAATGCACTCGTTTTTGTGAATACATAGATATGTATGTATATGTATACAGACTACAAATATATATTTGTTTACTTCAGTAAGCACGTCTGGCATTGGCGAGAAAATATGTCATTGTTGCAAATATTTAGTAAATGAATGAAATAATTCAGTTAACATAAAGTTTATGAGCATAAGCCTACATCTACAGATGCACATTTATATTAGTACGGGTCGGTTCATAAACGATACAAAAACACGGGTTGTAATGCCCTCCTAGATTTTAAAGCTAATTAAGTGAAGTACTTATAGATTTTACTATTTTATTTATATTTTATGAATAGAACATTCAGGGACGTGAACCGGATAAAAAATTGGTAGGTTCAGTTTACACGTTCGAACGGGTTTTCACCTCTGGATTGGTTCGTCAAAACAGGGTTGTGCCTTTGAAAGCGGGCTTAGGTTCGGTTCAATTGTTCGGGATTTAAAAACAAACTATGTGTGTTTGTGTTATTTTAATTCGGTAGCAGTAAACAAAAATTAAAAAAAAAATGTTTATAACACTGCCCAGCCCAACAGTGTCTTTGGACCTTATACTGTTTCTCCTTCTTCTTTATTGGCGCTATGACCACCTAAACGATTTTTGCCGAGTACAAAACGGCACGCCAGTCATTTATTTTCTAAGCCAACTAACTCCAATTGGAAATGTCAAGTGAAGCCAAGTCCTTCTCCACCTGGTCTTTCCAACCTAGGAAAGACTTTCCTCTTCCTATGTTAATACTTTCAGAGCAGAAGCATTCTGTCCATTCGTACGATATGACCAAGTCAGCGGAGTCGATGTATTTTAATTTGCTGCAATATGTCCATGTCGTTGTAAAACTCATAGAGTTTATCGTTAAGTCGTCTGCGGTATTCGCCATCGCCAACGCGCATAGACCGGTAAATCTTTCGCAGGATATTTCTCCCACCATCCGTGCCATACACCCACTCGGATATGAAGGGCGACTTATAGAAAAAGATTTTTTAGACGAGTCCAAAGTAGCACTTGATGGCAAGAGTTATTTTCCGTTGAATCTCAAGGCTGACATTATTATAGGTATTAATGACTGGGTTCCAAGATGATAATGCTCCGACTGGAGATACTTCGTTTTGTCCTCATTGACCATCAGACCCATTCTCTTTTTCTCTCTATCTAATATAACTCCAAGAAGACAGATCAGACGCAGCCCTTGTTTTTACCGATAATATTGACTTCGCCGGCATACGCCAGAAATTGTACGCTCTTGTAAAGTATCGTGCCTGCGAAGTTCAGTTCTGAAGCTGTTATTATCTTCTCCAACATCAGCTTAAAGAAATCACACAAAAGGGAGTCACCTTGTCTGAAACCTCGTTTGGTATCGAACGGCACGGGGAGGTCCTTCCCAATTCTGTTAGAGCTGATGATATTGCTAAACGTCATTTTACACAGCTAAATTCAGACATCCCGAACAACTTATTTTCGTGCTGTCGAAAGCGGCTTTGAAATCAACAAATAGATTGTGTGTGTGTCGCTCTTATTCTCATGGGTATTTTTCAAAATTTGGCGTATTGTGAATACCTGATCTATGTTGGATTTACCAGGTCTAAAGCCACACTGATATAGCCTAGGCTCAGTTCGTGGACCGAGGGCTTCAGCCTTTCACACAATAGGCTCGATAATACCTTGTAAACTATGCTTAGAGCTACTGAAGTGCTAGCATTTCAGGGCAGTGAGTAAGGCCGTGATGCTAAGCCTTGCTGGCAGGGAATCTCGATAAACCTACACAGCTGATCATATTCTGCACAAGAGCTTGGCAGTAATAATATGTATATAATTTTTCGTGACCCTGTCTAACGATGTACATATAAGCGTGACGTTACTATTTTCATAATATTTAGTTGTAATTTTTTTTTAAATATGTCTTAATTTTCTATGTTTGCGGTAACCTGCCGGCACGTAATGTGTACATAAATCACCGCAAAAGTATGACCGTCATCGTGAAAAATTGTTCACTTGGCGATAATATTTAAATACTCAGATGCAAAGTTTTAAATAAATACATATGTATGTGTGTATGGATGTAAGTAAGTAGCTATGCGCGTCTATGTAGTTATGCTGGCAAAAATCATGGTGCATTAAGTAACTTCTGCTAGTAATATTTTTTTTTGCGTCAATGAAGACATTTTGCATTAAGTTGCATGCTGTATGTATGTATGTATGTGTATATGAAAGTAAATTACAAATGTACAGCAATTATTTCGAATATTATTTCAAATAAATAACCAGTGCTAGTAAACGATGGAGATAATGATGGGTTAAATGATGATAGATAATGAAAATGCAGTTGAAAGTAGTTAGACGTTTATTCTATGTTTTTTTTTTTGAATTTAATCACTTGGATGAAGCATTGTATGTTTGGAGTCAAATCTGGCTCTGGTATAAACATTAAGCTCTAAGAGGGATAAAGTTACAAATCGGAGTAAAATTAACGATCTTGTACCTATAAGTAAGGGAGAGTGCGATAAAGCAAGGATATGCCAAAAGGTGCCCGGGACAAGGGTGTGTCGGGCGAACCTATACAATACCAAAGGGCATCGACGAAGCTTGGCCTATCGAATTAGCTCTGATTTACCAAAGGTCAAAAATAAGACTGTGTGTGTCAGGTAGGTCGATCTAAAAGAAGCTTGGTGGTACATATCTTATTTATACTTATGTTTTGCAGGAGACAAGTCCAAGCACTCAGACACAGTTGGTCCAATGTGTCAAACGTCTGAACTTCGAGAAATCGCTATAAACCGAACGAACCAAACTATTGTAGCTAAACACAAACGATTGTAGCTAAGTACAGGGTCTGTAGTCTAAGCCTGGAGAACGCCGGACAACTGCTGTGAGCTACCATTAGTGTTTTTTTTGATATTTGCTGTAGAGGTTGTACAAAGCTAGGCATTACTCTGCAGTGGGGGAGCGGAGCGGGCTATTACCTTTCCTATGAGTTGTTCCCTAACTCCACGAACATAACAATTAATATTTGATGCTGAAAATGCGATATGAGATTTAAATGTGAGCCTTCGTGGTATCGAACGTAATGCCAAAGTATTTTAGAATCTCCTTCAAGGTTATCTCGCTGCCGCACTTATAACAACTTTCAGCTGATGATAAAAACTGTCTCAGTCGTCTGGTGTGCCAGCTCCTAGCGGTTTTCGTCAGCCAATCGTTTAACCGAAGCAATGAAAACTTTGCCTACATTGCATTTCAGGATGTCGGCCTGAGGATGGATCTTTGTGGGACCGCATCGGTGATATTGTCCGATCGTCCATCGTACCATAGATAAATAACCGGTCGAAGAGAGTTTTGCTTATAATCCTCCAAAAAATTTCTGGAGTACGCACTCTTCACGTCCAGAGTAATAAGTCAGCAGGAATTCTTCGATCCACGTTGCCATCTTTGGCCGCTTCTTCCGCCAGCTGTTTAACTAATATAGCCGCTCATACCGTCGATCTACTCTCCTTGAAACCGAACTGAAGGTCTGGTAGTCCTCCACCTGCTAACATTGGGATGTCTGCCACCTATTGTCCCGATATTTTAGTTTTGGAGATCAAGACTAATCTAACTAAAATTAATCAAAAAATATTACTTTTTACTTTAGGTAAATAAACTTTCGGTGTTTCCTTCATTTTTAAAGGTTAAGTTGCTTGTTTTTTATATACTGTTACAAAGTCGATCTCAATTACTGAACGAAAGTTTTCTGTTTTCTAGCTTTTTCGAAGAACCTCATTCTTAGTGTCCGTATCAATAACGGTTTAGAAGAAATCTTACTGCTGCAAGGCACTGAAAAAAAACCATCTCACAGTGCCGGCGTATGAATGGCTCATCTAAGGAGACCAAAGCTAATCATCGGCTGGAATTTTGTAGGTGCTCTGGGACTCTTGTAAAAAATCACTGGGTTGTTATGTCGATATCTACTTCCGATATGTGGCATACATCCCATTTTTAACTGCCTCTTACCGCCAGTTTGCCATGAAGCCTCAGAGACCAAACGATTTTTAATTGAAAAGAAAAAAACAATGGTATTTAAAGGATTCGTAACTAATTGCAAACAATTCACTTAATTACTTAATCTTCTCAACAGCTTTTAAATAAAAAAGGGGAAGTAATAAAACGTTTAGTTCTTATTTGGCGGTTCCTTTTTTTCGATTCATTTATGTACGTGCTGCTTATATTCTCACACACATTTTTATAAGTAAGTACATATAAGTATTTTCACTTCAAATTTACGATCGGCTGCCGTTGATGCAAAGGCCTTCAATAAATGCTCAGCCGTTTCGACGCCTCGCCAGTCCAATGTTAACGCCGCTGTAACTTTCAAGGCTGAATTCGGTTACTCGCTGTCATAAACGCACAAACTGTGGTTTAAGTTTTATTTTCACACAAGTTAAAACTTAATTTTTAATCCTTCCTCGCAGGCCTGGAAGGAAAATAAAAGACAAAAACATTTAGAGTGGTATATGCTGACGCATGTTGAGGAAAAGATTCTGGTTTGATTTTAAATCGCACGAATCCGTGCTACCTATGTACGAGCGCGCTGTTGCTTATACACTTGTATGCTTGTATGCTTAAAAATTATAATCCTCCGACAAAAGTATGCCGAAATTTATTGCACATCGCATAATACTGCTTGCAAATGAATAATATCCGTGTTGTGAATTTCAAAGCGAAGTGTTGCCAAATACACGCTAACATATGTACATACATATGATAGTCGCCAGCTTACTTAAGCAACCGGGCACAACATACTTAAGCGCTGTTATAAAACACTAAAGATTTATAAATTTAATGGCATCTAACTAGCAGCAGGCTATGCTATTTACGAGCCATGGCAAAGGAATCATTCGAGTAATTCGCTTTATTGCGTTGCTTAGCCAAACTTTTTGTGAGAAATTAATTGAAATTGTTTTATTACGGAATTTATGAGGCGGTTTTCTTTAGCTAAGTAGCGTTACTGCAAAGCAACTCGATAAAAATTTGGCATATAAAATTAAACTTTTTAATCGGTATTATTTAATTAACTAATAATGAAATAAGAAAATTGCAAAAGCAAATCGAAATTTAAGAGCATTTCAGTTGGTTCAAAAGAGCCGCACATCTGCCTTCAGCTTTTGGCTGTAGATTTTAAGTAATATACATAAATTTGTATCAAAATCTTATTTACGTAAAGGACACTCTCCTATTTTGTTCTAATGTCGCTACCAAAGATAGAATTTAAATTGAAAAATTTTATATATTATTGAAAACTATACACAATTGCATTCCCCAACTCGCTAGAAGGTGCAAGTCTTTGCCAGAACTTTTTTGCTCCAGAAAGCGTTCCCGTAGTTGGTTGTTGGCAAATGAGGGTAAGAATCAAGAATTAAATGAGGTTCTCTCATTGTCTGAAGTTACAAGATTTTACCCGAAGCAGTGGCCATAGGAGGAGGGGGACGAAAATAATTTGATGAAATTAATTGAATAGAGTTTTGAAGTCGCCTTTGTAGGCCTTGGTCTACTCAACGCCATATCTTATTCTCTTTTCGTGCCTTGATATAGGGTCTAAGCTTTCGTTTTTTCGATACAAGATTGCTTTATACATCTGCACTATATCGTATGGATCTTATTAGTGGTTAGCCAAGTACGACCCCATGGATCTACTATCGCGACAGGCGACTAGCGTTATGCACCTCTAAGACAAGTCAGCGTGTCTGTATGTGACGCTACGCTATCTGGAATGTTCTGGTGGTACTAATTTTGCGGGTTGAGTTCACTTCCATTTCCGCCTAAGTATCTTGTATCTTTCTTTCTTTTCATTTATTATGCCTGTCTTATTCTATTCCTTTGTTATGATAGAAAAGGACACGCCCAGATTTTGTGCCTTTTGTTGTTTTGGTGACATTACTGTTTATATGTATGTAACTTCAATTTGCTTTCCTTTCGATTCGCTGTCAAAATCCAGAATTATTCGCTTCTTTTATAGAATATTTCTATGTGCCATCGCGAAATAATACGCGCTTCTAGTTTCGACAAATTATAATTGTTTTTGTTTGAAGAATAGTTTGAATAGTATACTACTGCATTGTAAGTCGTATATCTCTAAAACTGAGGAACTATTTTGCTTTCAGGTAGATAAAGAGACGGAAATGGCTAAATCGGCTCGGCACTTTAGATATTCTCGTTATTTTGGTATAACTTTTTGTGGGTTCATACATACCTACTTATGTTATTCTTTTGGTGCTCATAAATATGCACATCGTAGAAAAATCAAAAAAATTGCAAAAATAGCAACTAAAAACTTTTATATAACTTACCATATAAAAACATGTGAATCAAAATTTCAAACTTTGCAGAATATTTAAAAAATTCGACGAATTTTAACAAATGTTTACCAATAAATTTTAGTGTAATAAAGTACACGTTTGAAGTTTTATTTTGGAACGAATTTCCGTCATCCCTTGTCAAGTTTGGTTTGCAGACAAACCGGTTTCGGCGTTGTGAAGTAGCTGGGACTTACCGTTGATTTTTGGAAATTTCTTCTTCGCGCATTTTCTTCCATACAAAGTAAGTTCTAATCACCTAAAATTTGCACTTTGAACCTAATGGGCTACAAAACTGCATACTCAGAATGCTTCGTAGAAATCTAATTAAAATGCTCAAGATTTTGATGAAACTTTGCAAATTTTTCTACAAAACTTGAAGTTTTGACTTACACTTTCATAAAAAAAAATAATAAACATTAAATAATCGAAAGCGGAATAGCCAAAGAATGCTAAAATGTCTTTTCTCGATTTATAATTTCGCTACTGTATATACAGTTCATATTTTTCATATCCATGATTTTTTAAGGGAATCTATATGTATAAAACGCGAATACAGAAATTAGGTGTTTAAGAGAAATATGTATCACAATATGGGTGTCAAACAAAAGGAGCCTCAGAAGGCAATCGTTTGGAAATATTTTGAAGAGAGTTGCCATCTCCTTGAAATGTCTAGTTTAGTTAACTTATACGTAAATTATATGAAATATCACAATATGGATGTCAAACGAAATTTTTATGAAATCTTTTTTCTTTGTTTTGAATGGCAAGAATATTTTTGAGGTGTTGGAAGAGGGTGGCCACCTGTTTAAAAAATTAAGTTCAGTAAGGATGCTAACTATGTTTATGGCTCCCTTATATTTTATGTCGTTTGTGATAACAAATGCGCTGCCATGTTTGTTCGAAAAATTGTTTATGGGCCACAGTACAAGGATAACCTTATTAAATTAATAAAGAAAACACTGTAAAGTCGGGACTTAAGCGGTACAAATATGAAAAATTGGTACTGTCCCGCGAAATCGGTACGAATGGTTACCGTATACATACTAAATATATATCCCGCCATTAAAAGATACCTACTGGCAAAAAGTCTGATTTCTTGAGCAACACCTCTCCAATGATCAATATGACAATTATTAAGCATTTGATTAAGTAGTTAATAGAATAAGTAAAAATATTGTTATGTAAGATTTACTGTAACAATGGTCTAATAATGAGCTAATATTTATGATAGGGAATTGCCACAATTTAATACGACAGCACCAACTTTTGTCACGAATCACTATCTGTAATTGTCTTTAAGCAAGGTTATATTTGTGCACAAAAATGACATAATACTAAATAAATACAATACAATAAATATAATAATTAATGTCATGCTAACGTAACCAATAAATCGAAAAACTGGCATATTTGTATTTGTATACATTTGTTGCAACAGCTTTTTACTGTTTTTATTTATAAATACATACATAAGTGACGTTAATGAGACAAGCGAAAACGCCCCCCTGAGAAAATGTTTGTGTGTTTTCATTTAAATGCTTGCATTGTAATACAAATTTACATATCAAATTACTAGAAATTAATTTTGTCAGCGACGGTTACTATGGTTTGAAATAAAAGTGCAACTGCAGCTGCATCAATACAATATATTGCTAACTCTATTGAAAATATATATTACATATATTTTTTTTCGACTGATTAATACTAAGTACTTGCTGCAACATTGTTGATAATAAGAGATTACAACGGTATAACGATATCAAACCTGACTTAGATGGCAGCATAGATCACACGACGACATTCCGATATTTTCATCCAACGATTACTTTCCGATGGGAAAAATGTGGAGAACGGAAGAGTATCGAAATATCCAATCAGACAGGTAGTACGGTCCCAACACGCTAATCAGCAAGGCATGACATTTCCCAATAAGCTTTTGAGATACGCTGACGGAAATTGAGAATTATTCAAGTAGCAGAGGTGTACCCAAAAAGATCTGCAATAGATATAACAAGATGGCTGTGAAGTTTCAAGGTCTGTATTGTAGCAGGCCAAGAGGGGAAAAGAATAAGACTGGCGAACTCTTTAATAACAAAAAAAAATAAAACACCAGCGGCTAGCCCCACTAAAAATACTGCTGTGCTCTAGAAGTTGAAGCCAGGACGAGCTTGTTATGCCAACCCTTATAGT
>NW_023458558.1:4067452-4089610 GCF_013731165.1 Rhagoletis pomonella
AAAAAAAAAAAAAAACGCATGAAGTGCGCCTGTCAACCGAATTGGTGTGATTGGCAAAACGGCTGCCATTGTTGCGCCAACAAATCATGCAACCAAACAACCAACAAGTACTGCTGCCGCGCGGTAAATATTGCAACTGTAAACGGTAGTGCCGCAGCAACTGTTGCAACTGCAGTTTAGAGTAGTTGCAGCCACTTGACGTTGATGGGTGATTGCAATTTTTCGACCCCCCCTCCCCACTACCCTCTCCCCCCTCGCTCATGCGATGCACTACAGCTTGGCTGCGTTTCGTGCAACCTCATTTTGGCAATCATCAATCAAGCAATCAAATTTTCTTAAAAAGTTTAACTCTTCAAGTTTTTAAGTTCTTCGTGTCACAAGTTGCACGTGCATGTTGCATTTCGTATGATTTCTGTGCTGAGCCGGTGAATAAGTAAGCTTAACGTGCTAACATTACACATAGCTGAGCAGCGTGAACATTTTTGTTAACAACACTGCCATGAGCCTGGTAAGCTAAGGGATGCGAAGCAAAGTTATTTCATTGGAGTACCAAACCGATTGTATGTATGTACAAAGTAATTTGTAAGCAAAAAACAAAACCGACTTCAATTCTCATATACAATTTTTTTTTAAATTTTCATGATCTAATGATCGGATCTAAACAGGATTAGTATGCGACCACCTCTGAGATACTACCTTTCCGATGCAAAAAGAATTTTCGAAGCAAAATCGGTTGACGTGGTCCAAAGTTATGCAATAACATACATTAAAAAAAAAAAAAAAATTTTCCGACGAACTGATAACTTCCTCCTTAATTAAACACATAACTAAATAACATAAAATCTTAATTTCTGCGAAATTAAATTAATTTAACTCAAAATTTTTCTAAGCGAAATTAATCGATTTTGCTGTGAAATTAAGAATGAACCCAAAACCAAACCAAGATAGTGTGAATGCTACAGTAAGCTCAATTTGGTTTGCACTTTAGCTAATCTACCAAATGGTTCTCGTTCTTTTTGCACAGAAAACCGTAACATAAGCTTCTGTTAGATGGCGTATGTGAGGTAGCAAAAATTATTTCTTGGAGAGTATAAACACTCATATTTCAAAATGGTTCTCTTTTTTTTTATAAAGTAAACGCATTTCTGGCTACTATATTTTAGGACGAATGGATAAGGATTGAGCCAAGAGCTTATGTGAGCAAATCCAATTTTTTACAGCAAATGTCAGTTAAACCAGAGATGAGCAGAGAGAGCTTTTACTCTGCACGCGCCTATACAAAATGTATAGAGAGCTTAAAAAAGCTTTGCCCACGGGCAAGGTAGTGCCCGTAACCGCTTGAAAACTATATCACCCAAGTTCGGCTTTGGCCATTCGTTTCTCTCTGTCGATCGTTATTTCGATTCTAAGTACTCCGGCTGGCCGCGATATTATTTCTTATATTTCCTTAGCCCATAATAAATCGATGTTATTGTTATTAATCAGCAAGGGAGTTAGGTCTCCAGATGCACTCGAAGACTAGCGATGCTGTGACTTCGAAGAATGCAACCGCTTTCAATGCCACCTGGCTGTCAGTGAGAATGACGATTCTCACATTTTAATAGCTCCTGCTCAAATATGCTCGGGAAATTTTTGGCGCTAGACTGGGGGCATTTTGCAGCGCCATTCCTTTCACAAATACTCTCGTCTAGTGGGAGCTGGTAGCCTCCATGTCCCTGGCTGAAAAGAGCCTTAATATGACAAAACATATACATACATTCATACATACATACATATTTATATATAATTCATTAGTTGTTACTACTTTCAATGGGTTCCCGATTTAAAGGCTAATAATAAACAACAAGTATTTCAGAAGAATTAACTTTGATGTTTGCTGAAAATCATTGCATTTCTTTTATCAAAGCATCGAAAATTTTTAATTGCTGAAAAATATTCCTTTTTCCCTTTTCAAACGCTTGTGAATGTGGTGAGACCAATATTTGATTGCCTGATAAGCTGACTTACATTATGAGCGACACACTTCAGCTAAACATCATATACATGTAAACACAAATGCCCTCATGTAGAAAACGTACATACATACACTAAACTCCTATACATACATACATACACTTGCAGCAGAAGGCGAATGCATCCGCGTAGGCTTGAATGAAATCGTAACGCACGAGCCGAAGTATTGCTTGTGATCTTTGCTTTCATGTGAGTGGAGTATTTTTTTATGTTTTCTTTTCTTTTTTTAATGTAGTATATAGTTTATCAAATGTAATTGCGTGTCTATCAGCAACAACACGCAACATGATACTTGAGTAGGTACTTTGTAGCACCTAGCAATACAGCCACCTCCAACGCCAGAGCAAGCGACCAACTGGTTGCTGCTGTCAGCTCCATATCAGCGCAAAAATGCAAAATGAGTGCAGTTCTTATTTACAGCCCCCCTCCCCCCCAACATATATGTACATCCCCCCCATACATTTGTATACGCTTCCATTCCTACTGCCATAGAACTTACACTTAACATAAGAATTGCATTCTGCTTTAGAAAAGCAAGCAAACTCAACCTACGCAAGTGGCTGGGTGCTAGGTGAATTGCATGCTGCACGTTATGGGCGAACGAGATAAACCAACCGACAAACACACACACACACACACAATTGAGTTGACTGGCTTTATGCAATGCTGAGTTCTGAGAATTAATTTGATTTGCAACCTCTTACATATTTAACCACTTAAATGCAGGTTAAGTGTTTCATTTTGAAAACGCTAATGAATGCAGTTAATCAATTCAGATTGAAAGTTAACTTACAATGCATTTAGCAGCTAGAGATATGTATGTATGTATATAGCTGATTTCAAAATAAAGTATGCACTAAGTATGTATGTATGTATGTGTGGAAAATGGGCATGAAATTGTCAAAGTGTGAATTTTAATTTTAGTGCATGACGAAAATGATAATCTTTGTGTTTTGGGAAGAGTAACTGCAACTGAACAGATTCTCCACTTACAAAATAAGTTCTTCAAGTAATAGTTCTAAAATCAATTAAAAATATACATATCTACATCACATTTACCGTAACAAAGTTTTCATGCATGTAAGCTTAGTTCGTTTTGTAAATTTGTTGCTGGAATTTAATTTTGCAGTTTGCGGTGGCTTATTTTGCTCTAATTCTTTGTTATGCTACCTTAAAGCATGATATTGATCCAAGTTAGTTTAATAAAAGCTGGCTCTACACTAATGGAATATTTTTCAGAACGAAGCCGATGTCACATCTTTGCATCCACTTCATCTGCGACTGAATTTAAAAATCGATAACTAGAAGTACAAGTACGTCTGCTGGCATCAGAAAAAAGCTACCGTAAGTTGGTTTCAGTCTTTGGTGGACCTAAGTTAGCATCTGTCTCTGCCGGTGGTGAACTTGGCAAACATTTAGTTATGTTCTTATATGGCTTTCCCACGAGACCCAAATTACGTTGTTCGCTCTCTCATTCGTAATTCGCACTCTAATTAATCTTCGAATTACGTAATTCGCCAAAAACAAATTTTAAGAGCGAATTACCTCATTTGTTGGTAATTCAGATCCAATCACCATGCGAATTACGAACAAATCGGTGCCGTCTCAAATTTTTATCGGAAATTTATCGAAACTAGCTCAGAAATCAAAACTTTCTGAGTACGAAAAGTTAAGTTTATCAATGTGTATAGCCCTAATTTAATATGGAAACTTATAAATTTTTAGGAAGAACCTACATTTCGCATCAATTCTGCAGCGAAGAAAAATAAAAATAAAGACAGAAAACTGTCAAACAACAATTAGTTAATAATTAGGTAAAATTTTGAAGGGAAATCTTAGGCTTATTAAAGTCCTACCTATACCTCGTGTACGTCTGATACGTCTGGGGATACCATGTACTCGATGCCCGTACATATTGAAAGTATCGAAGCGACTACTCTATGCTACTCAAAGTACCTCTAATACTCGAATCTACTTGTACTCAAAAGTGTTCAAAGGAATAAAAATTATAAAAACATATAGTGGAGAGCAATTTTTTTGTAAAATTATAGTTCCTGCCTAAGTCAACGGTCGTTCACATAGACCTGATGGTGCAAAAAAAAAAAAGGCGAAAACAATTCTCATATGATTTGAAGTTGCTGAAACAGGTGAGTCCGGCCCCTCATAAGTGCAGAGTTTATTATATATTATCCTCTTTGAAAATGGCTATGATAGAGCTCGGTTTCTCAGAAATAAAAATGTAATAATAGGAAAGTGATCCCATGCACTTGTTCCTAGTTGTCGCTATATAACAAGCGAGCTTTATCCACCTGTCACTTTAATACTTTCCGTTGCTTAGCTGCTTAGTTGCTCACTATGTACAACAATAAAACAGTAAATTAGTAGTAGTTATATGCATATTTTTTTGTCTCGCCGACTTTCTTTTCCGCTTCATCGGATTTAGGGAGAAAGGCGAAACCTATTGGCTTTACGACAATCAATTAATGATAGAAGGTGGCACTTAAGTTTCTAATTCGGTGAAAGGAATACTAAATTTGCACGCCATCAGTAACTTTAAATATTCTCGAGCGCTTTGGTGTCTGGTCAGCTTGACTAAGCAGCCGCTGGAATTCTTTGCGGTGGTAGCGTTTTTTAATCGACCATTTAAAATACCATTCCGTTTTTCTTTAGCTTGCTTGCTGGCTTCTGTGTGTGTTTGAGCGCACCAATATATCTAAGCCCAATTTCCCTAATTAATTACTCTCGAAATGCATTAGCACTAGTTTGGAATGAGTTTAGTGGCTATAAAGAATGCAACTCTCTTTTTTTCCGTACGAGTACTATCGCCTATTTGCATGCCCACTAAAGCAGTGTGCATTTCTTTTACGAACTGCACGTGCAGACTTTTGCGGCACTGCGGTCTGTGTTAAGTGGGTCTTTGCAGTTGCATACATTGAACTTTTTCTCGTTTAATTAGAATAGAATGCCAGCGGCAGTGCTCTGCTGTAACTCTAATCCGCAAGTATTTGAAGAATTCATTGTAGAGAATGCAGTTGAGCGGTACTTTGATGCCGCGCTTGTGGTTATTGCTGACGGAAATTGACAGAAATGGGAACAGAACAAAGGTGGGAAGAAACTAAATACATAGCGGTTAGAATAAATGATATTACAATTTTTATGCGATAAAATAAAGAAGTATGTACATATATAATGAAATATTAAAAAGTTATTGAACTTTTAAAAGAATTTATTTTATTAGCCTGAGAAAATCAGAATTGAATTTTATGTTCTTATTCACAAAAGGTTGTATGGGTTTATTTCCTAAAAAGAGCTCTCTATGAAACCGGGTGGGGTGCGAAATTTTTTATTTAGTTTCAGCTTGGTTTGTTAGGCTTTTCAATTAAATAGGGGTACAGGAAATATATGTGTGAATAGGTCATTTACTAAAGGGAATAAGTCAGCATTCCACGGCATCAAAAAGAAAAATAAAAAATTTTCCGTACATCATGTGGAATGCGCCCCTCATGCAGCTTGTGCGAGAAAGGAGGGTAAAACCGTTGGGATTATTTACTTTAATAAGGACCTTCCACCACACCTTTTATTTCAATTATGTAGGAGAACCCACTTACTCTTCAACAACTAGGATTAATGAAAAGTTTTAAATCGCAGCTATTCCGCAAATTCACGTCTAACAGAGCGCTGAAAAGGATTCATGGATACATCGTCTTCGTCAGTTTAGCATGGACTGGGCAGTAGCAGAGAAATTATTTAAGATTGTTCATTTCATCGTCCTCGCTGTAAATGTGACCAGAGTGAATTGTATTCTAATGGAATGCATATTCTGAAAGCAGTGACGAGTGGTAACCCCAAAAACTAGAGCAAAAGTTTCCCAGGATCTCACGTTTTGCAGCATGGAACTGATATGTACTCTAAAATTTGTTTCTTCTACCCATCTGCTTTGTATCATATAATTTACTAAGTAAGCTTAAACTTAAATAAAAGATACCGTCAATACGCCCTATTTATGGCCGAGAGGTGTGCCCCTATGAGCCAGATTATTCAACATTTATCGGAATTGCGCTGTGATTTTAGATGACCGCTTTTCAACGACACTCCAGTGATACATCCTTCCAGTTGCCGCGCGGACCAAGTGAAAGGGTACCTGTCTGCACTCGGGATGAACAATTGGCGTAACTTTCCAAGGGAGAAATCGAATTGGCGGAATTGTATGGCCTCGACACAAGCCGTAAAATAGTGTAGAGTGTTGAATTAGCTGGCTGATGAATCAAAACAACATCAGGTCATTAGAATAGACAGAGAAAACTAAGTGCTGACACACGTGACTCCTTCTGCGTAGCTTTGTAATTTTCCATACAAAGCCGTAGTTAAAACTGCAGCTTCGATGAACTTAAAAACAATGTGCCGTAGTCGGGGTTAAGATAAAGACAACCTTAAATTTAGCAGCAGTTTTTGACATACTTTTTAGTTAAATATCTGCTACAATTTTCCCTAATTGAACAATGAATAAGGATTTTCTGGAAATCTTGACTACTATTAACAAATTTATTTCCCATCATATAACCAGTAGACGTTTTCAGTTTGATTTTTTTTTTTTGCAAATATGAATAGGAAACGTATGTAGTCTTCTTTTCTAAGTTCATCAAAAGCGGAAAATACTTAAATACAGAGTTTCTGCATAACCCGATTTGTAAAAGTATTTTAAATCGCAACTCCAGCATATTTTTTTAATATCATCAAAATTGGATGATAAATATAGATTTTCTGAATAACTCGACTCTAGCGTCATCTGCCGGTTCCATTTAAAATTATTTCTCATCTCACCGGCAGTATACGTTTTAATTTCTTCGTAACCAGATTGTAAATACAAGTTTTATGAATATCTGCACTGTAGCGGCACCTAGCGAATACAGTTTTTGTAAAGTACTTCTCGTCACACTCCCTGTATACGTTCCGAATTATTGACTGACTTCAACTTCGCTGTAAATTAAACAAAGCAAAACATGATTTTTATGCGGTGGAATCTTCTATTCATTCTATTTTTTAGCTGACTACGGTGAAGCACTCTACTTTGCATTCCCCGTAATGAATCAAAGCAGCGAAATTAATAAATTATTGTAGATCATTCTGTTATGCATTACCGGCAGCGCCTGAAGGAAGCGAAAAAATTAGAAGACATTATAAGGCGGTGTGTTCTAGAACAAGTTACCACTGAAAGCGATTACCAATGTTTTGTTGGGTATATGCTCTTAAATTTGAATAGCAGGGGACTATTACAGACCACTGCCTAATATGCGTCATGAACTGAGGCTATAGGTAGACAGAATAAAAATAAAATATGGGCAGAAAATCTTTTGTCCCACTAGAAGCCACATAGCAGAAGCAGATAATGCAAGCTTGACACTGATTTCATATAAAGTATTGTAGAGATCTTAGAAGTGAAATTGAGGCCATTGGTAAAGTTGAGACCGTCAAAAAGTAGCTATTACCCAAATAAATTAGTTCAAAAAATTTAATATGATGTATGAAGTAACTTTATTTCACATTACAAAAGTCTGTTCTTGATGCATGAATGAGTGAGGTACTATTTGGTTGTCGTTTCCTTCCTTAGGAATTTTTGCTGGAAATAACTATTTTGCTCTCCAACAAACAGGGGACGCCGGGAATCACTTTAGGTATTTTTTGGTAATAAAAGTTAAATTTAGCAGCTCTGTGATTTAAGCGAATCCACAACATTAGGAATTCTAGGAATCCTATTGAATTAAACTAGAATTAGGTATTTAATAGCCAAGAAAGGAGCTAAAAGATATTGTTTACAATTAGAAAAACATATCTTAATTACAATAATAACACCATTTGTTTAGAAGTGAAAATGCATAACAATACAGATTCGCAATGTATGCCAACGCTGTTCCGCATTTATAGCACTAACATTGAGCTGTTATAGAATTTTGTTATTAGGTATTTATAAAATAAGTTAGCATAAAACTGTAATTAATAGCCACTTATGTAGCAATATAACGTAAACAACAGTAGTGCACCAATCGCACAACATAAAGCTAACATTAAAGAAAAAAATTTGACTTACAACTTCACTGCCAACTCGTACACCTGCCTTTCAAACCTGCAAACTGCTTTGGAACCTAAAGCAGCTTAGCAACTTTTATGTTTGAACCAACAACCGGCCGACTACTAACCACAACATCTCCAGCATATTCATATATATATACATATGTTTATGAATAAGTTTGTATATATAAATATAAACAATTGCCAACTGTTTGTCATCACAAACTGGTTTTGTTTGCGTTGGTTGTTTTTGTTTTGCTAGTGCCAATTCCATTTCGTTTCATTTCAAGACTCATTTTTACTATATTCAGCCAGCAGCCGGCACGTGTCGCACCGGTAATTGCTGGATTTTAGTGTTGTGCGAACCATGCGCCTGAATGTACAAAAAACACCCGTCATGCGGAGAAGCGGATGTTGAAAAAGTTGAATGTATTATTTACACTTATTTAGAATGGTTTGCTTAGGCGTGCTCTTCGCACACTATACACATGCAACAGAAAAAAACATATTTTAAATTTTACGCCTGTAATATGAGATTTCATCTTCCGGTTAATTTGTGTGACAGGTGAACTACAGGAAAACGGAAAACAGAAATTCTCAAACGTAAAGTTTAGAACTTAAATTTTTTTGGTAAATAAGTCTTTCTTTTAAGAAAATAAAAACAAAGAAGATTTTTGGTCCAAACTAAATACACAAGAAGTGAAGAAAACAAACAAAGAGTAATACGTACAAGTAAGGAAAGAAAAATTCTGCGTTTTAATTAAATTAAATAAGCCAACCTCGCTCACTGTTAAAATGATCTAAAACCTTATTTTCGTGTCAGATTTATTGCTTTCGCTGAATTATTTATATTTTTAAATTTTTTGTTTTTTTGCTGAGAATATTTGCTAATAAATTTTTTAAAGTGAAATAATTTTCCAATTCGATGACCACAATATTACATTTAACAAAAGAACAGGCAGGGATTAAGAATATATGTGTGCTAATAAATTTGTCATCTTCTTAATTTTAGCGCTTATGCATGACTGCCTCACAAAATAATTTTGTTCAGCTTCACACGGTGTGGCTACTGGCAATTTACGTCGCGCAAGTTCGTGTCTTAAGTCTTTTGTTCCAAATGGTTGACTTCCATGCGCTGCATTTTCGCACAGCATATTTCTTTGTTCGTTTTTTATTATGTTAAAGTTTTCATTTCACTATTATTTGATGGCAAAATTTGCTTAAATTATTTGGCATTTGTTTTTATATTTCCGCTCAGCCTTTAATCCTTTCTACGGTTGCTTATATTATTTATTTTGTTGATTTTTGGTTTAAGGCTGATTTCTAAGCAGCTCCCGAATTTAATAACTCAATTAAGTTAAACTCCGATAGTGTTAAAGATTTATGCGTTCAGGAAACTGAGTTGCTTTAATTTGATTTTGATTTGGGTTTCCACTAAGGAGAAACAAAATCGTGAAGGACTTAGCGCAAAGGTATACTATATGCAGGCAATCTATAGTTATTTTTTTTTTGAGAATGATAGTATACGTTCACATGGATATCTTTATTCTAAATATTTTACTTAAATGCATACCGCTTGCTTAGAGTGAAAAGTTGCTAAGTCCACTTTTTATGAAATATGAAATCTAGACAAATAAAAATGCATCATTTCGAAAGGTTAAAGGTCCTTGTTTTATGTTTCCTCGTTTATAATCAATGAAAGGAAAATTTTCCAAGTCCAAAAAATGCTCCGAAAATTGGAAAAGGCCAAAATAGTCCAAAATCTTTTAATAAAGATCGAACACCTCAGATAAAATATGGAGTTTTGCTTTGAATTAAACAGGCAAAATATTATATTCAAAGTTTTGCAAAATACTTGAAGAAAATTCCTATAAGAAGTTTTTTCCTCTCAAGTACAGTTTTTAAATTAGGACTTAGCAACTTTTCACTCTCAGCTAGCGATACGTATGTATGTATATAAGCATATGTGTGTGTTTAAGCCACTCTCCAAATCTTCTGCAATTACGTGCTGCGTCATTATTAATCACAAATCAAGTTTTTTTTCATTTCGGTTTTTTAACGCTGATAACTTTTATTATTTTCTTTTTATTCTTTGTCTGATGATTCGACTCGCTGGTTAATTTTATAAAATGCTCCACACCACAGCTGACAAAATGATAAAACTTATACCTACTTAGTGTGCAGATGTAAAGCAACGACCCTAATAGCAGGAAGACACGCTAAAATATTCTCATCGTTCAACGAAGATACGCTTAATGGGAGAAAGTAAATATATTGTACGTACTTACATACATATATAAATATATCTTTGTTTGCTTAGATGTTGAATTTTTTGTTTATTGTAGAGGTTAGTTCTTCAACGCCGTGACGATGACACCAAGAATGACTGATGGCTGCCTATCTAATAAGAATAAATACATATTTACATACTTTATATATACTATATAGAAAGTCGTTTAGTCTATCGGTTAGTTCATATCGCTTTTTGAAAAAATTCTGCACACTTAAATTTAAATTATTTTTTTTAGAAAATCAATTTTTCGGCCGAGTGTCTCCCCGATATCAGCTAGTTCTGCAATTCACTTTCGACTGAATTTCAACCCCTGCCAATTTGTATTGAAAGCGTATTTGATTGAAATTAATTCTGAATTAAATTGCAGAACAAATTTATTGTGTACGTCCTAATGTATCGGGGCAGACATTAATGCCAGCACCTGACATTAAGAAAAAGTGCTATCGCCTTAGAAGTTGGAATCATTCCAAGACGGTTTAGCTGAGAATTGTATGGAAGAAAATATTGGATTTTTGTGAAAGCCTTTCTGATGACTCTTTAATGCAAAGTTTCATCAACTGTGTTTCCGGGATTGGAAAAAGTATGGTTAAAGTAAAATAGTTCGTGCTAAGGGCATCCGATGTGCTATTCCGTACATAAATATATCCTTAGCACTTTATATAACATATGCCTGGAAAAAGTCTAAACGATATTCCCTCGTTTCCTTCTCAAATCTTGGAGAGTAGTGGCAAAGTCGGCGAATTGACGCGACTCCATCTAAAGTTTTCGGAGAGGGTCATAAGTGATAGCGAAAAAATGGCCAAACTAAGTAAAGTTGAGTTGGAAAAACCGGCCCTTAGTGTTTCAACAAGTGAAGCAACCGCACCACCGCTAAAAAAGGAAGGATATATTACTTTAGCAAGTATTTTAATTACAAAAGCATTTTGCTTACTGACTCTTTACCTGATGACAGGATGAGTAATTCATCTCATACTCATTTACCGCGATCAATAAACCCAAGTAACTATACGATCTTATAAAAGATTGTACCTGAGTGGTTTCGTTCTCCAGCTCCATGTTTTCTTCACCAACTTCAGATGAAAGAATCTACACGACAGGGAGTCACTCTGTCTGAAACCTCGTCTTATGTCAAACGGATTGCAGAGGTCATTTCATTTCTGTTGGAGCTGATGGTGACTAACGTTATTTTACACATCCGTACTAGTTTCGCAGGAATACCAAATTTAGAAATCGCAGCGTTAAGGGTACTCTGTTTCGTGATGTCGAAATCGAAGTGTGTGAATACCTCGCCTATGAAGAATTAACCAGTTCTAAAACCACGCTCATATGACCCAATAAATTTCTAGAGGGGGATATATTTATGGGCGATTAAAAATTTCCCATAATACGCCAAATTAGATTGATGATATCGCAATGCCGCATATATTTTTTGCCTTTGTCATCGCATTTCTTGGATGGCGGTGTCGCCAACCTTGAAGTGTAATTCTGGCTAAGGTAGTTAAAGGTCTTTCGTAAGTCTTTCGTATTGAAAGACATTTTTTATTCTAGCGCAAAAGTCTTAGCAAACAAGCTCTCTCATTCACCACTCGAGGTCAAAAGCTAAGCTAGAGAGAAGGCACTTGCATATCATTTAGTTCGCATCGCTCCAACAGTCGCAATGGCCGGGTGATAAAAGCGCTGGTGTGCCTTTCAAGAGATCTCGGTCCGAAACCTAGGTCATAGATTTTTTGCTAACATTTGTTTTGTACCAAAACTGTATGAAAAAGAAAAAAATATGTTTTTTCGTTTAAATTTTTGGAAAGTTTATTTATTTTTATGAAATTTTCTTGTTTTAAAAAGAAAAATATATATTTTTTTTAATTTCAAAAAATTTAAAGAACGTAATTTATTTATTTTCTTTTTGGGTTTGGATTTGTTCTTTAAAAAAGGAAAATGTATATTTTATTTAATTTATTTCTAAGGATCTTGTTATTTAACTGTATTTACTTTTTTAATTTCATTTCTTTTAAATTAAGATTTAAAAACAATGTGTTTTTTAGTTTCATTTAATTTTTAAGTACTATTTTTTCTGTTTTGATTAAAGGTTTTTTTTTATAATTTCTTTTATTTTTAGATTTATAGCCCAATCCTGTATCGGTGAAAAACATTTCTTTTACTGAAATTTTTAAACTTTTTCATGTATTTTTCCATAACAGAATGGAGCCGTTATTGCTTTAAAAAGAAAAAAAATACATATATATGTATATATATATATTTTAGTTTAAGTTTTTTTAAACATTTTTTTTTTTTGCTTTATTTTAATTTTTTCTTTTATTTTTTAGTTTTTGTTGTTCGTTTTTTATATATTTTATATATTTTTGAATTGAATTGAATTTTCTTTAAATGGTCTTACGAAAGTCTTTTTATACCCGAGCGCACTTGTGCACAAGGGTATTATAACTTTGTTCACATAACGGTTGTTTGTAACAGGCAAAACGAATCGAGATAGATATAGACAAATGTATACATAAATAATCAGAATGAAAAGAGAAATCGATTAAGCGGTGACTGTCTGTCCGTCCGTCCGTCCATCCGTCCGTCCGTCTGTGCACACGATAACTCGAGTAAAAATTGAGATATCTTAACGAAACTTCGTACATGCACTTCTATTGGGCGTGGGACGGATGGTATTGAAAATGGGCGAAATCGGACAATAACCACGCCTACCTCCCATATAACGGTAATTTTCAGAAATACGAAAACTGCGATATTTTAGTAACTACTGAAGATAATTCACTCAAAATTGACATTTAGAATAACTTTTAGACGAGAAATAAGAATATTAAAAATTTTTGGAAAATGGGCGTAGCCACGCCCACTTATAGTTACATGTGTATATTTTAGAAACCGCTGCACCAATTTCTTCCAAACTTGGCACAGTTGTTGACCCTGGTACAGCACCAAATGGCCGAAAATTTTTAAAATCGGACAATAATCACGCCCACATCCCATGTAATGGTAATTTCGAGAAATACGAAATCCTCGATAAATCAGTAAATATTAAAGCTAATTTATTCAAAATTGATGGTTGCAAAAATTTTTTACCAAGAAATACGCTTATGGTACAATTTTGGAAAATGGGCGTGGCACCGCCCACTTATGATCACATATATGTATCTCGCTAACCGTTCTAGCAATTTGAACCAAACTCGGTATGGTTATTGTGCTTGCCACATAAAAGCAAACCGTTGAAAATTATTGAAATCGGACTAAAATTACGGCCGCTTTTCATATAACGGTAAATTTCAGAAATGCTTGAAATTTCAATATTTCGAAATTTAAGGATGCTAGTTTACTTAATATTTATACACCCGCTTATCATGTGGAAAACATATATTTAATGCTTGCGCCGGGTATTTAATGTTCGACTCCGCCCGAACTTAGACTTTCTTACTTGTTTCTAATGAGTTTAAATGCAGTTACCGGAATTGTCCAGTTAATTTCTCATTTTTAAAGTCCCAGATTCCACATCTATGCCTTCGATTTCGCTCGAGGATTATACCATAGTCTTCGGTAGAACATAAACCAGGCAGTGATACCTTCCCCATTATTGGCCCGAACATTCATAACCTCAAAATATAATCCTTTGAAAGTTCCCAGTGGGAATTAGGAGCACGTAATAATACCTTATTAGCAACTTACTCTTCACCTGGCAGTCATTACCATTTCCCTGCTGAACGTCCCTTACTTTTACAAAGGCATGGCCGCCTTATGTAAGTAGGAATTTAGAATGTACATTTGGTATCAGACATACTTCTGAGACGCTTTACACAGTAAGTTACGTGTAATGCAGAACAGTCGCTCGGAGTAGTTCGGTGCTTGGAAATAACTTCGGCTGCACGTTATTTTGCAACTGACAACGTAATGTGTCTTCGGAGGTGTTCATTTTGCCCTTTACTAGTAGATGACATTGGCCATGATGACAATTTTGGTACTAAAAACTGAAAGAAAACATGGCTTACCTCGCAAGGAGCTTACCTATTTTCCCAGTGGGTTTTTCGTAAACGTTGTCAGAAGAAGGCAGTCTCATCTGAGGAAGAGTTGTATTATTTATTTGTTTTTAGGTATCGGGTAATCGGCGCAACCAAAAACTGGGGCTATTTTTGAAGACACATTTAAGCCTTGAACGGAAAAGGTCGCTATAGCGCCACTAAAGCTGCTACCTTGACCCAACATTCCACATGGTTTAGTAGTTACCGCAACTCAAACAGGGATTGCTGACGTTGCTGTGAATGCGTGAACGCGTGAACGCGAATGCAAGAGTGGGAATTGAGAACAGTCGAGCAGCTGTAACTCCATCACCAGAAGCCGCAACATGCCGCATTGCACTTTTTGGACATACATATGTTTGTACCCACTTAGAATTTTCGCACAACTTCAAGGCACAATGAATAGTGTCCGCCAACAACAAATCAACTGACCTCGTTGTCACTTCTTAAGTAAACATTTACGTCTAATTGCTTTGGCATAAATCTTTTATCGACACACCATTTTTTAATAAAGTACATATACAAATATTTTTACAGGTATATACATACACAAGGGGCAAATTTACTATACTTACATAGTATGTATGTGTTAGTTTACATATAAACACATTTCCTTATGGCAGTTGCAACTAAATTGGCTAATAAAAAATCATTTTAAAACAAATTTCAACACCACAGAGTCAAATAACAAATTAATCATACCGACAAGCGATTGCCATTACAGCAAAAAAAAATATCGAATTTGGCGGCGAAAAATGCTAAGCCAATGAAAATAGAAACATAAACGACTAGAAAAAAATTTTGGAGAATAAAAAATCGAAGGTGCAAATGGTGCAACGATTTATCTTCAAATGCGGACAGCGAACATACGTCATTTGCAAAAATAATTAAACATTGAAGCAGTGGAGCAAAACGGCAAAAGACGGTGCATAGCGGAGTGAAGTGGGCTGGCAGCGGGACGGCAGTACAGCATGCGGAGACACATTTGTACGTACGTTTCTATTTAAGTGCAAATATAAATCTGTGCATATGAAATAATATAAATGAAAATGTCAATTTGACTCCACAATAACAAAAGCAACACTAAAAGAAAATATTGAATTCGCAAGTAGCAATGGTCAACCCGTTGCCGCTAGTACTCGTAATCAAAACAAAAATACTACGCAAATTAAAAAAAGTGTAGAAAAACAAAAAAGTTAAAAACAAATCATTAAACATACAAGCAACAAACAGGCCAACAAACCAATCGGTTTGTTATCAACATACATAGATACTTGTATGTTAGGGTGCCTCACCAAAAACAATTACTGTTTCAACCAGAATTATAAAATTTTATTTTAAGACTTCCGCCAAAAAAATTTCGAAAAAATATTTGGATTTTTCGTTGGCTGACCCGGCCTGAAAATAGCCCAAAAGTATATTTATTTTGATTCCCTTGATACAATTCTTAAACATTTTTATTTAGACTTTTTAAGCTTACAAATATTTTTAAGACAAATTTTATTCACAAAAAAAAAAATTCGATTTTTGAGGATTTTTTTTCAAAAAATCATGCATGCAGAGCTAAAATTTTCTCAATTATTTTGACGAAAGCCTTAAAGTATAATAGATTTCTTAATTTCGATGAAAAAACAGTATCGAAATTTTTCGCATGTAAAGTGATGCGCCCTAATGTACATACCTATGTATATGCATATATTTGTTTGAGTGCCCAATTCGGCATATGAATAAGTATTTGCGAACATTCGCATGAGACGAACACTCGATATGCAAATGCACCTGCACCGATCGCCTTCGCTGCGCAGTTGCATTGCAGTGCGCTGCGCGCTGGTGTAGTGTAGTGTGGTGAAGTGACCGAGCGGTGGTGCGCATAGCATGGCGTGGTCGGGTGGGCAACGTGCCACTGTGATTGCTGTTGCCGCCGCGGCTGTCAATACATATGTTGCATTCGCATTTGCATTTGCGCCAATCAAGTTTTGCACTTAAACACTATTTTTGTTGTTTGCCTCGTTGTCGTTGCTGTTGCTGTTGCTGTTCCTGTTGTTGTTGTTATTGTCTTTTGCAGTGGCATTTCGCTCACTGGACTTTGGCTACGGGCGAGCACGTCAGAGTACGCGCGCGCAGTAAAGTGTGGCTACTTTGTTTGCCGACGTTTGGCGGCGTGTGGGCTCACTTCTACTACCACTTACATACGTGCACACACACATTTGTGCATACATACATACAGTGACGAACAAAAGTATTGGCACAGTGAATTTTTCGCCATATATGCAAAGTTTTTTACTGTAATTTATTTTCGATAATTTTTTATAAAAATATAGTTCATTTTACACCAGAAAACGTAATAATAAAATCTCTAAACTTTGTGCAAAACTCAGGAATATACTTTAAATTTGCACACTGATTTGCAACTTTTTATTCAGATTTTTTAGAAAAATTCAAGGTATGCAGTTTTATAGCCCTTTCAAATTTAGTATAACAAAGTGCAGGTTTAAAGTTGCTAGAAAATCGCGTTGATTTTTGGCAATTTTTTTAGTGGAAGGTGTTGCTCATTTTCTCCATACAAAAAATAATTGTCGAATTACTTTGTATGGAAGAACTTGCGTGAAAAAAAGTACCAAACATCAGTGCGATTTTCTAGCGACTTCAAACTTGCACTTTGTTGTTCTAAATTTGAATGGGCTATAAAACTGCATACTTAGAATTTTTCTCAAAAATCTGAATAAAAAGTTGCAAATAAGTGTGCAAATTTAATGAATTTTCCTCAGTTTTGCACAAAGTTTAGAGATTTTATTATTATGTTTTCTGGTGTAGAATGAACAATATTTTTACAAAAAATTATCGAAAATAAATTAGAATAAAGAACTTTGCATATATTGCGAAAAATTCACTGTGCCAATACTTCTGTTCGGCACTGTACATATATAATTTAGCTCCTCAATCTCACTTGCAGTTGACTATATTTAATATGCACTGTGTGTAGGAAATAAAAATGCCTCCATCTGACATTTAGGTAAATTTAATGAGTGTAGTTTTGATTTATGACAATTTGATTTTTGCGATTGAAAATATTTTTTTGTTTGCCATTTAAAATTGATTGAAAATTGATTTGTGTTGAGTTGGGGGAAAGAATTATAGAAAATGTATTCGCTACTTCAGTGAGTACAAAACTTGGTGAGAGTTTAAAGTGTCTACTTGCAGTTGAGAGTCTCTTTATAATATATATTTTTTCCGTTTGGCGCGATTTTAGTTGTAGAAGTACGTTAAAACCGTTTTAGTTAGGTCTTGAAGACCACAAACTCCACTCTAAGCAGATGTTGGGAACAAGTACATTTAAAAAGGAATGATTACCTTTGTGGGATATTTTCTCTGCATTAGTTGTGTTGGTGTTGCTGCTCTTAGCCCATACCAAGGATATTTTATTTGAATGAAAAAAAAATGCAAACTTTCACAGGGGAAAAATTAAAAAATTAAAGATTTGTTTTAAATTATTGGGATTTGTGTTAAAGCGGGTCTTTTACAAAAATATTAAGCTGTCAGCGAAGAAGATTTATTGATTAACAACGTTTCAAATGGTCAAATGAAATTGCGTAATAATTAATTTTTTTTTAATGAAATATTTATGACTAGGAACGAATGTTACTCATACGCCTTGTACGAGCTATTAATGAAATCATTTTGAGCCATAACCGCCAAAATAACGTAAGCGAATTTTTTTTTCAAAATTTTCATTTTGATGCAGAAATATTTCTAGAGCACCTATGTAGATCCATTTCTGCATCAAAAAGAAAATTTTGAAAAAATGGCGCTAAGGTTATTTTGGCAGTTACGGCTAGATATGTATATTAGTGTGGAAATTTTGACGCATTTTTATTTGACCATTTGCAACTTTATTTACCAGTCAGTTTTATTCTTTGGCAGCTTGATGTTTTTGTAAAAGAACAGGCTTTAGCACTAAACAATTTACAAAAAACTTTTATTTTTAAATTTTTTCGCTGTTAAATTTCGTATTTTTTTTTTATTCATAATACAAACTTAAGGGGCCGTTTTGCAGCTCACGAGAAAAACGAAAAATAAATTTTACTCTTTTAAAATATCTACGATATCTACTTAAAATTAATCTTGTTTTGACAAAAAAAAAAAAAATATGTTACAATTATTATTTATTTTTTATTTTTTTAAGATTATGAAACACTAATTTATAGACGTTACTGAGAATAAACTACACCGCTTTTCAAGGAAAGTTATTAAGAGGTTTGTCAATATTTGGTCACATTTTATGAGGCTGCCTCAAAAAAACGCATGATTTAGAATTAAAATGTACAAAAATCACATTAGATTTCACTAACCGCTCACACCAAAAAAAAAAAAGAAATTGTTTAACGAAAATGTTTCAAGTATTTTATCTGCTAACATATACGTTAACCGCTAATTTTTGTTTGGGTTGTGCTAATTATCGTAGTGGTGGATTATTTTTGTATTACATATCTATGCAAAAATTACCGAATTCAAAAAGTAATTTAAGCTAATTTTGTCTACCTAGACAGTTGAAATATCATACTGTGCATTGGAGGCATTCTGTAATATTCATAAATTTGTTTACATGAGCGCAATTAAAAAACAGGACTTCCTGAGCAAGCGTGAACGGGATCCAAAATCACTCACGCTCCCATCTCTAATACATATGTATGTACTTATGTATACGCCACATAAAAGTCGTATGCAGTTGATGCCAATTTGATTTGTTGTATTATGACGTTATTTCAGCAAACGAGTGATATGCACTTATGTAAGTATGTACATATATAAACGTAGTACAATTTCGCCAACAAAGCAATTACAAAAATTGCATTTGACAACCGCGCGCTTGGTGTTGCCCAAAAATGGAGCTGGCAATGCGTACTAGTCTCTAGTGACGCGCAAGGCATAAATGGGCGAAGTTTCTCAAAAAAGTAATTGAAAATCAGTACTAAAAGGCTACATTCTATACAAAAAAAAAATATATATATATGTATGTATATAGCAAAAACACATCCGAGTTGTGTTTTTTTTTTGTAGAGAACACTGATTCAGATTTACCAGTTCTGGCCAAGAGGGTGCGAACGGTAATAAAAAGCCAGCGTGGTCAAAGTGATTGAATTAAATTTATAGCGAAATCGAAAATAAATAATAAATTTATTTTAATTTCTAATAAAATAAATATTTTTTTGTTTTGCTACATTCGACCAAGAAAACTAACTGCGACCCTTTTAAAATTTTGGTGAGCAGGAGAGCAGACGTGTTACTAATCAACATTAACTCTTAGTGGACAGCGAAGTTCCTGGCACCACCTTTATGAAACGTAAGGGATCCTCGTGCAATGAAGAACTAGATGCTGAATGCAAAACTGTCATGAGGCTTTCGACAGGACCAAAAGATCATATTAGTGCGAAGAGCAGAAAGCTTCCCTCATTGACTGTAACAAAATTATTAGTCGTTCAAAGGGAGAATCGTGAGGACAGAAATTCGAGTCAATAGAGACGCTGGGTGAAGCCTCCACTCTCCGAAAAGTTTTATCAATGCTGTGTCCTGTAATGGAATAGGTATCCTAAGGAGGTAGGATGGCACCTTAGCAAGCAATAAAAGAGAGACACTTGAATAACCTGCTACATGTGCATTTCCAAGGCTCGTTGGTAGAACAGGATCAGATGACTACTGTTTCGTCGGAACAAAGGCCCGTTGGAGTGAGGAGTCGTAACACTAGTTCTATCTTCGAAAAGGAAAAAGTGCGAAGTGGAAGATATTTTAAAGATCCCTAATTCAAAAATATTGTTTATAGGGTTGCCACCTATTTTGAATAGCATGTTTAGAAAAAAAGGTTAAATATTACTATTCATGGGAACCAAGAGAACGTTCTTAAACAATGCTTTCCTTATATACAAATTGTTATCGCCTAGGATAATAGAGTAAGGTTGCCACTTATTTTCGATTCTACACAATTTATCTAAAGCATCGTAATATAAATAGCAAATGAAATATATTGTTGAGAACTTTAGTCAGAAAATATTTTCCAGCAGGGTTGCCACTCTCCTATGTAATACAAATTTGTATTTTATAAATTTCAATCTATATTTTTTTATGTATACACAGCACATATACGCTCAAGGTATGTACCATTCATTCTAGCGTATTTCGGAATAGGGTTACCACCTTAATTTTAGAGTAAGAAATTTACTTACTTAATTAACTATTGATAAATTCATTTTTAGGTATTGAAAAGTCAAGTAAGACAAAATTCGAAATATTATTTAGTTCATTATTAGCGCGGGTTATAGGGGCATTGTGTGCGTAATCAGTTTTACTATTAATATTAGTTCGTTATAAAAAACTTCACCACTAATAACACTAAAAATAAAAAACAACGAAATCACCATTCGTCTAGTCACTAATGACTTTAAGCCTATTAAGAGTAAGCGCACATTGCATGAACGAAAAGTTTCAGCAAAATTTAAAGAGCGTAATTCAAACTTTTTGAACTCGTTCAATTCTATTTATGGCAGTACTAAAGTGCGTCCTCAAAATTACCGCTTTATATTCCAAATTAGAGTGAAGTATAAGGGCCGTATACAATGATTTGAGCGTATAGCGATTATGTTATGTTATGTTGTTCAAAGTATTTCACCTCAACTTAGTTCACCTCATTTCAACTCAACTCGCCTTAACCCACATCCACTGCTCTCAATCCAACTTATCTAAACTCACCTCACTTGATTTAACTTTACTTCAGTTTACTTCACCTTAACTCAACTCACTTTAATTCACCAGCTCCCCTTACTTTTAGTGGTTGAATTTCAACTGCGGCACGAACTGCTGGTTATTATTAATGGTCAAAGCCTAAGTGTAAGAATTTCGACTGCCAACTACTTTTAGGATTCATTTGGGAAGCCGAGGGTGTCATGGGCATACAGGGTTAGTGACTCTCTTTAGATTTACAGAAGACCTTCCAGGTCGCAATGGTTTTTATTCTGATATAAGTACCTGTGCTTTTGTCTATCTATCTGCTGCCAGCGAATTTTGTTTGCATTTTGTTTTATTGGAAGCTTATTGGTATGACTGAAAATATGTTGAATGAGCTCAATATTTTGCATAAAATCTAAGAAATTGTGAAGGTTCAAAAATATAAAAAATTTTCAAATCGAGCTAAAAATTAGTGGTTCTTTTTATGTATTTAGCATCAATTCATTTTTAAAAGATACTACCTACATACATCTGCTGACATTTCAATACAGCCATTACAATGTATTTATAGATTGCAATAAATGCAAATTCAACAAAAACAAAAAAGTATGCTGGAAAACGAACAAATGTTATTGCTACTGATTAACACCATCGCAACTCAAATCATTGCCACGAGCCACAATCCGGGGGCCTTCCGTCTACACAGCAAAGCAAAAAAAAAAAAAAAATGGAACAAAAGTGCACTTGGCTCGCACCAATCAGCCAACGACAACATTCAAGTTGTTATTGTAAAATATGCTTATGAACGAACTGAAATTTACAGCAAACGAAATCTTTGTAAAATACTTTCTACCCTGGCGCGTTTGTTAGCTCGCGCCAAAATCAAATTTCACTTAGTTAGAGGAGTGTAAAATCGTTTGCGCTACAAAAAAGGGGGGCAATCAGATTGGTTGCCAACAATCGATTCGAGTATTTGGGTGAATTTTCATAGACTTCAGCAATCTTTACGCCCATTTATCTGAGTGTGCAACAGGCAAAACT
>NW_023458558.1:4089710-4091128 GCF_013731165.1 Rhagoletis pomonella
TACCTTGCCCTAAAGTTTGGCACGTTACTTCTGGGACACCCTGTATACGTATTGTATTGTATTGTATACGATATGTGGTGGCGTCCGTTGAACATTTTTCTGTAAACCAGTGTTATTTTTCGGCTGCTGTTTTTTTTTAGTGCCTTCTTTTGCCTTTTTTAACCGACTTCCAAAAAAGGAGGAGGTTATCAGTTCGTCGGAATATTTTTTTTATTTTTTTTTTTATGTATGTTACCGCATAACTTTGGACCACGTCAACCGATTTCGATAATTCGGAAAGGTAGTGTCTCAGAGGTGGTCCCATACTAATCTGGTTGAGATCCGATCAGTGGATCATGAGATATATATATATATTTTTTTTTTTTATATGAGAGTTGAAGTGGGTTTTTTTTTTGCTAAAAATTACTTGTTGCTATTTCTAGTGCTTTTTCCTGCCTATTTCGTTATTTTATTTTGCCCTTCTTATAGGTTTTTAGGTCCTAAAAATCCGTTCCCTTGTAATCACAGACGGCATTTACATCGTTCGCTTCTACACCAGGACCGTCAGAACATCACTCAACGTCGCGAGAGAAAAGGAGAGTCAGCCTAGCGGGTTTTTCGTCATACTCTTTAGTCTACAGCATTTACGTACTAAACATAATATCAAAATTTTCTACGACATTTTGGCATGGGTCGAGCTTTATACAATTTATAATGCGTATGATTTCATTCTTTAGCTCTGTAATCGTCTCGTGCTTTTTATATAGACCCCCCTTTTCACGTAACCTCAAATTTCGAGCTTTTTTAAAAACTCAAAAAAATCAACCGTAATTTTTAGTTATTTGAAACTTGTATTTTATTCTACTAGAATTCAATGGGCTACAAAACTGCATACCCAGAATCTGTTTAAAGACTCGAAATTTTTACGGAAGCTTGTTGAAATTATTTATTTTTTTTATTTTTAATTGCATAAATTTTTGAGGCAATGTCACTCGATGGGTACATTTGTACAGATTTTTGCATTTTTATATTAGGCTATTGGTGCCAAATAAAAAAAATTGGGACAATTGGCCTTTGTATTAATCCGGATGTTGTTAAAGAATGAAATATAAAAAACTAACTAAAATTAAATAACAACAAAAATTATATTTTAAAACTTGTCAAAATTTGGTGCGGCCTTAATTTTTTCGACTACTGTACATAAGTTGACCAAGATTACTCGGCCGTGCAATCATAGCAGCACAATACCACTAATATTTGACTTACAAACAAAATACGGGCAGGAATTTCCAAATTTCGACCATGTTTGTGTAAAATATTTTATTTTTATCAGTATTTTTCTATTAACCAAACTATGTTGAAATAAAAGTTAAAATAAAAAAGTATTTTGTGAGATAAAGAAAGATACATAAAAAGATAAAATATTCCGACGAACCGAT
>NW_023458558.1:4091228-4099037 GCF_013731165.1 Rhagoletis pomonella
ATCGGTTCGTCGGAATATTTTATCTTTTTATGTATCTTTCTTTATCTGACAAAATACTTTTTTATTTTAACTTTTGTTTTCAACATAGTTTGATTAATAGAAAAATACTGATAAAAATAAAATATTTCACACAAACATGGTCGAAATTTGGAAATTGCTGCCCGTATTTTGTTTGTAAGTCAAATATTAGTGGTATTGTGCTGCTGTGATTACACGGCCGAGTAATCTTGGTCAACTTATGTACAGTAGTCGAAAAAATTAAAGCCGCACCAAATTTTGACAAGTTTTAAAATATCATTTTTGTTGTTATTTAATTTTAGTTAGGTTTTTATATTTCATTCTTTAACAACATCCGGATTAATACAAAGGCCAATTGTCCCAATTTTTTTTTATTTGGTACCAATAGCCTAATATAAAAATGCAAAAATCTGTACAAATGTACCAATCGAGTGACACTGCCTTAAAAATTTATGCAATTAAAAAAAATAAATAAATAATTTCAACAAGCTTCCGTAAAAGTTTCGAGTCTTCAAATAGATTCTGAGTAAGCAGTTTTGGAGCCCATTGAATTCTAGTAGAATAAAATACAAGTTTCAAATGGCTAAAAATTACGGTTGATTTTTTAGTATTTTTAAAAAAGCTCGAAATTTGAGGTTACGTCAAAAGTAGGGTCTATGTAAAAAGCACGAGACTATTGCAGAGCTAAAGAATGAAATCATACGCATTCTAAATTGTATAAAGCCCGACCGATGCCAAAAGGTCGTAGAAAATTTTGATATCATGTTTAGTACGTATGTAAATGCCGCAGACTAAAGAGTATGATGGAAAAAACCGCTAGGCTGACTCTCCTTTTCTCTCGCGACGTCGAGTGATGTTCTGACGGTCCTGGTGTTGAAGCGAACGATGTAGATGCCATCGGGTTGCTGGCTAAGGTACCACCTTTGTTAAATATCATTACCAGGAAACGGATTTTTAGAACCTAGAAACCTATAAAAAGGGCAAAATTAAATAACGAAATTGGCTGGGAAAGGCAAAAGAAAATAGCGAAGTAGGCAGGAAAAAAGAACTAGAAATAGCGAAAAAGGCACTAAAAGACAAGAATTGAAAAATAGCACTGGTTTTCAGGAAAATTATCAACGGCCACTACATATCCAATTCCTATATAGAATTGCTCGCCTATTCCGAAAATCGAGTTATTTTTTTTTCTATGGATAAATTTAGTGATATTTCAGGTGTACATGGCGTATGAGTAAAATTTTTTCCTGCTCATTTTTCATACAAAAAATCTTCGTGCATTTTCATATGACCACTTATTACTTCTTTATTTATTCATCGATTTTCTTCATTATCAACTTGATATTTTTTGTAATAGAACAGGCTTTAACACAGCCTTGAATGTGGTAAACGTGCGCTAGACGTGAGTTGATACAAGTGCCGCCCAATTTAAATATGGAACGTTTCAAACTTTTATATTATCAGGAATAAGGGCTTCTTTCTCGCTATAATCAGTTTTTTAAAGGTACAATAGGCAAAAAAGGGCAAATATCTTAAAAATGTCAAAAAAGGGCAACAACAAACGTATATATGTATTTGGAATCAGGGAAAGCTAAATCGTGGACAGTCTTAATCGAATATACTCCATATCTTTACAGAAAAAAAGGCAATTTCCATAAAACCCGTTCCCTGGTGAATACCAATTATAAGTAGCCTTAGACTTACAGCTTACAGCTTGGTGAACGATTAATGCCTCTATGCAATATCGAAAATGGAACCCTCCAAATCTAGTGCTAAATCCAGTGCTAAATTTTTTAGGTGTTAACGCTGGTTTGCCTTAATGACGACTACAACTACAATGAAAACTCTAATGGAAAAGGGTTATTATCCTCAGTGTCCTCCAAATCCAACTCAACTGCTCCTTAAAGATTAAAATGCAAATTTTGATGATTCGTTCTTAAGAACAAACAAGTAAGAAAGACTAAGTTCGGGCGGAGCCGAACATTAAATACCCGCCGCAAGTATTAAATATATGTTTTTTCACCTTTCCGAAACCTTCCGCTACATGGTAAGCCGGGGTGTATCAATTTTGAGCAAATTAGCGTACTTAAATTTCGAAATATTGCAGTTTCAAGCATTTCTGAAATTTACCGTTATATAAAAAGTGGCCGTAATTTTAGTCCGATTTCAATAACTTTCAACGTTTTGCTTTTATGTGCCAAGCACAATAACCATACCGAGTTTGGTACAAATTGGTAGAACAGTTACCGATATACATATATGTGATCATAAGTGGGCGGTCCCCCGCCCATTTTCCAAAATTTTACCATAAACGTATTTCTTGGTAAATAATTGTTGCAAGCATCAATTTTGAATAAATTAGCTTCAATATTTAATGATTTATCAAAGATTTTGTATTTCTCTAAATTACCGTTATATGGGATGTGGGCGTGGTTATTGTCCGCTTTTTTAAATTTTCGGCCATTTAGTATGCTGTACCAAGGCCAACAACTGTGCCAAGTTTGGAATAAATTGCTGCAGCGGTTACCAAGATATACACATGTAACCATAAGTAGGCGTGGCTACGCCCATTTTCCAAAAATGTATAATATTCTTATTTTTGACCTCAAAATTGTTGTAAATATCAATTTTGAGTGAATAATCTTCAGTAGTTACTAAAATATCGCAGTTTTCGTATTTCCGAAAATTACCGTTATATGGGAAATGGGCGTGGTTATTGTCCGATTTTTTAAATTTTCAGCCATATAGTATGCTGTACCAAGGCCAACAACTGTGCCAAGTTTGGAAGAAATTGGAGCAGCGGTTACCAAGATATACACATGTAACCATAAGTGGGCGTGGCTACGCCCATTTTCCAAATTATATTCTTATTTTCCTTCTGAAAATTATTGTAGATATCAATTTTGAGTGACATGGCTTAGTCGATTTCTCTTTTCATTCTGATCATTTATGTATATATTTGTCTATATCTATCTCTATTCGTTTTAGCTGTTACAAACAACCGTTATGTGAACAAAATTAATATACCCCTTGTGCACAAGTGTGCTTGGGTATAAAAATTATACTCATATAAAGACAAAAGTAGTCGCACTCTACCCCCAACAACAAAACATATACCGCAGCATTCATGCACTTTGGATACCAACGATGGTGAAAGGCTTAATACAACCATCTTCAGAAGCCAAACACCAACATAGCATCAACTAGCGCACATTTGTAGTTTCGTCTTTTCACTCTGTGGATATTCTGCTGCAGAAATGTCCTTTAGCAATTCTGACAATTTCACTCTATTTATATTTACATATAGTCACGCTGATGTGGCAACGTCGAATTTTTTTTATTTTGCCCTATGCAGTTTAACTTTTTATTTTTGGTGCTTCGGGCTTTGCCTACAACAACCATTTTGGACTTTGGCGCGCAATTGATGGCGAAAGTTGTATACCTCTTCTTTTCGGAGATACCTTCTGGCATCAAGTGGGCATTTTTTCTACACTTTCTTGGAGTCCTCAGTGGCACTCGTTATTGGTTGTGTTAGTATCCGCTGTCGCATTCCGCTCGCTAGCCTAAATATAGGCAACAAAAAATAACGGGTGATTTTTTTGAGGTTAGGATTTTCATGCATTAGTATTTGACAGATCACGTGGGATTTCAGACATGGTGTCAAAGAGAAAGATGCTCAGTATGCTTTGAAATTTCATCATGAATAGACTTACTAACGAGCAACGCTTGCAAATCATTGAATTTTATTACCAAAATCAGTGTTCGGTTCGAAATGTGTTTCGCGCTTTACGTCCGATTTATGGTCTATGGCGATGAGGCTCATTTCTGGTTGAATGGCTTCGTAAATAAGCAAAATTGCCGCATTTGGAGTGAAGAGCAACCAGAAGCCGTTCAAGAACTGCCCATGCATCCCGAAAAATGCACTGTTTGGTGTGGTTTGTACGCTGGTGGAATCATTGGACCGTATTTTTTCAAAGATGCTGTTGGACGCAACGTTACGGTGAATGGCGATCGCTATCGTTCGATGCTAACAAACTTTTTGTTGCCAAAAATGGAAGAACTGAACTTGGTTGACATGTGGTTTCAACAAGATGGCGCTACATGCCACACAGCTCGCGATTCTATGGCCATTTTGAGGGAAAACTTCGGAGAACAATTCATCTCAAGAAATGGACCGGTAAGTTGGCCACCAAGATCATGCGATTTGACGCCTTTAGACTATTTTTTGTGGGGCTACGTCAAGTCTAAAGTCTACAGAAATAAGCCAGCAACTATTCCAGCTTTGGAAGACAACATTTCCGAAGAAATTCGGGCTATTCCGGCCGAAATGCTCGAAAAAGTTGCCCAAAATTGGACTTTCCGAATGGACCACCTAAGACGCAGCCGCGGTCAACATTTAAATGAAATTATCTTCAAAAAGTAAATGTCATGGACCAATCTAACGTTTCAAATAAAGAACCGATGAGATTTTGCAAATTTTATGCGTTTTTTTTTAAAAAAAAGTTATCAAGCTCTTAAAAAATCACCCGTTAAATAAAAACAAAAACACGCCAAACATGCGGAAGCTGAAGCAAAATATAAATGTGCCCAAGTACATTAAGATAGGTCGTCAATATCTATATCACATTTCGCTATGAGTAATTATTTCACATTAAAACAAGCATATATCGAGAAAGAAAAATCGAATGGCAACAAATGAAAAGAAATTTTAAATGAAAGAGTACAAAATGATGTAAGTAGAAAGAAGTAAAATAAAATTGTATTCTCTAATATAACATCAAATATCGCCAAAAATCATGTTTTTGGCATCTTGAGGCTAGGAAATCTATAAGAAATGATGTATTTTACTTAGCTGGGAAAAAAAGTCAAATTTGTCGATGTATATTTACGCTAGAGATAATGGAGAAGGTAGACAGCTTTCGAGACACTTTTTCCTAAAATCTGAGATCGCGAGCGCTGCCAGACATTTTTTTAATTCTGAAAATTTTTATTTTACCGAATTGGTTGAACTACTCTTCTGGCGTTGAACGTCAAATTCGTCTCAAAGAACTCTCAGGGACGGCAAAAAATTAACAAGAGTTAGAGCGTAGGGCCGCAAATTCCTACTGCTAATTTTTTTCAGTCCGTGTTCTTACTATTTCCGAAATATCCATACAAAATGTGGTATTTTAAACTATACCTATAAAAAAAAAACACTACTAAATATTAGAGTTAATTTCATACCAAATTATTTTTCTTCATTTTTATATCGAAATGAAAGTTTTGATATGATACAAAAACGCCGGGACACGCGAACTTAATTTTTGATCGTAGATTACGGATCAGTATACCGTTTTTCCATATTTTCATTTTTATGAAAAAATAAAATTCAAACTTTAACTAGGAAAAAAATTTAAAAAAATAGCAAAATTTTTGTAGTTTTTTATTTCTATTAAAGCCTGCTCTGTTGGCGAAAATTCAAGCTACTAACAGTGAAAATCGGTGGATAAGTAAACCACTTTTGAATGGTCAAATGAAAATGTGAAATAGTTTTTTGTATGAAATACTACATACTAGAAGCCGGAAATAATGTTACTCATACGCCACATCGTACATACATAGGTATACTCGTACATATGCACTAGAGATGTGCGCGTCACGCAATCACGTCACGCACAGTCACGCAAACAGAAATAAAATTTGGTCACGCTCACGCGTGAGTCCGATAGAATACCTATCCATGTATAATATTGGTATGGCAAGATTTTTCTTTAAGGCGACAAACCCCTAGAAATGGGCGTGGCAATTGTAGGACTAAAGTTAGCAAAAAGCAGATTTTATTGCGGATTTCGGCAGAATATCACTTCATTAACAACATTTGTTCCATAACTTTTTCAGTCAAAGAACATTTTAGAAATGGGCGTGGCTATATTAAAATCAAAGATCAAAAATTAAGACTTTATTGTGGATTTTGCCAGAATATCTATATGGGTTGAAAAAGTTGTTGTAACTTTAATTCTATAATTGCCACGCCAATTTCTAGGGGTTTGTTGCCTTACAGAAAAATCTTGCCATACAAATACACCTGGATAGGTAATCTATCGGAATTCGCAATAAAATTAAAATTTTTGCAAACACCCGATGTTTAACAGCTTACAAAATATATCTCAACATAAGTTTTCGAAAACAAATAACCAAAAATGTTTGATTCTAATAAAAAAAGCCATCTCTTAAAAAAAATTATTTTAAAAATAGTTCTTGAAAAACGCCAATTTTTTTAACCACGTTTTTCATAGAGCATTAAACAAGGATTACGATGGTATAATTTTAAATCCCTAATTTAAAAATATTTTAAAAATAGTTCTTGAAAAACGCCCGTTTTTTTTTTAACCACGTGTTTCATAGAGCATTAAACAAGGATTACGATGGTATAATTTTAAATCCCTAATTTAGTGGTATTCACTATGCAAATCAACTTCAAACAGTTCAACTGTTAATAGCTTAGTTATCTTTAGGACAACCTTATATATAGAAATGTTAAGCCCGTTTCTTAGCTTCAAAATGACGCTAAGATGAAGTTTCTAGGATGGGTATAACCCGAGATATAACGACTTGAAGCAGTACATGATTAGTCAAAATCACGAAAAAATGCCAACTTTGACATATCATATTTCCGAAGAAAAAAAAGAAAGAAAAAAAATTCCTCGCACACGTGTTAGCTTATTTCATGTATAGAAACCACGAAAAAAATTTTAAGCGAATTCGAGACATGACATAATTTTTTTTACGAAATCAGTCCGAGTTAAAAAAGAATGCCTCATATTCATGATAAACAATAAACAAGAAAAGAAGCGTAATATCTTACTGTACCCATATTTACAGTATTGAAAAATTAACTTTTATGAAATCTCTTATTAATTTAAAGCCACTGGGCTTCAGTAAATTGCTTGAAACGACAAAAAATTTTATAAGTAGTGCAAAGGAATTTCAGCGTTCAACTCTAAACGCGCATATTTCGCGCACACAGGCAAAGTGAAAGCAATGTACGTACACCTACACATAAATACACACACACATGAAGAACATAGATATTTCGATGAGAGCTCACCTGCTAGAGCAAGGATGCAAATGTCGATTTCAGCATTCACATAAACGGATATACACCGCCAGGTACCACAAAGTTTGCTGCAAAGTTATAATCCTTTTTCCTTCATATTTTCTTATCCTTCGCCGGTTTGCGTAAAAGGATGCACCAAACGAAAAAAGGAAATTTCTTACATGATTTTTATTTTATAAAATGTGAAAAGTATTAAAAGAGTAAACTTTTTTATGAACTTCAAGATGCGTTTATATTTGCTCGGTGCACTTGAAGACGACTTTTACGTTTGTTTGCTTTTCTTGGGTGTACAGTGTAGTGCAAAAATATAGCAAAGCCATACAAAAGCACTGAGCCTAAAACGAAAGTAGCAAGACTTTGAACTAAGCTAAGTAGAAGCATGCAATCAGCTTTAAATGCATTATTTTCTCCCAAGTAAGCTTCAGAAAACGTCCAACGAAGTAAATCTACAAGTGAGACCATCACATTACTTTATCCGCTACTACGCTTTTATGAAAACACCCGTAATCAAGTAAACCTTACCGCTGAAATATTTCAAGCTTAAATAATAATAATATATTGGCACTTACACATATTAGTGTTTGGCCGAGCTTCTGCTCCGATTTGTGGCGAGCGCCTTGGTGTTGTCACACAAAGGCACAGTGGTCGAAAACACTTATTTAGCGGCGTTTAATTAATAGCGCTTAGGGAATTTTTTT
>NW_023458558.1:4099137-4104451 GCF_013731165.1 Rhagoletis pomonella
CATGCGGGAAAACTTCAGTAACTGGCTGCGAAAAATTCGCTCTTAGCATAGTGGTGTACTACAATTTCTTCTTTCAACTTTCATCGGCAAAGGGGAAATAAACACTACGCATATGTGACTATACTTGATACTTATGTGTGTGTATATAAAGTCTCTGCATACATAGGCATGTGCGCCGAACTTCCTAAAGGAATGCTCACACAAATATATACATATATACATATAGTACATACTTAGAGGCACTTTAGTGACAGACCTTTTTCTGTCTACACTTGTACATTTCGTATATCCCAAGTAATCTCTAGGCACGCGTTAAACAACCAGCAACCCGCCTGGTACGAAACGTCAAGAATTACAAGGCATGGCATGGCATTTGTAAACTTTTCATTTAAATAAGAAATAATGAAAGCACAAATGTTATAAAATTGGGGAATGAGAAAAGCAAATGATGTGCTGAAAACATATGTACATTGCTATATATATTAGGGTGGTCCAAAAATTCATCGGAATTTAATGTGTAAGCGCCAATATATTATTATTATTTAAGCTTGAAATATTTCAGCGGTAAGGTTTACTTGATTACGGGTGTTTTCATAAAAGCGTAGTAAGATGCCTGTTTTTCGGATAAAGTAATGTGATGGTCTCACTTGTAGATTTACTTCGTTGGACGTTTTCTGAAGCTTACTTAGGAGAAAAGAATGCATTTAAAGCTGATTGCATGCTACTACTTAGCTTAGTTCAAAGTCTTGCTTCGTTTTAGGCTCAGTGCTTTTGTATGGCTTTGCTATATTTTTGCACTACACTGTACACCCAAGAAAAGCAAACAAACGGAAAGTCGTCTTCAAGTGCACCGAGCAAATATAAACGCATCTTGAAGTTCATAAAAAAGTTTACTCTTTTAATACTTTTCACATTTTATAAAATAAAAATCATGTAAGAAATTTCCTTTTTTCGTTTGGTGCATCCTTTTACGCAAACCAGCGAAGGATAAGAAAATATGAAGGAAAAAGGATTACAACTTTGCAGAAAACTGTGTGGTACCTGGCGGTGTATATTTGTTTATGTGAATGCTGAAATCGACATTTGCATCCTTGCTCTAGCAGGTGAGCTCTCATCGAAATATCTATGTTCTTCATGTGTGTGTGTATTTATGTGTAGGTGTACGTACATTGCTTTCACTTTGCCTGTGTGCGCGAAATATGCGCGTTTAGAGTTGAACGCTGAAATTCCTTTGCACTACTTATAAAATTTTGTGTCGTTTCAAGCAATTTACTGAAGCCCAGTGGCTTTAAATTAATAAGAGATTTCATAAAAGTTAATTTTTCAAGACTGTAAATATGAGTACAGTAAGATATTACGCTGTTTTCTTGTTTATTGTTCATCATGTATATGAGGCATTCTTTTTTAACTCGGACTGATTTCGTAAAAAAAATTATGTCATGTCTCGGATTCGCTTAAAATTTTTTTCGTGGTTTCTATACATGAAATAAGCTAACACGTGTTCGAGGAATATTTTTCTTTTTTTTTTTTCTTCGGAAATATGATTTATCAAAGTTGGCATTTTTTCGTGATTTTGACTAATCATGTACTGCTTCAAGTCGTTATATCTCGGGTTATACCCATCCTAGAAACTTCATCTTAGCGTCATTTTGAAGCTAAGAAACGGGCTTAACATTTCTATATATAAGATTGTCCTAAAGATAACTAAGCTATTAACAGTTGAACTTTTTGAAGTTGATTTGCATAGTGAAGACCACTAAATTAGGGATTTAAAATTATACCATCGTAATCCTTGTTTAATTCTCTATGAAAAACGTGGTTAAAAAAATTGGCGTTTTTCAAGAACTATTTTTAAAATAATTTTTTTTTTTACGAGATGGTTTTGTTTTTTGGTTATGAGAATCAACAATTTTTGGTAATTTGTTTTCGAAAACTTATGTTGAGATATATTTTGTAAGCTGTTAAACATCGGGTGTTTGCGAAAATTTTAATTTTATTGCGAATTCCGATAGATTACCTATCCAGGTGTATTTGTATGGCAAGATTTTTCTGTAAGGCAACAAACCCCTAGAAATTGGCGCGGCAATTATAGAATTAAAGTTAGCAAAACGCAAATTTTATTTCGGATTTCGGCAGAATATCGCTTCGTTAACAACATTTGCTCCACAACTTTTTCAACCCATTTAGATATTCTGGCAAAATCCACAATAAAGTCTTAATTTTTGATCTTTGATTTTAATATAGCCACGCCCATTTCTAAAATATTCTTTGACTGAAAAAGTTGTGGAACAAATGTTGTTAAACTTCAGCGTCAAAGACGCTTAACATACTTCGCCGAAGTTTTTCATAAGCCTCTTTTTTCGCAAAATTTTTTTACGCGCCTTTTTTCGCTGTCAAAACACTAGCGCGCCTTTATTCGTGTGTAGTGACGACATAGTTGCCAACTTAGTGCTTTAAGCACTAGATTAAGTGCTTTTTGAAAATTAAAACGCCAAAAAAAATGGTTTAGTGCCTAGTGCCCTTTTTAGTGATTTTTTCTGAACTAAAATTTCTGAATTTACAAGAATCTACAAATTTAAATGCACTAAAATGCAAACCATGATTGATAAAAAGATGAAGTTGCAAACCCACGTTCTTGCGTTCTTGTTAAATTGTATTCGCGTTGAAAATGCTAGCACGCAGATAAGTTAAGTATTTAGTTTTTTATTTTCTTGATTATTGATTGATTACACAGTTCGAAAAATTTTAACTTTTTTGGCCACCTGAGTGCATCGGTTTTTGTAGATTCTTCGGTGCTGAAATCTAGCTGCAGAATTTCTATACCAAGTCAGAATTTTGAGATATCTTAGCCTCTAAGTTATATTATAAAACAACAAATTGTTTCGCACATTTCTACTTAGGGTATCATTAAGTATTACTCTTCCCCTTTAAAACTCAATTTCGGTTGTTGCGATTCGATTGTTCCTTCTCCAGATGTACCAGTTTTAATGTGCAGTACTTCGGTATTACTTCGCAAGCATGAATGTGTATTTATTTATACATGTAAATATTGTTTATTTTTTTACTTTTGTTTACCACAAACTGTTATGAAAAAGAGTATCCTTTGATTAAAAAAAAATTTAGTGCTTTTAGTGCTGTAAAACGCTCTTTTTTCCAAGATTTGGTGCTTTTTGAAACTGAAAAGTTGGCAACACTGAGTGACGATATGTACGACTATGCCCGTGTACGATGTGGCGTATGAGTAACATTATTTCCTGCTTCTAGTATATAGTATTTCATACAAAAAATTATTTCACATTTTCATTTGACCATTCAAAAGTGATTTACTTATCCACCGATTTTCATTGTTAGTAGCTTGAATTTTTGTCAATAGAGCAGGCTTTAATACAGATAAAAATTTACAAAAATTTTGCTGTATTTTTAATTTTTTCCTAGTTAAAGTTTGAATTTTATTTTTTTCATAAAAATGAAAATATGGAAAAACGGTATACTGATCCGTAATCTACGATAAAAAATTAAGTTCGCGTGTATCGACGTTTTGGTATCATATCAAAACTTTCATTTCGATATAAAAATGAAGAAAAATAATTTGGTATGAAATTAACTCTAATATTTAATGTTTTTTTTTTTATAGGTATAGTTTAAAATACTACATTTTAAATATTTGGATATTTCGGAAATAGTAAGAATACAGACCGAAAAAAATTAGAAGTAGGAATTTGCGGCCGTACGCTCTAACTCTTGTTAATTTTTTGCCGTCCCTGAGAGTTCTTTGAGACCAATTTGATTTTAGATTAAAAAAATTTCTGGCAGCGATCGCGTTCTCAGAGTTTAGACAAAAGCGTCTCAAAAGCTTTCTACTTTCTCCATTATCTCTAGCGTAAATATATATCGACAAATTTTGACTTTTTTACACATCGTTTCTTGTAGATTTCCTAGCCTCAAAGTGCCAGAAAAATTATATTTGGTGATATTTGAGGTTGTATTATGAGAATAAACTTTATTTTGTTTATTTCTACTTATGGCATCGTTTTGTACTCTTTCCTTTAAAACTTATTTTCATTTGTTGCCATTCGATTTTTGTTTCTCGATATATGACAGATTTGATGTGCAGTAATTACTCATAGCGAAATGTGATATAGATATTGACGACCCATCTTAATGTACTTGGGTACATGGATTTTTTGCTTCAGCTTCCGCATGTTTGGCGGTTTTTTTTTCGTTCTTGCCTATGTTTAGGCTGGCGAGCGGAATGTGACAGCGGATACTAACACAACCAACACGAGTATCCGGAAGGTATCTCCCAAAAGAAGAGGTAAACAAATTTCGCCAAAGTACAAAGTGGTTGTTGTTTGCAAACCCCGAAGCACCAAAAATTAAAAAGTTAAATTTTGCGAGTGAACAACATAGGGAAAAATATAAAAAAAATTCGCCATTGCCACATCAGCGTGACTATATGTAAATATAAACAGATAAGCGGGCATAGAGTAAAATTGTCAGAATTGCCAAAGGTCATTTCTGCAGCAGAATATCCATAGAGTGAAAAGACGAAACTACAAATGTGCGGTAGTTGATGCTATGTTGGTGTTTGGCTTCTGAAGATGGTTGTATTAAGCCTTTCACCACCGTTGGTATCCAAGGTGTATGAATGCTGCGGTATATGTTTTGTTGTTGGGGCAGAGTGCGACTACTTTTGTCTTTATATGAGTACATACTTAAAATTATTTGTTCTTAAGAACGAACCATCAAAATTTGGGTAGAAATCTTTAAGGTTCAGTTGAGTTTGATTTGGAGGACGCTAAGGATGATCACCCTTTTCCATTAGAGTTTTCATTGTAGTTGTAGTCGTCATTAAGGCAAACCAGCGTTGCTAACTGGCAAGATCTATTGAGTTAACACCTAAAAAATTTAGCACTGGATTTTAGATTTGGAGGGTTCCATTTTCGATATTGCATGGAGGCATTAATCGTTTACCAAGCTGTATAAGTCTAAGGCTATTTATAGTTGGTAATCACCAGGGAACGGATTTTATTAAAATAGCCTTTTCTTCCGCTAAAGTAAAGATAGAGTATATTCGATTAAGAATGGCCATGATTTAGCTTTCAGTGATGCCATATATATACGTCTGATGTTGCCTTTTTTGCCTATTGTACCTTTAAGAAAGTGATTATAGCGAGTCCTGATAATAGCCATGTACACCTGAAATATCCTGAAAACTTATCCATAGAATAAAAATTAACTCGATTTTCGGAATCAGCGAGCAATTCTATACAGGGTGTCCCAGAAGTAACGTGCCAAACTTTAGGGCAAGGTA
>NW_023458558.1:4104551-4107433 GCF_013731165.1 Rhagoletis pomonella
CATGCGGGAAAACTTCAGTAACTGGCTGCGAAAAATTCGCTCTTAGCTTAGTGGCGTACTACAATTTCTTCTTTCAACTTTCATCGGCAAAGGGGAAATAAACACTACGCATATGTGACTATACTTGATACTTATCCCTACAAGACATTGCTGAGCACTTTAGGCAAAAATTCTCACACATTTACACTTTTGTTTTTGTAGTACGGCATAAATGAGTAGTTTGACTATTAGTACTGAGGACTTTCTGATGACAACATTGAGGGGAAAGTACTCAATTTTTTCCCATGGCCTGATCAAAAATGAGGACTTTGATAAGCACTTTTGTGATTAGGGATAATGATAATATGAGTACTCATATGATACTCAGCTGTCTTGATACTTATGTGTGTGTATATAAAGTCTCTGCATACATACGCATGTGCGCCGAACTTCCTAAAGGAATGCTCACACAAATATATACATATATACATATAGTACATACTTAGGCACTGTAGTGGCAGACCTTTTTCTGTCTACACTTGTACATTTCGTGTATCCCAAGTAATCTCTAGGCACGCGTTGAACAACCAGCAACCCGCCTGGTACGAAACGTCAAGAATTACAAGGCATGGCATGGCATTTGTAAACTTTTCATTTAAATAAGAAATAATGAAAGCACAAATGTTATAAAATTGGGGAATGAGAAAAGCAAATGATGTGCTGAAAACATATGTACATTGGTATGTATATTAGGGTGGTCCAAAAATTCATCGGAATTTAATGCCGGCCCCCCTAGAATTGTTCTATACCGAGAAAAAATATATCCCTATCCTTTATTTTGAAATCAAAAAACATTTATGGAGTGCTGAAATCGCTCCAATTTTTCCATATATATCGCCGTTCGGAGTCGGCGTAAAACTGTAGGTCCCTGCCCTTTCACAGTGGTAGAAATGGCCAATCTAGCTCCGATTAAATCAAATTTCAAAATCTATTTTAACGGAAAAACAGATTTGTATTTGATTACTAATACATCAGATAGATCACTGACATTTTTCATTTTGTTTTGCTCTCAATATTCGTACAGCTGTAAAGCTTCAAACACAGCATATGTTGCACCAGATGCAGCCAAAAACCTTTCCGCCTTTTTTAACAAGCAGCTGCAATTGTTCATTAAATTTCTCAAAGTGATTCTAAAATTCTTTTTAATTTTTTTATTTAAAGTTAAAGGTGTGTATTAACGAAAAAAAATGTGTTTGTGTCCAGTGTTTGTGTTTCGTGTTTTAGATTTGTTGTTGTTTAAAGTGCTAGTAAGAATTATAATGTTTTCCAATAAATTCACCTGTTGTAGAGGTAAACTTCTGTGATTCGAATGCAATCGATCTAATTTTATTTTTTTTAATTAATGTAGAGTGTTGTTATGTGAAATGTTTAAAATGAGATGCACGTTTTTGCAACTTTTTTATAAATTAATTTTTTTAGTTACAATGTCAGTATCTAAGCGAGCGCTATTTTTGGTATGGTATGCGGAACATGACGCTTCTAAAAAATTTTCTGCCGTGGAATCCTATGTTTTCGACATCATAGATAAAAGCAAATATAATGAGGATCAATGCATTGAAATATCCAACAGGGTAAAAAATTTCACCACAAAAATAAGCATGAAATGGAGACAAAGCCACCGGGCTCGGATGATTTTTGATAGAAATAACAAGGTCTGGTTAGATAGTGAAATTTTATTGGTAGACCCAACCCCAAGTACTGGGCGACCCAAAATAAGCTTCACGGACAGCCAGGAAAAAACAAAAAAGAAAAAAGTGTCTGATATCGCCAAAGAAATCCCGTGCGATGAGCTCATGTCTGCGGCCAGCACTAGTTTATACAAGGCTGGCAAGAGGACTGCATCAGTAGTCGTATCAATGTGGAACTCCGATGAAAATTTGCCAAAAAGATTAAAATCTGCCATATTAACCAATAATAATGAAGTCATAAAATACACAGCAGAGGAAGCTTTAGCATTATATATTGATGGCGGTTATACAAAAAGGGTTTACATGGACTTGCAGAATGGAACCAAAAAGAGAAATGCTAATATATTTCCCACTTATGATGTTTTACTGTCTGCGAAAAAAATTTGCTACCCTGATGGGCTACAAGTTACTGATCATTCTTTTGAGGTGCCTTTACAATGTTTGGTTAATCACACAGTGACCAGAATATTTGCTGCGCATTCCCAAGATTTCACAAACTCTGAGAGTAATAACGCTCTTAAGATAACTGCCATTTACAAATGGGGTTGTGATGGAAGTAGTGGCCACTCAACTTATCGACAAAATTTTGATAATGTTGACGCTTGTATGATTGACCAACATATGTTTACGGTGTGCTTGGTACCATTACAAATAGTTTTCGGTTCAACCATACTCTGGAAAAATGCCAAACTTTCATCAACTCGTTATTGCAGACCACTAAAATTACTTTGTCAAAAGGAAACAGCAGAATTAATCCGTGATGAAGTGAACAATGTCGAATCTCAAATAGCCAAAATTCAGCCAACGAAACTTCAAAATTATGAAGTTCATCATCAGTTCCATATGACCATGATAGATGGGAAGGTATTTAGTGTTGTGGCAGAAACATCATCCCAAAAGTGTTGAATTTGTGATGCATCACCAAAAAATATGAACAACCTTCAAATGGTGAAAAATTTGCCGTGCAAAGAAAACTTATACGAATGTGGATTATCAACTTTACATGAGTGGATTTGCTTCTTTGAGTGTATTCTGCATATCGCTTACAGAATTCCAATTAAAAAATGGCAGATTCGCAGTTGTGATATGGCGACTGTTGATAAAAAGGAAACCGAAATACAAACAAATCTGAGAAAAGAAATGGGTATACTGGTT
>NW_023458558.1:4107533-4109897 GCF_013731165.1 Rhagoletis pomonella
AGAGTTCAGTTTTTGCCAGCTTTGTTAATTTATTGGTATTTTTTTTTAGCAATTATAAGTTGAACGCAGGTGCAAATATGTAGAATTGTTGGAAATATTGCTAACTATAGCTTAGTTTTTTTACGCGCTTTAATGGCGTAAACTCAGGAGCCAAAAAGACAATGAAAGTGCCTTTGAATGTTAAGCAAGTCGTTACAAACACAAGACCCGCCATTAAAACATATACAAACACACCTAGAATACGTTTGCGAAACAACAACAGACACCGCTTTGTAATTCCACGTGGCTCCAAACAAAGTAGAAGACGCCTTCAGCCGAAGTCTCAGACCGGCACGAAATCCAGAATTTGTGCTGCAAGCGTTCAGCATCCAAGGATACACTCCTTGTTGTCGCTGTCTTCTGGTTTGAATAGACTCCTTAGCTAAGGAAATTGCAATGGAAGAATCTTTGTCAAACTGCCAAAGGCGGTGGGACCAAAATTGGTCACTCTGGAAGACACTGTCCTAAAAACCTGCACATATGCAGAAAACTAAAATGCAGTTTCCAATGTTTCGGCGAAAATTGTAATCACACCCGAAGAAGAAAAACCTTTGTAAGTTAAACCAGTATATTGACCCATATAGTCGGACGCATGGTTATATATACCTCCGCCTGGCCTGTCCATTGCACAGGAGGCCTTTATTTTCTTCTGTAACTATTCAACATTTTTTCTAGTACTTTGTCTTTCATTTCCTTCGGCAAATACAGCTATGAATAAGTGAGAAATTTTTTAATGGGTTTCGAGTTATTAGGGCGAAGCTAGAAGTTGGCTGTTAATGCTTACCACAGAAATGCTTACATTCCAAATTTAACTTAGATAGGTACTTTTTAATGGATGCAACCACTAGATGAAACGCACTTACACTTGTCCTCTATGTAATTTTTAAGAAAAGGAGGTACACTACTGGTAAAATGAACGGGAAATATTACGGAAAAAGCGGGGAGATTGGGGTGTTTGAACAATCACATCTAAGGGTTTATAGTACAAAAACGCTCGGTTCTCACATCAAGGTACGCAAGCGGCTGGTCTCCATTTCCTAGAGTTCTTTGAAGATGAGAAAAAGTGAGTCTAAAGACAAGAAGATGATTCCATCTTATTATCCTCGATACAGACACCTCAGTATGGATTGAAGGTGATATGAAGCCTTACCACAAGGATTTCAATCGGATAGTGACCGGTTAGTACTCTCGCCGGTAAAGGTACATATGTGACTTGACCACAATCCTTCAGCCAATGACCATAAGAACTCAGCCAACTTGCATTCGATGGTTTTTGCCCAGCCATCTGTAAGCCGACTAAAAGCCCATATGTCCAGAAGCGAAGCATATGTGGCGAATGCAAAAAAAGTGCAAGCTCCTGAAGCGGTATTCGGCTGAGGCGTCGTACATACTACCCAGTAGATAATTTCAAGAGCTAAAATCTCTACCAAAAGGCCTTTCTGAATGTCATTCCATTCTCTTTTCTGACTGGCACAAATTGAATGGCTTCTGCTTTCGCTACCCAAAGAAGCTCAGCGGTTGATAGCTTCAGGCTTATCATAGCCCTATGCTAGTTCATCAACAACGCAGTTACCTGCAATATGGCTAATATCGAATTCGCATCCCCTTCGCTCCGTTCAGTATTTTAGCTACCTCTGCTTAGCAAATACTCCACTGAACCGGGAGCTTAAATTTGAGGTTGATGAAACCTACTCAAGTACACAAATCCATGTTTCCAAGCGCTCCAACTCAGCATCGGTACAGGCGGCACTCATCGCAGGCATAGATTTCTCATGCCCTGTTTTGTAAAGTACTCGGCGAGGCCTCCATCCTGTACTCGGTCACTTAAAAGGTTCGGGCAATTTTCTTGATTCTACTACAACATTCCACTAAACAATACATTTTTGGCTCATCCGAATGAAAGTCCCACATAAAAAAAATTTCTTTCTGCCTTAAATTTCTATTTTTTTTTTTTTGTTTTCTGAAACTTTATATGCACATAAAAACTAAAATTTGCTTGCACTTTACCAATCAGCCGCTAAATTTTGCAACGAACTTCGATTTCCACTCTTCATAGCTGCCAGCTCCACAATTGTTGTATGCATAACTCTGAGCTGCAATGCAATATACAGATAATTGCAATTTATAAGCAATCGTCCATGCCAAGCGCCGCAATGTTAGGCAGAACAAAAATTTGCTCTAGTTTCAGGTAAAACCTAAATTATGACCTAGGGCCATAGCGAAAAAAGAAGTAAAGTAAAAGCAAAACGAAAACTTTAAATCAAAGTGCAACCCACAGAGTTTTGCCTGTTGCACACTCAGATAAATGGGCGTAAAGATTGCTGA
>NW_023458558.1:4109997-4112682 GCF_013731165.1 Rhagoletis pomonella
TCAGCAATCTTTACGCCCATTTATCTGAGTGTGCAACAGGCAAAACTTTGTGGGTTGCACTTTGATTTAAAGTTTTCGTTTTGTTTTACTTTACTTCTTTTTCAAGTTTTATGTTTTCCTTTAGTGGCGCGCTATGGCCCTAGGTCATAATTTAGGTTTTACCTGAAACTAGAGCAAATTTTTGTTCTGCCTAACATTGCGGCGCTTGGCATGGACGATTGCTTATAAATTGCAATTATCTGTACATTGCATTGCAGCTCAGAGTTATGCATAGAAAAATTATGGAGCTGGCAGCTACGAAGAGTGCAAATCGAAGTTCGTTGCAAAATTTGGCGGCTGATTGGTAAAGTGCAAGCAAATTTAAATTTTTATGTGCATATAAAGTTTCAGAACACAAAAAAAAATAGAAATTTAAGGCGAAAGAAACTTTTTTTAAGTGCGACTTTCATTCGGATGAGCCAAAAATGTATTGCTTATTGGAAGGTTGTAGTAGAATCAAGAAAATTGCACGAACCTTTTAAGTGACCGAGTACAGGATGGAGGCCTGGCCGAGTACTATACAAAACAGGGCATGAGAAATCTATGCCTGCGATGGGTGCCGCCTGTACCGATGCTGAGTTGGAGCGCTTGGAAACATGGATTTGTGTACTTGAGTAGGTTTCATCAACCTCAAATTTAAGCTCCCGGATCAGCTAAGCAGAGGTAGCTAAAATACTGAACGGAGCGAAGGGGATGCGAATCCGATATTAGCCATATTGCAGGTAACTGCGTTGTTGATGAACTAGCATAGGGCTATGATAAGCCCGAAGCTATCGACCGCTGAGCTTTAAATGAGCTTATCCAAAAGGCCTTCTGAAGTATAGCCCTTCTGAAACGCTTCTTTGGGTAGCGAAAGCAGAAGCCATTCAATTTGTGCCAGTCAGAAAAGAGAATGGAATGACTTTCAGAAAGGACTTTCAGAAGAGATTTTAGCTCTTGAAATTATCAACTGGGTAGTATGTACGACGCCTCAGCCGAATACCTCTTCAGGAGCTTGCACTTTTTTTTGCATTCGCCACATATGCTTCGCTTCTGGACATAAGGGCTTTTAGTCGGCTAACAGATGGCTGGGTTCTTATGGTCATTGGCTGAAGGATTGTGGTCAAGTGACATATGTACCTTTACCGGCGAGAGTACTAAACGATCACTATCCGATTGAAATCCTTGTGGTAAGGCTTCACATCACCTTCAATCCATACTTGCGTACCTTGATGTGAGAACCGAGCGTTTTTGTACTATAAACCCTTAGATGTGATTGTTCAAACACCCAAATCTCCCCGCTTTTACCGTAATATTTCCCGTTCATTTTACCAGTAGTCCCTCCTTTCCTTATAGATTACATAGAGGACAAGTGTAAGTGCGTTTCATCCAGTGGTTGCATCCATTAAAAACTACCTATCTAAGTTAAATCTGGGATGTAAGCATTTCTGTGGTAAGCATTAACAGCCAACTTCTAGCTTCGCTCTAATAACTCGAAACCCATTAAACAATTTCTAACTTATTCATAGCTGTATTTTCAGATACTCATACCATCTCACGCGCTAAAATTACTGATTTCTTCTCACCCGCCGAGGGAAATTAAAGACAAAGTACAAGAAAAAATGTTGAATAGTTACGACCAATTAATTGTATCACGGATCACCTGAAACAACTTAATATCACCTTCATAATTTAGCATCTATACAAATTTTTTTTTTAATTTTTTCTTTCGAAATATTTTTGTTTGATACATTGTAGACCGAGAGAAATATTTTACGGTTTTTAACGCGTTGGCGATGACGAAACGATGAGCTGTATTAAATTAAATAAAAGAGGTTCCGGTGGTACAGAATAAAATAAAGGTCTCCTGTGGGATGGACAGGCCAGGCGGAGGTATATTTGACCTCACTTGGCATTTTCAATTGGCATTACATAGTTGGCACAAAAAAGTACTTGCCTGCTATGTTATATTAGGCTAGAGCCACTCTGATAGCTACAGTGCCAAAGAAGAAAAAAAGGTTATACGATATTACCATGCGTCCGACTATATGGGTCAATATACTGGTTTAACTTACAAAGGTTTTCCTTCTTCGGGTGTGATTACAGTTTTCGCCGAAACATTGGAAACTGCATTTTAGTTTTCTGCATATTTGCAGGTTTTCAGGACAGTGTATTCCAGACTGAAATGAAATGTACCTCTCCATGAGAACGGTTTATTAATGCTGCACGATTTGGCGCAAAGCGTTGTGACCAATTTTTATACCACCGCCTTTGGCAGTTTGACAAAAGATGATAGATAGTTTATGTCGGATTTAGTGCCGGCCTGAGACTTCGGCTGAAGGCGTCTTCTACTTTGTTTGGAGCCACGTGGAATTACATAGCTCAATTCCTTACAAAGCGGTGCCTGTTGTTGTTTCGCAAACGTATTCTAGGTGTGTTTGTATATCTTTTGATGGCGGGTCTTGTGTTTGTAACGACTCGCTTAACATTCAAAGGCACTTTCATTGTCTTTTTGGCTCCTGAGTTTACGCCATTAAAGCGCGTAAAAAAACTAAGCTACAGTTAGCAATATTTGCAACAATTCTACATATTTGCACCTGCGTTCAATTTATAATTGCTAAAAAAAAAATACCAATAAATTAACAAAGCTGGCAAAAACTGAACTCT